>NC_029791.2:32376732-32393984 GCF_000816755.2 Arachis ipaensis
ACATATAATAATGTTCGGAATTTTTTTTCAATTCTTTTTTTAATTATTTTATTTATTTTAAATTCTAAACCTAAATCATAAATCCTAAACTATAAATCTTAAATCATAAATATTCCAAAAAAGAAGAATTTTTAAAATAAAACTAACATTTTTTTTATAGGATAAATTTTGCATGGGGTGAGATTTGTACACAAGACTTGAGGAATAGAAAGTAACTTGGCTACCATTAGATTGTACTACTTCAAAGCTAAGCTTGGCATATCGACTAACATTAACTAATTAAAAATTAATTTTTTATACTTTCTTAATTGAAAATCATTGTGTTTATGTGAATAACTGAATATAGACTCACCAAATACATATAGTCATCATGTCCCCATGACATCATTACATTTTCAAGTCCACATCCATTGGTGTAGATTCCATCCTTAGTGCTATAAGCGGGGTTTTTTATATCCGGGTTCTCCTTAAAATACTACAACATGAAATAAATTTTAATTAGTTGCTAATTTAAGATAAGAAACTCATCAAGCCTTTAAAAGTTATATATAATAAACAACTTGTTTACCTTGTGGTGAATGTTTGCTTCGTCAAAAGCACAACCAACAGGAAATGTATCTCCTTCAAATATGTATTTGTTATAATCGTTTAGTTGAATGTTGAGTTTAAAGTTACACTAATTAATAGGAATGAAAAAAATTAATTATGTAAATATGGTTGAATGAAAGTTCTCACCAACAACCGCCCATTGAGGAAGCTCTCCAAATTGAGGAAGGAGAAGAATCTTTCCAAGATCTGAAATAAATCAACACATACAATCATTTGTTAACTCCTCATTATAATTTAAAATATGTTGTGTCTCTCAATAAATAAAAAACGTTTAGGTTTCATCATATTAAATAAAATAAGAATATTATGATTATGATAAAGTCTTTCTTATTTTATTTTTCATAGTTTTCATAATTTAGTAGATCAAGGACTAATTTGCTATAGATTAAAACTTTATTTAAGAGTATATCGTTAGCCAATAAATTATTACATATATGCATATACCATGGATGAGTGCGGTCAAATGCAACCAATCTTCATTGGGATAGTCTTTTCTAATGGCTTCAGCAGATTGCAACAAATGTTGAATTTGAGGTTCATCCAAATCAGGATCACTATCGTCCACTACTTGATTTAGCAGCTCACAACATTCCCATATGCTCATTTCTGCTCTATTCAATTTTTCATAGTTCTCTCTCATTTTCTTCACCTGTTATAGCATTATATATTGATAAGTCCGATGACATTGCTTAGAAAGCATAGATAGATAAATGATTTTGAATAAAATAAAGTTTGCTTACAAAGTCATATGTTTGGTTTATGTGCTGCAATCTATAGAATTCTTCTACACCTTTTTGTCTTTCACTTTCAGCATCATAAGCCCTGCCAAACCCCGTAAAATATAAGCTTTAAAACATAAACCTTCATTCATGATCATTACACCAAATCTTACATATAGAGGCAGTTTTTTTGCGACAATTTTTTAAAATCATCACTAAATTTTATTTAGTAAAGGTTGATGTGACAGATATCTGCGAAAACATTTCAAAACTGACACAATATTTCGATTTTGGTGTAGTGGATCAATAATTAACGATAAATGAGAGAATCTAAAATGAAGTTGATACCTAAAAGAGTGGCCAAATGAATTAATTTCTGGTGCTGTAAATCCATTATGTGACACGCCGTTCAACGTAACCTCGTTTGTATCCTTAGTGACATTATTGTGCACATTCTTCTCATCAAATTGTGACCCTAAAAACATGTCACAATGTTACAAACGCTACTTCTGAATGAATAGAAACCGAATAGAAATAATAAAATAAAGGTTATGTTAAGAAGAAAATTTAATCATACCAAGGGCAGATTGGTCAACTAGGGTAGTAGCCATTTTTGTTGTAATGAAAGACAAAATGTACTGGAGAAAATTATTAAAAAGCAATAGGTAAAGAAGGAGAAATTTCGAATGAAACTGCTATGCCAAAATCCTTAGACGACAAGGGTTTATATACTTCAACAAAAAGTCCTTGTTGGAAAATTTGGAAGCTTTAAGTCCTCAACGAAAAAAAAAGATATGGATAACAAATTTAGAATCATACTATTCTAAGTAAGTTGTAATCTCGATCCGACTCAAGATTGTTAATGTCAACGTCAGCATTTGGTGTCTATCATCTTAAAATTTATTTATTACCAATTATTAGTTGTACTATATGCTAAGAAGAGTTGAATTTTCAAATTTTTAACAATCTGTATACCGGGATCTTTATCAACACGAGTGACAACTCACATATTAGCCATAAAATTAACCACACGCACTCAAATCAATATTAAAATATAAAATATATAGTTCTTCTTTATTTCTTTCCTTGATCCTAAATGTTTTTATTTTAAATTTTAGATTTTTATTTATTTTTGATATTTCTCTTTTATTTTAATATCAAATCTAATATTTCTATTAATATTTTCTTGTAATTTATTGTCTAATAGTTATATGTCCACCATCAATTATATGGTCACGAATATTTTTTCAATTTATTAAAAAAACACAATTTTATTCATTTTTTTCTTTACCTATTTCTATTTTTGCATTTCATAACTTATTCGTAACATCCTAATAAGTGATTAATATAAAATTAATACAGGCGTCACAATCTCTAACCTGGAGCAAGTGGGATGAACCACAACCCTCGCTACTACGACTCAGGTATCTCCAACATTGACCCGGAGCAAGTGGGACGAACCAAGACCCTTGCTACTACCCAAGTATCTCAAGCGTTCATTCATTTATTCCAAATCAATCATCATCATTATAAAATCTCAAACACTGACCTGGAGCAAGTGGGACGAACCACAACCCTTGCTACTACCCAGGTATCACAATTACACATTCATCCTTAATCACTCTTCATTATTACCAATTCTCAAACAATGACCCGAAGCAAGAGGGACGAACCACGACCCTTGCTACTATCCTTGCATCTCAAACATATATTCATCTAAAACTCCATAATTAAACTCATTTATCAAAATCCTCCTTTCCTGTCTCATACCCGGAACAAGTGGACAACGCCAATGCCTACTACCCAGAGTCACACGTCACATTCAACATTTTCCATCATCATTCATTTACCACATTTATTCACTAATCATATATGCATCTCCGGCATACTCGCCGCATGTTCAAGCTTCCTCAGTCAATCATAATAATTTAATTATTAATCATCTACATATACATACTCAGCCATAATTCAATGCTTATCGCAGCCATCCGGCTCATAACATACACAGGACTTGCACCATCATCCTCAATAATTCATACAATCATCATTACTCGTCATTCGTCATTCATTATTGATTCTCACTTTACTTCATCCACAAGTTACCACATGTCCTATATTCTTTTCATTACTAGGCATACTATAAGTATTGAGGACATAAAGGGTGAGATCAGAGACTTAGGAATATGGAATTTGCTTGAAAACTCAAAATCAGTTTTGGGATGAAAACGGGGCCACGCGTGCGCGTCGCCCACGTGCACGCGTGGAAAGCAGCAAGATACAGTGAGGCGTACGTGTCCCCCACGCGCACGCGGGGATGGGAGAAAATCCAAGTGACGCCTGCGCGTCAGCCACGCTTACGCGTGGGTGCGTTTTGTGCCTCACGCACAAAACCAGCACAATTCTGGCACAACTCTCTAGAATTTGGCTGGGCCAATTGAATTCGCCCATTGACACATACGCGTCGGCCAGGTGCACGCGTGGGTAGTGAACATTTGAAAACAACGCGTGCGCGTCGGCCACGCATACATGTGGGAGTGCATTCTGCCAAAAATTTTACTAAGTTAAAAAGTTGCAGAATTACATTTTCAAACACCAAACTTCCAACACATATAACTTCTACAAAATTTCTTTTTCAACCATTTTTGAACCGTTAGAAAGATCCTTGAATAAGCTTTCATAAAATTCCATTTTTGAAGAATTCCAAACTCTGTGGACCAAGTTACGGACTGCCAAAGTTGGTGAAAAATTAGTTTTTACCCAAAAATAGAAATCACCACTTTTTCAAATGTTCACAAGCCAAATTCATTTCCACTCATCCAAATGATCACAACCCAACCACATTCACATAATTACACTCAACCAAACCAAACCTACCTCCTCTGCATAATTTCACCCAAAACTATCAAATTCCACACCTCAATTCCTCAAACCTTATTATTCAATAACCAAACCAATTATTCACACATTCAATATCTAGATCCATCCAATCACTTATATCATCACACAATACACGTAATAACTTACCTTTCTTACCTCTTTCCGGCCTCCGGCCCAAAATTCACGGCCTCCAGCCTAAATTTACAATTTTAAATGCATAGACCACAAACCAATATTCATCATTCAATTCATCAAGTTCTCAACACACTATACATACAATTTCACACAATTCTCAATCCAATCATTAATTTACATTATATATCAACTATGCATGTTAATACCAACCATTCACACAATCTAAACTTAATCCTAGGGGCATCTAGCCTAGGAATTCTCATCACACTACACGGTACTTAGATAAAACTTAAATCATACCTCTTATAGCCAAAATAATTGAGCTCTTCTTGGAAGTCTCCACTAACCCTTAGTTCCAAGCCTCACCAAAGCTCCACAAGCAACACCAACCTCCCAATGTGGACCAAAATCACCAAATACACTAATATAACCAATTTCACATATATAAGATACCTAGGGTTCATGAAAATGATAAATTACAAGGGTTTGAGTACTTCTTACCTCAGCCCATATAAAATAGGGATAGAACCCACTTAGAATTCATGTTAGAGTATCCCTAAATAACCAAAATCACAAGATTTCAACACTAACTACCCAAAAACGTGTAACGGTGGGAAATTTCGAAAATTGGGCAGAGATAAATGAAATACTCACCACAAAACTTAGATAGAAATGTAGAGGATGAGAAGAGCGACGTGTGGCCGTAAACGGCTCGTCAATCGAAGTTTCGTAGCTGAAGTTATGGTGATTTGAAATTGGAGCTAGGATTAGGTTTTCTCCTTTCTTCTCTCTTCTCTCAATTCAGCGCCCCTACCCTCTTTCTTTAGGGTAAATGAGCTGAAATGCTCATAACTAATATTTATATATGTTGGGTCTTGGACCCACTTGGACCCGGTTAACTTATTTTTGTCTGTTGGCCTAATTTTGGGCCAAAACCTTCAAGATTAAAGCTTTAAATCGCATTTTAAATATTTCCACTTGTCCTAATTATAAATCATAATTTATTAGCATTATTCACTTATAATTAATTTTTTCAGCTGCAGTACCAGACAGATCTCAGTCGGTATTGCTGGTCAAAATTCCAGTGCGCATTCTTACGCAGAAAACTATGTTTTCCGACTCAGAAAAATCAACTGAGTCCAAATATCATATTTAAATGATCAAATTCCGATTGCTAAATTTTTCAACCATATTCGCTCCTATTTAATTTATTATTTAATTAATTACGGTTTGACCGGGTTTTACATTCTACCCCCCTAACAGAAATTTTCGCGCTAAAAAATTCCATCCGCCACCACGAGTACGTGAGCGTAGTCTGCCTTTATATCCAACGCATAGTAGTTCCAAGGTCTTTTTACGCTGTGCGCTTCCGCTGCCTCGCTCTGATTCCTTTATCTCCGAGGATCTTGGTCATTCGTCCAATGCCGACCAACAACCTCGTTCATTACTTCCGTCATCTCATCAACTCACATCTTATTAAATCTCAAATCATGTCATCAATAATATTACCATCATCCTTAATCATAGTTATCATCTCACATCACTATAATCAACCAAAAATCATCACTATACCTTAATCATACTCCATCTCTATCCTCTCTCTCTGTTAAGCTAATTACTACTAATCACAGCTCAACTCCAAGCATAACTTCCAGACTTATTTTCTTATTCCCAAATCCTCAAATTTCTATATAACTTGTTGTTTTAAAGTCTTTGACTAATTAATCAAAACTCTCTTCGTTTTTTTTAAATCAAATGAGTTTGAAACAACAAGTTAACAAAATCATAAGAATACAATTTTCCTTAATAATCTATAAAAGCATTCGAAACACATCTCTTTTGTTAAAATTACTCAAATAAAAAATCATTTTCAAAACTATAATCAACACTCATTCAAATTCTTGGGAAAGTTTCGACAGTACCTCCCCTAAAAATTGGAGTTTACCACCCGTCATGGGTTCCCTCAAACCAATCTCAGTACAACATCAGCATTTCAATTTAATGGTTCTCAAATTTGTCTTTCAAAACTAATCATTATAAATATCAATCTAAATCCAAGGTCACCATGACCAAATATCATAGTACTCATCTCTCAAACACGGCGACTTGCACTCACTCATTATTTAAATCCAATTACGCATCAATGATCACTTCCTCAAGTACTAAACCACAACTTAACTTGATCGACAATTCAAATCAACGTTTTCAAATCCATCATTTAGGACCATTCCTTATCTATTTAAATCAAAGGAACTAAAAGTCACAGGTTCAATCCGTTTCACCAAAAATCCAGAAATCAACCAACTAAATAACAAACACAACATATCACTCTCAACAGAAAATTATTTAAATCACAGGCATTTATCCATTTGTATTAATCTGCTAAACTTATCAAGTATTCAAAGCCCAAAGCATTTTTTGTTTAAAGCAAACCCTTACTCGGACCATCCGGTTTATTTCTAAGTCTAATATTAAGCTCAACATTCCCAGTTTTACTGTAAAGGTGGTATTATAAAATCACACACTGTCCTTTAAGCCTGATTATTACAATTACCTCAATCTTACTGTCACAATCAGCCCGCATCCTGACTCCCTCCTTGTTGGCAATTTCTTGATACATGCCCTGGTAACCCGCACTTGTAACATACACCTAACCCCAATCGGCACGGCCTATTTGGGTAATGATTCCACATCTCTGACAGCTCGAAACATCTGAAGCAGCCACTGCCTGTTTTCCCTTACAGTTCCTTTGGGACTCCTCACTCGTCGCAAAGTTATTCCGTCCTTGGGAAAAGTGTTGTGTATATCCTCTCTCCTTGAACTCTTGACCCCTTGGTGCGAATCCTTGGTTGTGCTCTCTATGACTTCCTTTCTCTGCAGCCATCTTTTTCACACACTCTTCAGTAATTCTGCTCTTATTCACCAACTCTGAGAAAGTTCGGATCTCCATTGGTCCCACTGAACTTAAGATATCGCTCCGGAGCCCTCCTTCATACTTAATGCACTTCCACTCCTCGAAGTCTCCTGGAGCTCCCTGACACATGCAGAAAAACTTGAATAGGTCCTCAAATTTGTCTGTATACTCAGATACGGACATAGCACCCTGCTTCAGTTGTAGTAACTCCAGTTCCTTGGCCGTCCTGGCAAAATTTGGAAAGTAATTTTTATAAAATTCCACCTAGAAGGCATCCCAAGTGATAGGGTCATCACCCTACTACAGGAGACGTCGAACTCTTTGCCACCAATGTGATGCTTCTCCAGTGAACAGATAGGTAGCAAATTCAACACACTACTCTTCAGGTACCAACTACGCTTGCAGTGCTCGCTCCATAGCCTGAAACCAAGTATCGACTTCAGTCAGATTGGTGGTTCCCTTGAACTTAGGTTGATTAACCTTTAAGAAGGTTACCAATGTCATCGGTCCCTGAGCTTCGCTTCTGCCATTGCCATTATTGTTTATCTGTTACCCAAGAGCTTCCGCAGTTGCCTGCATAGCAGCAGCCATGTTCTCCAACGCCACCATAAAGTTTACCGGGTCATTTGGGTTGATTCCCGGTCCCTGAGCACTAGTACGACCTCCCTCACGACCTCGACCACGTCCACGAGGCGCCATCTAGTTCCTATACACACCAAATAATCGATATCAAGTTGATCATTCTCAATATCGGAAGTATAGTGCTTCAAAGTACCAAAGGTATACTCATGGACTTCATGCTAGATGTATCAGTTAGATACCCTAACTAGCACAGGCACAGACTCAGAGTATGCATTGAAGCATAAGTAGTTCCATCCTTCAGGCTCACAAGGACGAACTACTCTGATACCATAATGTAACACCCTAATATTCAAATCCTTATGCTCGAGTCATAAGTTAATGATATTACGGTGGTACGACTCTCAGGTGGATTATTAATATATAAATATAAGTATAATTGAAAGGAGTATTAATCGAGAAGCCTAAAAGGAGTAGAAGTAAAATTGCGAAGTCGTATCGCTCCCGGATCAACAACTCAAAAGATAAAGCATGAAGTCGAAAGCGATGTACAGATAAGGGCATAAAGGAGAATAAGAGAAAGATAGTATATAGATATATGACATAAGTAAATAGCCACTAGTCGCGACCCGCGAAGTTTAGGCCGGCTAGGGTACAGTATAACAGTAGTTGACAACAGAAACTCCTAATCTCTCCCAAAAGAAACATAAGAGCCTCTATAGGCAAGTTCAAAAGAGTTCAATACATAATATAAGCTTTTCAAAATAAAGGTGGAGAGATTCTAAGAAATTATAAAATAGAGAATATAAAGATCTTCGCTATCTCTCAGATGAACCACAGTTCACTTCTAAGCACCTGGACCTGTATCTGAAAAACAAGAGATATATACGGAATGAGAATCCCCGACCCATGGGTTCCCAGTATGGTAAAAGTGCCAAATAAATACAATGCATTGTAATAAAAACTCGCTAAGCATCCTAATCTTCCTTTCACCAAACATTCACCCTATGTTCTCGCTAATCCATAAATAGTCAACTGTCATAAGGGAATGCTAAGTCTAATTCTTATTCTTCATGCTTCTCAACTCTCTCTAACTCTCCAACGAATCAGAATCAGAGTCATAAACAAAACCACCACCAGTTATTCTGTCTCAACAATCCTATATCAATACATCATATCCTCACCCGGAGTTAGTGAATTCACTTCACTGCGTCTACCCAGGGAGCTCAAATTATCTCATTCAATAATTATCATCATTTTTCAATCACATCATTAACTCATCCCATCCAGAACAGCCCTCAGCGTCCACCGACACCAGCATGAGGGACTTCTCAATTGTACAAACACAAGCAATATAGATAAGTAATACACAAGTAAAGTACAAGTAGAACAAGTAGCACATAATCAGTTAACACAACATATATGATATAGAAATCCAAAACAAATAGACAAACCCAAACAATTCAAACATATACAAATGATGCATGCCTGCCTTATGGCTGATGACATCATCTGTCGGTTATATAGCCAACCCGACATGTTCTGGTAGCTAACCACATGGACAGAAACACCCATCGCAGAGCAAGTAGGTTTGAGCCGCAACCCCCTTGCTACTACCCGCTTAACCCAGAGCCAGTGGAATAACCACTACTACAGCTACTACCCAGGCGGGTGTTTAAAAGCTCAACCTAGAGTGAGTGGAATCACCATTACTGCCGCTACTACCCAAGCGTCACAATCTCTGACCTAGAGCAAGTAGGACGAACCACAACCCTCGCTGCTACCCAGGTATCTCCAACATTGACCCGAAGCAAGTGGGACGAACCACGACCCTTGTTACTACCCAGGTATCTCAAGCGTTCATTCATTTATTCCAAATCAATCATCATCATTATAAAATCTCAAACACTGACCTGGAGCAAGTGGGACGAACCACAACCCTTGCTACTACCCAGGTATCACAATTACACATTCATCCATAATCACTCTTCATTATTACCAATTCTCAAACAATGGCCCGGAGCAAGTGGGACGAACCACGACCCTTGCTACTACCCAGGCATCTCAAACGTACATTCATCCAAAACTCCATAATTAAACTCATTTATAATAATCCTCCTTTCCCCTCTTATACCCGGAGCAAGTGGACAACGCCACTGCCTACTACCCGGGGTCACACGTCACATTCAATATTTTCTATCATCATTCATTTACCACATTTATTCACTAATCATATATGTATCTCCGGCATACTCACCGCATGTTCAAGCTTCCTCAATCAATCATAATCATTTAATTATTAATCATCTACAAATACATACTCAGCCATAATTCAATGCTTATCGCAGCCATCCAGCTCATAACATACACAGCACTTGCACCATCATCCTCAATAATTCATACAATCATTATTACTCGTCATTCATCATTGATTCTCACTTTACTTCATCCACAAGTTACCACATGTCCTAGATTCTTTTCATTACTAGGCATACTATAAGTATTGAGGACATAAAAGGTGAGATCGGAGACTTAAGAATCTGGAATTTGGCTTGAAAACGCAAAATCCGTTTTGGGGTGAAAACAGGGCCACGCGTGCGCGTCGCCCACGCACACGCGTGGAAAGCAGCAAGATACAGTGACACGTACGCGTCCCCTATGCACACGCGTGGATGGAAGAAAAGCCAAGTGATGCCTGCGCGTGGGTGCGTTTTGTGCCCCATGCACAAAATCGACACAATTCTGGCACAACTCTCTGGAATTTGGCTGGGCCAATTGAATTCGCCCATCGACGCGTACGCGTTGGCCAGGTGCACGCGTGGGTAGTAAACATTTGAAAACAATGCGTGCGCGTCAGCCACGCATACACGTGGGAGTGCATTCTGCCAAAAATTTTACTAAATTAAAAAGCTGCAGAATTACATTTTCAAATCCCAAACTTCCAACACACATAACTTCTTCTACAAAATTTCTTTTTCAACCATTTTTGAACCTTTAGAAAGATCTTTGAATAATATTTCATAAAAATCTATTTTAGAAGAATTCCAAGCTCTGTGGACCAAGTTACGGACCGCCAAAGTTGGTGAAAAATCAGTTTTTACCCAAGAATAGAAATCACCAATTTTTCAAATGTTCACAAGCCAAATTCATTTCCAGTCATCCAAATGACCACAACCCAACCACATTAACATAATTACACTCAACCAAACCAAACCTACCTCCTCTACACAATTTCACCCAAAGAAATCAAATTTCATACCTCAATTCCTCAAACCTTATTATTCAATAACCAAACTAATTATTCACACATTCAATATCTAGATCCATCCAATCACTTATATCATCACACAATATACGTAACAACTTACCTTTCTTATCTCTTTCCGGCCTCCGGCCCAAATTCACGGCTTCCGGCCTAAATTTACTATTTTAAATGCATAGACCACAAACCAATATTCATCATTCAATTCATGAAATTCTCAACACACTATACATACAATTTCACACAATTCTCAACCCAATCATTAATTTACATTACATATCAACTATGCATGTTAATACCAACCATTCACACAATCCAAACTTAATCCTAGGGGCATCTAGCCTAGGAATTCTCATCACACCACACGGTACTTAAATAAAACTTAAACCGTACCTCTTGTGGCCAAAATAATTGAGCTCTTCATGGAAGTCTCCCCCAACCCTTAGCTCCAAGCCTCACCAAAACTCCATAAGCAACACCAACTTCCCAATTGTGCACCAAAATTACCAAATACACTAACATAACCAATTTCACATATATACATCAACCTATGGTTCATGAAAATGATAAATCATAAGGGTTTGAGTACTTCTTACCTCAGACAATATGAAATAGGGATAGAACTCACTTAGAATCCATATTAGAGTATCCCTAAACAACCAAAATTACAAGATTTCAATACTAACTACCCAAAAATGTGTAACAGTTGGGAATTTCGAAAACAGAGTAGAGATGAATGAAATACTCACCACAAAACTTAAATAGAAATGTAGCGGATGAGAAGAGCGACGCGTGGCTGCAGACGGCTCATCAATCAGAGTTTCGTAGCTCAAGTTATGGTGATTTGAAGTTGGAGCTAGGATTAGGTTTTCTCCTTTCTTCTCTCTTCTCTCAATTCAGCGCCCCTACCCTCTTTCTTGAGGGTAACTGAGCTGAAATACTCATAACTAATGTTTATATATGTTGGGTCTTGGGCCCACTTGGGTCCGGTTCACTTATTTTTGTCCGTTGGCCCAATTTTAGGCCAAAACCTTCAAGATTAAAACTTTAAATCGCATTTTAAATATTTCCACTCGTCCTAATTATAAATCCTAATTTTTTAACTTTATTCACTTATAATTAATTTTTCCAACTGCAGATCATCCGTTAAGGTAGGCAAGCCGAGTCTTTCAAGCTGAATTTCTTCTTGCATTTCCCCAGCTTATGCCTACTTTACCTACTTGACGAAAGGGAACGAACTTAGTTTCGTTTCCGGGTTTATGGACTCCTTCCTTTTTCTTTTTCTTTTTTTTATGTCGTGACACCTAGACAACGTTTTTCTTCATGGGCTGCAGTAAGCAAGGAAGCGGGATTTAAAATAGAGGTCAATTCAGTACCAGACAGATCTCAGTCGGTACTGCCGGTCAAAATTTCAGTGTGCGTTCTTACGCAAAAAACTATGTTTTCCGACTAAAAAAAAATCCAATGAGTCCAAATATCATATTTCAATTATTAAATTCCGATTGCTAAATTTTTCAACCATATTCGCTCCTATTTAATTTATTATTTAATTAATTACGGTTTGACCGAGTTTTACATTATTTATATATAGCGGGGCGGGTATTACCTAAACCTGACCCCACCCCGTCCCTCCCAAGAACCCGCCCCGAGAAGGTTGGGGTGGGGTGGGTATCCGCAGGTTTGGGTGGTATTGCCATCCCTAAAATAGAATGAGAAAGAAGAGTAGTTGTATTAGGAATCGATGAGAAACTGTATTGAATCGTAAGAGTGTTTTACACATTATAGTTGCTGCTATATATAGATATGTTAGTTAGCATTCTAACTACCTTACTGTACCATACTTCTATATATAGTCTAAGATCATCCCCCTCAAATTCAGTGAGGTTTTATAGACAACTTGCCTTTGTCTCGAACTTGTCAAACAGAAATGCAATCAATGGTTTTATTAGAATATCTGGAACTTACTCAGTGTGTGGAACATGTGCTACAGTAACAATAGCTTGTATTACTTGATCCCTTAAAAAAAATAAGTTTAGCTGAAAAGTGTTTAGTCCTATCATGAAGAATTAAATTGTAAGTATTTTGTCGATTTTTTGCAAATCGATGGTGTGGAAGCGAAATTTACTTATTTTTGTGGGTTCTCAAACTAAAGATAATATCAATGAAAAATTTAAGATAAAAGGAAGGAAAAGATATAAAGGAAACTGAATAAAATAAAATGAAAAGAGAAAATGAAGTTAAAAGTTAAATGCACACATGAGAACTGGAAAGGAAAAGTGCAATAAAAAATAAAGAGAAACTGAAAGGAAAGGTGGAAGGAATATTTGGTTTTCGTCTGTGAATCCGTTTGCGCAGGATAGCATTAAGATGTTTAGAGTATTTGCCAAATAATTTCGACCTTTTATTCTAATTCTAAAACTGTTATTTATAGAGAGAATTCTAATAATTAAGAAAATATCAATAGAACCTTAATAGAATTTTATTTTTTCAATAACTAAATATAACTGCAGATACTTCTAACCAGTTGTAACCTCTGCATGAGCATGAGAGTACGCAAGTTATAGTTTCAGAGTACATAAGTTATAACTTCTGTGAGATATGTAACTGACACCTTTTTTGAGCATATTATTCAATACGTCTTCATGATTTCTTCAATCGTTACATGTCGAATTCCAATCAAATTGCTCCTCATTAGTGCATGGCCAATTTTATATACATATCGAAGAAAATATTATTTTCATTTAACAGTAAGCTATAAGGATAGCAGACATATTGTCACAAAAAACAATAGGAAAAGTGGTGCTTGATTGATGAAATTCTGACAGTAACGTTTGAATCCAAATAATTATGAGAACACTGTTGTTAGAACTCTAAATTCAGCCTCTGTGGAGCTCCTAGTTACAATGGATTTCTTTGTGCATTTCCATGAATTTAAGTTCCATCTATAGTAAACACAATACCCAATGATTGCACGACAATCATCTACATCTGTTGTCCAATCCAATTCTGAAAAGGCAGTTAAACGAAGTTCATTAGTCTTGTGAAATCGAAGAGTTAAATTATAAGTATCTGCCAAATATCTAAGGACTTATTTTGCTATTATTCAGTGATCTTGACTTGGATTTGCCATGAATTTACTCAACTTATTTACTGAGAGTTATATAATATATACTACAATCCCCCAATGATTGATCTGCAAAGAGTGGGGTCTTCAAATGGAGTTCCTGTATTTGCAGTCAATTTAGATTTACTAACCATATGAGTAACACTGGTTTTGCTTCTTGCATTCCAGCTCTTGTGAGAAGTTCTTTAATGTATTTATTTTGATTCAATGAGATTAAATAATCAAAGTGAACTATAGCTTCAATACATAAGAAAAAAATTTAACTCTCCTAAGTATTTAAGAAAAAAAGTGGAATGCAATCTATTTAAGACAGTGGAAATCTTAGATTCATTGTTACCAGTCACCAACATATCATCTACACAAATTAAAATATACATTACTAAATTGGGAGTGAACCTTATGAAGAGAGAAGGATCTGACTTGGTGCGTTGAAATCCAAACTATTGTAAGATAGTTGTAATTGTCAAGTACTACCCTTGAGGCTTGCCTTAGGTCATATTTTTATACATTATTATTAATGGATTAGAATTTATTTCTAATTACTATATTACCCCTACTTCTATTTGAAATTACAAAAGTAACCCTAACCCTTATTTTCAAAAATGAAACCCTAAATTTTCCCAACCCCTAACCCTAACAGAAGCAGCCGTCACCCCTTCACCCTCTTCAATGAAAAACTTCAGAAAAAAGAAACAGAAAATCATGGAGGAGGGAGCTTGAGGAAGAAAAGAATCAGAGAAGGAAGAGAGGAAGGAGGCCGCGTTGATGCTGCTACCAATCCGCGCCGCCATGGTCGTCCCGTCCACGGCGCCATGAGCCGTGCCTTGCCGCCGGACTGCCTTGGATCTGCCACACGCGTTATCACCATAGAGAGAGGGAGCAACGCGATTGAAGAGAGGAGGAGGAAGGGAGCTTCACCGCGCCGTCACCCAGCCGGTCGGGTCTGCTGCCTCACCGCCGCCGTTGTCGCATGCGTCGCCGCCCCGTAGAGCCGCACCTTGCTGCCGATCTGTCGCCGGTGCTGCAGCGTCGCCATGGATGAAGCTTCTGCCACCACCATGAACTGCGAACAGAGGTGAGAAAGAGAAGGCTGCTGGATCCGTCGCGGTTAGCTACCACGGGGTCGCCGTCAAGCCGCGTCGGAGGAGGAGCGCTGCTGCCGTGCCTCCATCGTCTCTGAGGACGCCGGTTGTCGCCGCTGCCGTCGATCAGAGATACCAAAACCCCACTGCCGTCGCCGGAAAAGTATGCCGGTAAGGGTTTCAAACTTGGTTTTCGTTTCTTGTGAGATTATGGGAGTCTTATTGTCGCGGCATGTTGGTTTCAGTCACCGTCGCCGGAGTTGGGTCGCCGCAGCCGCTGGAGGTGGCTACCGGGGCTACCGCCAAACCGGTTCAGAGGCCGTTACTGTTTCGTTTTTGTATTACAGTAAGTATCTTATGTTTCGAAAAAGCCTCGCGTTAGTATTCGGTTGTGTTTGGTTAATGAATATGAGTTTTGGTAACGTGAGGTCGAGTCCTGATTACTATATGTTGTGATTAGTGTTGCTGTGGCTATTGCGAAAGTGGCTGGGAGCTGAGGTTTTGATTGCCGTCAGTTCGGGTTGAGGCGGAAAGGACTCTGTGACACGTTTGAGTTATGGAATTTGCGCTTTGAGGTAGGGGCGCTTTCCAAAAACTATGTTTTATGTATTATAATTATTACATATGGATACTGATATGAGACAATTGGTATTTGGTGATTGTATCTGCCTTGTGTGTTATTTGATTGTCTCAAATGGTTAAGGATATTTGTTTGGCTGAATTGTTGTGCGGCTTTGTGAAATGTAATGTTTTGAAGTGATTCTTTAAAAATTTGAAATCTGAGTTTAATCCGTTGAAGATTGATTTGATTTGAGTCAATTATTTGATGATGTGAAAAGTTGAATGCACTTTTGAATTCAGCCAAACGGTTTAGTTGGGACCCGAACCGGGTGGCAAAAGTCCAAGTTTTAGGGGAGGTGCTGCCGAAATTTCTACAAAATCCTAGTCTTGTTTGAAAAGATGTTTAAAAAGGGTTGGATTTGAGGAATTATATTATTTGAATATTTATGTTTTCAAGCTTAATTTGTTTAATGAACTTTATGTGTTGAGTTCGGCTTAGTTAGAAATGAACTATTTGTACAGTTTGAATCACTGAAGGAAAGAATGATGCTCTAATATTGATTTCAATATAAAAATGAGCTTTTAGTGATTTTAAAAGAATCTAGACTTTTGATTGAGCAATTAAGTTTGAGGCATTTTGGAAGAGTTAGGAAAATGGGTTCCAAAAAGAAACCTGAAAGTGGTTTGATTCAAATGAACCGGTTCCGTTTCAAATGAGTTGATTTTTGGACCGGCCGTGGTTGAAATGAGATGGACCGATGGTTGGTTTCGGTTTTGTGTGTTTCTGATTTGGAAAAATATGAAAGGCTATTTTGGTTCAGCATAGATAAACCGTTTTGATAGGCTTTTGAGTTTTTGAGAATTGAACGGTTCCTCTTTTAGAAAAGATTTCCAACTTTACTTTTATTGTAAACTGTTGTTTTTGAAAAGAGGCATAAGACGGTTATTAATCACTGGTATGGTTTATCTTCATGTATCCTAATTCCCAAAAGCCCTCTACTGAGAACCCTTTCGAGGATGATGTTCTCACCCCCCTACATTTTTCCCCTTTCAGGATATGGGCGCAGAAGTTACGAAGAATTTATTTAGTTGTTGTTGGAATGCTCTGTATTGCTTTAGGTTATTATTTGTACCCTCGCCTTTATCTTGAGATATTCTGTAAGAGGGATAGGAGTTGTATTGTCTAATGCTTGTAATATTATTTATATATGTGTGTGTATATATATGGATGTACTTTTATGAGCTTTTGTAAGTTGTATGGTATTCTGTGAATGTATGTTATCGGATGAAAGTATTTTTGGGAGCGGTTTCACGGTTTAAAGTTTTAAACAGGCTCATTTTTTAGTATCAAATATTATAAGTGTCGTCGTAATGTCCGAGCTATCAGAGT
>NC_029791.2:32394602-32433637 GCF_000816755.2 Arachis ipaensis
ATATGTGTGTGTGTGTGTGTGTGTGTGTGTGTATATATATATATATGGATGTACTCTTTATGAGTTTTGTAAGTTGTACGATATCTATGGATGTATGTTATCAGATGAAAGTATCTTTGGGAGCGGTATTGCGGTTTAAAGTTTCAAACAGGCTCATATTTTAGTATTAAATAATATAAGTGTCGTCGTAATGTCCGAGCTATCAGAGTCGCGCAGCCGGAAGCGTGAGCTTTGGTAGTTAGGGTGTTACATCATAATGGTCTTGTTCAGCTTACATACAAGTTGTGCATTATTATGAACAAAAACAGGTGGTTGGACCATGTATATTATTTCATATAAAGTGCCATTTAAGAAGGCATTGTGAAAATCATATTGTTTTACCTTTCATCCATTAGACAAAGCTAGAGGTAGTATGATCCTAATTGTTACAAGTTTTATAACTGGTGAGAAGACTTGATCAAAGTCTACCCCAGCCATTTGAGCATTTTTTTTAGAGTAAAAATTCATTTTGCAGCTGATGACTTTTTCATTCGGTGAAAGTTTCAGTAAGCTAAGACCCATGTCTTGTGATGCAAGAGAGCTTGATATTCAACCATCACAACCTCTTTCTATTTTGGTATTTTTAAAGCAATTTAAACAGACTTGGAAATTTGATGGGAACGGCCTAAATCTGCATCAGATGAAGTAACATGTAGTGCCTTTAGTTGCAAGGCTCCAGTTTTAGACCTTGTCTTCATTGAATGTAAATTTTGATTTGTGGTAGGATTTAAGTTACAAGATGATGACGTAAAAGGTAAGTTGATCTCAATATTTTGAGATAGGTATTAAATTATCAGCATGTGTAGGACAAATTTGTTGTTGTTGTTGAGGTAAAGTATTTCTAAGAGATGTACTGTTATCTAAAGATGAGGAATCTAGTAGATAATTAGAATTATATGATTCTTTTGAATGGTGATTGTTAGAGTAAACAAATGCATTAATATGATTATAAGGATCTATATGAGAAGGGGAGAACTGGGATAGTAGGTAAGAGTTCAGAAACAATATATGTGCTAGAAAAAAAAGTGATTGACAGATTTTTGAAATAGTGTCATAAATGAAAATTTATTCTCATGAAATATAACATCTCTAGAAATTATGAGTTTGCCATTTGCACATAAGCATTTGTAACCTATTTTATTTGTAGAGTAACGGAGAAACAAACAAGGTTGAGATCTTAACTCAAGTTTGTATTGATTGCAAGGTCTCATGTTAAGATAGCATAAACAACCAAACACCTTATGATAATTTGTCATTTTAGAGCTAAGGGATAGCATGGTAATCTCATCATATTCAAAGATTTGAATACTAGAAGAATCATATTATGTTGGTGTTGAACATCAAGAAGATCAAGAGTCCATCTCAAAAACAGTAGTATTAAAATGGCAACAATTTATAAGGCCCATTGGGTTAAGACAGGATAACAAGAAGTCCAATAATGCTTTTCAAATTCAATGAGAGGCATAATTTATTATTAATTTTTGAAATTATTAGGCCTTTATTTTAATTTATTTTGCTGTTAGAGTTTGTTGGAATATTCGATTTACTTCGATTTGCTTAGAAGTAATTTTAGAGATTTTAAATTTAAATCAAATCTGATAAGATTAAATCTGATTTAAATTAGTTATCATATATCTTTAGGATTTTAAATTTAAATTAAATCTGATCTAATCCAATAAGATCAAATCTGATTTAAATTAGTTATCATATCTTTAGGAGATTTAAATTAAGTTATCTTATCTTTTAGTTAGTTTGTTAGGAGTCTATTTAAACACATTTGGTGGGATAATTTACACAACTCTTGATGAATGAAATTTTCTTAATACTTTATGCACGCTTTTTTAGTGTGATTCGCTTGTTGCATGAAGAAGATTGATTGATCCAACACTAAGGTGATCTGCGTGGTGGTTTCATTCCATTTTCATCCCTCTAATCTAGGTTGTCAAGGACAGGTTCTTTGAAGGTCTAGTAGAAAAAATCCTTCCGATGACATAGGTTGCTAAGAACAGGTTTCTTAGAGGTCTAGTAGGAAAACCCTTCCAGTGACCTAGGTTGCTAAGAATAGGTTTCTTAGAAGTCTAGTAGAAAATCTCCTTTATTTATCCTTTTGTGTTTTTGCTATATCTTTTCTATTGCGTCTTTTCTCCGTCTTTTTCTTATCCCTTTATCCCTTAGCCCCTAAACCCCTAATCCTTGACACAGCAAAAACACAAAAGGATAAATAAGGAGTTTTTCTACTAAACCTCTAAGAAATCTGTTCTTAGCAACCTAGGTCATTGGAAGGGTTTTTCTACTAGACCTCTAAGAAACTTGTTCTTAGCAACCTAGGTCATCAGAAGGATTTTTTCGACTAGACCTTCAAAGAACCTATCCTTGACAACCTAGATCAGAGAGATGAAAACTGAAAGAAACCACCACGTAGATTACTTTAGTGTTGGATCCATAAACCTTTTTCATGCAACAAGCGAAACAAATCACTCACCTCGCTTAATCACACTAAAAAAATGTGCATAAAGTACTAAGAAAATTTTATTCATCAAAAGTTGTGTAAATTATCTCATCAAATGTGTTTAAATAGGCCCCTAACAAACTAACCAAAAGATAAGATAAGATAACTTAATTTAAATCTCCTAAAGATATGATAACTAATTTGAATCAAATTCGATCTTATTGGATTAGATTAGATTAGATTTGATTTAAATTTAAAATACTAAAGATATATGATAACTAATTTAAATCAGATTTGATCTTATCATATTAGATCAGATTTGATTTAAATTTAAAATCTCTAAAATTACTACTAAGCAAATTAGAAGCAAATCGAATCTTCCCACAAATTCTAACATCAAAATAAATTAAAATAGAGGCCTAATAATTTCAAAAATTAATAACAAATTATGTCTCTCATTAAATTTAAAAAGCATTATTGTGTTTTTTGTTGTCCTACCTTAGCTTAATGTGCCTTATGAGTTGTTGCCATTTCAACATCACTATTTTTTAGATGGACTCTTGATCTTTTTGATGTCCAAAATCGGTATGGTATAATTCTTCTAGTATTAAAATATTTGAACGTGATAAAATTATCATGTTGTCCCTTAGCTCTAAAATAACAAAAATACACTCTTAAACACATATCACTTTAAAGAAACTATAGTTTAGAGCATGATGAAATAAGAGTTCATAAGGTGATTTGTTATTTGTAACAACAGAAGGCATACGGTTGATTAGAAAAACAACAATAGAAAAAGCTTCATCCGAATAGTATAAGGGAAGAAAAGTAATAGCTGGTAGAGTTAGACCAGTCTCCACTATGCGCCTGTACTTCCTTTCGCAAGGCCATTTATTTTCTTATGGAGTATATGTACATGTAAGTCTACATATGAGCTATGCCTTCATCCCTTAAGTACTGATGAAATTCATTTGAAAAGTGTTGAGTTTAGAGAACTAAATTATGATTAAAATAATAATTAAATATTATTTAATGAGAAAGTATGGAGAGTTAATGCAATATTGATACAATGTGTACAATTGAGGTTTAGGGAGTATTAGAGATATAACCATTAGTGTTATATTTTTCCATCAGCGTAAACTTCTGGGATGAGTGGTATTATGACATGGTATCAAAGCTCTAGATCTAAAAAGTCAAGAGTTTGATCCTTGGTGAATCTTAAAATTAGCTTAAACTTTTGGGATAAGTGGTTTTATGACATGAGATGTTTATTATCCCTAGTACCCGGATGGTTATTCTGAATATTATGGGTGGTGTTTATTTTGTAACTCATATAACCCATTATACATATTGTAGAAATAAGCCATTGACTCTCTAGCAGGACTCTTATTTAATTAATATCAAATTATTTGTGTAATGTATTTAGTTTAGTGTGCAGAATTTGAATTAATTACACTGGCCTAAAAAGCATGAAAATGAGCCTAAACTAAATCAAGCCCATATATATACACAATATAACCTAAGAAGATATTTGTTATACTCACTATATCACTCATGAGAAACAAAAGCAAATGTCAAGTCTAATAAAGAAAGAAAACAAATTGGCCCATAATCAAATCTAAGCCCATACGGTGGTCCATAATCAAAACTTACTCTTCTAAACTTGAATTTCATTTCATTTGAATTCATTTCATTTAAACACTCCACACTATCAAAACCAAAACTTTCTCCTTTCTCTTCTCTTTCTTTCACATCACATCACTCTAAAAAAAAAAGAATGGAAAAGTTCTGAAATTAGGACAAAGGAAAGATCAAAAAGCTAGTTTCCATTTTCAGGCAAAGAAAAGAAAGTAAAAGGACTATAGCAAAAAGAGAAAATCTAATCCGAAAAGAAAATCACAAAAAGGTGATTTCTCCATTTGTGCTTCATCAAGGAACGATGAAAAAATCAATTCTAAACAAGCACCGAATTGAAAAATGAAAAAACTAATGTCAATGGTGCTTTGCTGCTTATCAACGATAAAAAATTACACTTGGAACCATAGCAAGGATGCACGGCTCAGATTCAAGAAGTAAGATGAAAAAGGTTGAAAGTGAAGATTGAAGGTATATGGTTGCATGTCACTGCTTTTGCCCTTTCTCTCTCCTTTGTGAACACTGTTACTGCATTTTGATCTTGGGAGAAGAAAAATCAACATGTGCTGAAGTAAGATTTCAAGTTCTGGAAGCTTCACTTTTCTATAATAGGGGTGAACTGTAACACTCCAGATTTTTGAAAATTAAGTAATTAGTTATTTATGAGTTATTATATTATATTGAGATTTTATTTTTAAAAAAACTATTTATAACAAAAATAATTAAATAAAATTTTATAATTATTGAAGTTTAATTTAATTATAATTTATTCTATTAATTTAAATTATTTATTAAAAATCATTTTATTAGACAAAATTAAATTAATTTTTATAATTATTATTATTATTATTATTTGTGTAGAAATTCTTACTATAAATTTAATATATTTTACAGGATATATATTTAAATTTTTATATAAAATAATGATGAAAAATCAAAGAATTGGTGCATTTTTTAAGAGGAAGACTAATATTCAAGAAGGAGAACATATAACTTTTACAATATCAACACCTGTAAATAGTTCTTCTACTTTAATAAATTATGAAAAAAGTGAGATATAACCTTCAAAAATTTAAAAAGTTACATCAGGTGAGTTTGACCTTAAATTTTTATATTAAATTTTTGGCCCCCTAAAATTTTGTTTCAAGTTCCGCCACTAATTCTATTATTATCATTACTATATTATATTATATTATTTATTTATTTATTGGCCGAAGCCTTAAAAGAACTAACTTTTTCTCTACGCGTTGGCGTTATTTTTGTCTGGTAAAAGTTGACGGTGACGTAGCTCCTCTTCTCCTTGAGTTCAGCTAATTGGAGTTCTAAGAAGCACAGACGATTTCTGACATTTTTCTCTTCAGCAGTGTTCATACCATGAGTCGAGCTAGGCAAGCCGGGTTGGATGAAGACAAAAACGACCGACCTCTTACAAAGGTTGGTCGATACCGACCTCTTCCCAAAGAACTCGGCCAAATTACTATAAGGGCCCAAGTAGGCCCAAAGAAAAAGATCACAACCCACTTAACGGCGGCTGGCCAAAGATAAGGGGACCCACCCACAAAAAGATAAGATAAGATAACTAACTTATCTCAAAGGGAGGTCACTCCACACTACTATAAATACACTAGAGCACCCAGGTATAACTCATACTTTGATTCTACACAAAAATACCTGCTCAAAGCCCATTCTAACTTAAACATCAGAGTCTCTTGCAGGTACCACCTCCCTCCGGTGATCAAGGATCAGCAACATCTCAAGGATCAGCAAGTCGGACGTAACAGCTCCGACCACAATAGCAAGATCTCCTACGAGATTGATCTTCAGTTTCACGTAACCCTCGGAACATTGGCGCTGTTGCCGGGGAACCTGGAAGTCATCCCATTGTCATGGAGGATAACCTTGACAACGATCACAACTCTGGCTTGGAGGACAGAACGCCGCATAAGAACACGGATGCCACTCCAAAAGATACACCTCAAGATAAGGGAGATAAACAACCCCCAACCACAGAAATCTTGGAAGCTATTTGTTCACACCCTGGGTCGAGCTATCTGATCCGAAATGTTCAGTAACAAAGCGACCGACCTCTTCAGGTCAGGCTATCCGACCTCTTCTCAAAGAGCTCGGTCAAATCGATAGGAAAGCCCAAAAAGGGGCCCAACTTAAGGAATACGACCCAAATCCAAAGGCATCCCAAGCCTACAGAGAGAAGGGCGGTTCCCTTGAAGATAAGCTAACCTCACTCAAAGATAAGATAAAGATAAAATAACTAACTTATCTTATCTAAAGAAGGTCACTCCACACTATTATAAATACACTGGAGCACCCAAGTATAACTCATACTATGATTCTACATAAAAACCTGCTAATACCCTTGCTAACTTAAGCATCGGAGTCCCTTGCAGGTACCCCCACCCTCCGGTGACAAAGGATCAGCAGTGCAGCTAGATCAACACGTCAGACACGACAGCTCAGGCCGCCACTCACCAGCCGAACCCATCATCTCCGACCAGCACAGAAGATCTTGTCCGAGATCAACCTACAGTTTCAAGTAACCCTCGGAACATTGTCGCTGTTGCCGGGGAACCTGGAAGTCATCCCATCACCATGGCGAACGACCATGACAACGACCACGATTCAGATCTAGAGGATAGAACACCGCACAAAAACGCGGGCAATACGCTGAAAGATGCCCCGGAATCTAACGGGGACAAAAACTCATCAAATCTGGGAGTAATAGAAGCGCTTCAAGATCGTTTAAAGCAACTTGAAAAAGAAACCCAGCACCAACGAGAAGTTGGGAAGGATCTACAAAGAGAGGTAAGGCAACGCCGAGAATTAGAAGATAAACTTCTAAAACTCGAAACCGATCTCAAAGCCAAAGCTACTCGGTTCACCCCTGAGGATAACTCTCGCAAGGATCAAGATCCATTCACTAGGGAAATCATGAAGACCAAAATCCCCAAGGACTTCAAACTTTCGGATATGACTTTGTACGATGGCACTACAAATCCCAACCATCACCTTAGCAATTTCAGAAGTAGAATGTACCTCACCGATGCCTCAGATGCAGTTCGCTGCAAAGCTTTTCCAACAACTCTCACAAAGACAGCAATCAGATGGTTTGACAACCTATCTTCGAAGTCCATCTCAAGCTTTGATGACTTAGCCAAAAAGTTCCTGGCCAGATTCTCCATCCAAAAAGATAAGGCTAAACATGCCCCTAGCCTATTAGGAATCAAGCAAGGAGATCGGAAAAGCCTTCGCAACTACATGGAAAGATTCAACAAAACATGCCTAGACATACAAAGCCTACCAACAGAGGCCGCCATCATGGGCCTCATCAATGGCCTAAGAGAGGGACCTTTTAGCCAATCTATATCAAAGAAGTACCCCACATCTCTGGACGAAGTGCAGGAACGAGCGGAGAAATACATCAACATGGAAGAAAATTCTCGACTAGGAGAAACCTCAAAATCTCCAAAAAGAAGGAAGATCGACAAGGAAAAAAATTAAAAAATATCATAATCACACCCCTCTTAGGGTGTCCCTGGTGGATGTTTACAAAGAAGTCTACCACACAGAAAAAAATACCCCCAACTCGACCACTCAAAGGCAAAAGAGGAGGAGAAAACCGAATAAATATTGTGAATACCATCGAGTCTGTGGGCACTCTAGTAACGAATGCTTCGACTTAAAAAATATCATAGAAAAATTAGTGAGAGAAGAAAACTAGATCGGTATCTGCCCACCCGGGACGATTAGCAAAGAAAAAGGAGAAGAGACGAGGAGGTTGGACGAACCGAGCGATCACCTCGAACACCAGAAAGACATGTCCATATGATACACGGAGGGTTCGCAGGAGGAGGAATCTCCAAAGAATCTCGCAAAAGATATCTCAAAGAAGTATATCAAGTCGGAGGAAAGGAGGAAGCACCCGATATCCCCGCAATTACGTTTACCAAGGAAGATGCATCCAGCATCATCTCAGGACATGACAATCCCATGGTCATCACCATTATACTGGCAAATGCAAATCTCCACCGCACACTGATAGACCAAGGGAGCTCCGCCGACATCTTATTCAAAATTGCCTTCGACAAGCTCGGTCTAGAAGATAAAGAACTCAAAGCATATCCAAACAGCCTGTTCGGACTGGGAGACACTCTAGTGCAACCACTGGGATACGTCCCACTACACACAACCTTCGAAAAAGGAAACCAATCCAAAACACTCAAAATAGACTACATCGTGGTCGACGTGAGTTCAGCCTACAACGCCCTAATAGGTCAGACAACATTAAATCAACTCGGCGCAATAGTTTCAACTCCACATCTATGCATGAAATTCCCAACTGCAGAAGGGATAGCTACGATAAAAGCAGATCAGAAGATGGCGCGCCGCTGTTATAACGAAAGTCTAAACCTCAGAGGCAGAGGAGAAGAATTCCACACAATCGAACTTGGTGGAGTTCAGAGGCGAGAAGAACTCCGTCCACAACCTGAAGGTGAAATAGAGAAAGTCCAGATCGGAGACATCCCGGACAAAACAACCAATATTGGCACGACTCTAAAAGGAGACATAAAAGAATCACTCGTACAATTCTTACGAGACAATGTCGACCTCTTTGCGTGGAAGGCTGTAGACATGCCAGGCATAGACCCCGAGTTAATGTGTCATAAGCTAGCAGTCTACCCTGGATCTCGGCCAGTACAATAGAGGCATAGAAAGCTCGGACCCGAAAGATCCCAAGCTGTGGAAGAGCAGGTACAAGCTCTACTGGAGGCAGGATTCATAAGAGAAGTCAAGTACCCACTATGGTTAGCTAATGTCGTCTTGGTGAAAAAATCAAACCGGAAGTGGCGAATGTGCACCGACTATACAGATCTCAACAAAGCCTGCCCAAAAGACCCTTATCCACTCCCAAGTATCGACGCTCTGGTAGATGCTTCCTCCGGATATAAATACCTCTCGTTTATGGATGCATATTCTGGATATAATCAAATCCCCATGTATCCACCCGATCAAGAAAAAACCTCGTTTTTAAAACCAAAAGAAATTACTGCTACATTGTGATGCCTTTTGGTCTCAAGAACGCGGGAGCTACTTATCAAAGGCTAATGAATAAAGTCTTTTCAGATTATGTCGGAAAAGTCATGGAAGTCTACGTGGACGATATGTTAATAAAGATAGAAAGTGAAGAGACATTATTGTCCGACCTGGTCCAAGTGTTCGACACTATAAGGAAGCATGGCATGCGACTCAATCCTGCAAAATGTACCTTTGCAGTAGAAGCAGGCAAGTTCTTAGGTTTTATGCTCACACAAAGAGGAATTGAGGCAAATCCGGATAAATGCCAGGCCATACTCAACATGAAGAGCCCAACTTGTGTCAAAGAGGTACAACAACTCAACGGGAGACTGGCAGCCTTATCCAGATTCCTAGCGGGATCAGCGATAAGATCTCTTCCCTTCTATGCTACTCTAAGGAAAGGAAAGAAGTTCGAATGGACAACAGAGTGCGAACAAGCCTTCCAAGATTTCAAAAGATTTCTAGGACGGCCACCTATCCTATCGCGGCCACGAGAAGGAGAATCACTCATATTATACCTCGCGGTAGGGAGTCGGGCAGTAGCCTCAGCACTAGTTCGAAAAGAGGACAGTGGGCAACAACCCGTATACTTCATCAGTAAAGCATTACAAGGATCCGAGCTGAACTACCAAAAAATAGAAAAGTTTGCCTATGCTCTCATACTAACATCTCGACGACTTCGCCCGTACTTCCAAGCTCACACCATTAAGGTTCGGACCAACCAGCCCATAAAAGGGATATTGCAGAAAACAGATCTAGCAGGCAGAATTTTACAATGGGCAGTTGAGTTATCCGAGTTTGACCTCCAATATGAAGCTCGGACAGCCATCAAATTACAGTACTTAGCCGACTTCATTGCAGAATTTATAGACACCCCAAAAACCCCCACAGAATGGAATGTCTACGTGGACGGTTCCTCGAATAAGACTGGAAGCGGCGCAGGTGTGATAATTGAAAGTAATCAAGGAACCCAAATTGAACTCTCTCTCAAATTCGGGTTCCCTGCCTCAAACAACTAGGCGGAATATGAGGCACTACTAGCTGGTTTAAAGCTGGCTAAAGAGGTCGGAGCTCAAAGACTCATTATCTTCAGCGACTCACAGGTGATCACTTCACAAATAACGGGGAGCTACCACGCCAAGGACCCCAATATGAAAAAGTACCTGGGCAAAACCAGGGAATAGCTCAGACAATTCTAGGAATATGAGATCCGCCACATACCCCGCGAGCAGAATGCTTGAGCTGACGCACTCTTAAAACTAGCCAGCACCGAATCAGGAGGCAACAATAGAAGCCTCATCCAGGAAATACTACAGAACCCGTCAATCTCGGAAGAGGAAAAAGTCCTAGCCATAACAGGTCTAGATCAAGGATGGATGACTCCTATAATTAACTACCTCAAAATAGAAACACTTCCTATAGATGAGAAGGAGGCAAAAAGATTAAAACAGGAGGCACAATACTACACTATCATAAACAATACTCTATACAAAAGAGGAATTTCAATACCATTGTTAAAATGTGTACCGACTTCCAACACGAAGGAAGTTCTAGAAGAAATACATAGTGGCATCTGTGGCAATCATCTCGGAGCACAAGCGCTCACCAAAAAAGTACTCCGGGCAGGATTTTATTGGCCAACTCTACAAAAGGAGGCCACAGAGTTCGTAAAGACATGTCCATCATGTCAAAAACATGCCAACTTTCACATCGCCCCGCCAGAGGAGCTCATCAGCGTAACCTCACCTTGGCCATTTGCAAAATGGGGACTCGACCTTCTCAGACCTTTTCCTCAGGGATCGGGACAAGCTAAATTCCTCATAGTAGGGGTAGACTATTTCACAAAGTGGATCGAGGCAGAACCCCTAGCTAGTGCCACTGCTCAAAGAAGTCGAAAATTCCTATATAGGAACATCGTCACAAGGTTCGGGGTCCCATACTCCATCACCACGGACAATGGCACCCAATTCACAGATGCAGGCTTTGGAAAATTAGTAGCCGACTTAAACATAAAGCACCAGTTCACTTCCGTTGAACATCCCCAAGCAAATGGACAAGCCGAAGCTGCCAACAAAGTCATATTGGCTGGGTTAAAACGGAGATTACAAGACGCAAAGGGAGCTTGGGACGAAGAACTCCCACAAGTCTTATGGGCATATCGAATAACGCCACATTCCACCACAAAGGAATCACCCTTCCGATTAGCATACGGAACGTAGGCAATGATCCCAGTAGAGATCGAGGAAGGGTCACCTAGAGTGGTTCATTACAATGAAGAAGCCAACTTCCAACTTCAAAGGGAAGAGCTCGACCTACTTCCTGAAATCCAAGAAAGAGCTCGGATCAGGGAAGAAGCACTAAAACGTCGAATGGCTTCCAGATATAATCAAAAGGTAGTTCCAAGAGATTTTGCTGAGAATGATCTCATCCTAATCCGAAATGATATCGGAACAACTCGACCCGGAGAAGGAAAACTGGCAGCAAACTGGAAAGGACCCTACCGAGTCATAGAAGTACTTGGGAAGGGCTACTACAGACTGTCCGAACTCGAGGGGCGAGAGCTTCCCAGGTCATGGCACGCCTGCAACCTAAGAAGGTACTATAGCTAGGAATGGTAAGGGATCTCAACATAGGGTGTACTCTTTTTCCTGAAAAGGTTTTTTAATGAGGCACCCAATTGAGATCCACAAATTATCCAACTCAAAAGGATAAAAACTCCACATGTACATATTTGCATTTTCCTTTAAATAAAATATGTTTAGATATTCTACAAATGCTCAAGCCGCATTAATCTGAAACATTCATCGTCCGATTATAAAGCAACAGATCGGCAGAAAGTGAAAATCGAATTTACTGCACGATCACGATAAAGACCAACAGAGATGAAAACCAAATTCATCTCAAGTTCGATTAAACAAGGATTGAACTCACCTTCTATAAATCAACAAAGATGAAAACAGAATAATGCAAGAAGTTATCGAAAGTGATCCGGAGAAAAGACCTGACGAGGTCTTAATGGATTGCTAAATAATAACTTAAAGACTGGCCGACGTTAAGAAGTCGGACCAAGTCATAAGTAAACCCTGGAAAGAGGTTTGGCCAACCCTATAAAAGAGGATTACTTTAACTTAGAAGGGCTCGACATGACGAAGTCGGCCCAAAACATAAAAGTTATAAAAGTAATCCCTGAAAGAGACCTAAACAAGGTCCAAGAAAGAGGATTACAAAAATAACTTAGAAGGGCCCGACATGACGAAGTCGGCCCAAAATATAAAAGTTATAAAAGTAATCCCTCAAAGAGACCTGAACAAGGTCCAAGAAAGAGAATTACAAAAATAACTTAGAAGGGCCCGACATGACGAAGTCGGCCCAAAACATAAAAGTTATAAAAGTAATCCCTGAAAGAGACCTGAACAAGGTCCAAGAAAGAGGATTACAAAATAACTTACAAAATAACTTACCATTCCTAGCTATAGTACATTCTTAAAATCACGAAACGACTCGTCATACATAGAAAAAACTTTCTTCCCTTGCGAAGCTCGGAAAGAAACCCAGGCAGCCTTTTTCTTCACTACCTCAGGTTTTGTTAAGACAAACAAATAAAAGAAAAGGGCTTGCGAGGCAGGGACATCAAGTTCACGACACAACAATTGAAAGATCTTTATAAAGCCCCAAGAATTGGGGTGAAGTTGGGATGGAGTTACATTGCAAGACCACAACAGATTGGTCTCAAAAGGAGTAAAAGGAATGGTGATGCTCATCTGGCCAAAGAAGAAATCGTATGCATAGAAAAAAGGACGGTCTCCAGCAACTCGAGTAGAGAAACAAACTCTCTCTTCAGAAGTAGGGGGTACAAGCTCATAATTCTTTTCCTCACTATCACTATTACAAACCCTATAATATTGCCTAAGCTGCTGACAAAATTCAGAATCAACCAAAGAAACACATAAAAGAACCATCGAATCCACCCAATCAGCCATGCCCTCAAGGACTTGAGAAGATGTTTCAACAATGTTCTTGCGAGAAGACATGAGGTCAACTAGTCCTACAGCAAGAAAAGAAGAAAAGGAATTACTAACCCAAACATCTCGGATAAAGTCAAAAACCATATCTGAACAACTCGGACAAGCATGATACCAGAGCAATACAAGCAACGAAAGGAAACCCCAGGACCCACACTAAAGATCCAGGGGCATCCTTTGGAGGCAACTTATGGAACAAGGACTCAGGGAAACTTACAAATCTACATATCTACACATCTTAACATGAAGATAACACTCTGAGAAGAAAGCCACGAGCTACAAATCAAATAAAGTCATCAAAATAACTACCTCCCAAATTCACAGTCGTAGACGGAACTACCAAGCAACGAAAGTATCAACAAGAAGTCATAAAAGATGCCACATTTTTTAGAAAATAAACACCCCAAACAAACAAGCCACTAGAAAAAATCATTACTTTCTACAAAGGATCATCAATAAAATCATCAACAGAGCGAAAGTCATCAAAAGGAGCAACCTTCTAGGCAAAGTAAAACAGGTTCATAAAAAACCAGAAAAATATGCAGCACAACGACAAGCGAGCATGACAATGCAAAAAGATTCAAGCTTTCCAAACATGCATTCAAAACCAAAACTTTAAACAAGAATCGAAGGAAAAATCAACAAAAGAAGCACAAAGAAAGAAAAATCAACCTGAACAAAGGAAAAAGCTTCGAAGGAGATTGAAAATGGAATGACGAAATTGCCCAGAAAATCGCCGAATGATGCCGCAACGCAAGAAAGGCAAAGTGTAGGCGAAAACAGAAAGCAAGAGAGTGAAGGGAGAAGTTACAAAGAAAAATGAAGAAAAGAAACCATTTTTGATTGCAAAATTCAAAATAAAAAGCCAAGGGAAACGGGGCAATTAAAACCAATTAATGAAAGTATTAAACCCTCGCACGTTCCCAATAACAGAATGCTGATATAAAAGCGCGCGCTTTCAGAGGAAAACGTTCCACATTCAAAAAATTTCTACAAGGAAAGAAATCGACAAATGCTCGAGTTCGGCTTCACTAGAGAAGGATCGAAGTCAAGGACTCGACCTCAAAAAAGAAGACCGAGCTCAAGCAGGGGCACTGTTCACACCCTGGGTTGAGCTATCCGATCCGGGATGATTAGTAACAAAGCGACCGACCTCTTCAGGTCAGGCTATCCGACCTCTTCAGGTCAGGCTATCCGACCTCTTCTCAAAGAGCTCGGTCAAATTGACAGAAAAGCCCAAAAAGGGGCCCAACTTAAGGAATACGACCCAAATCCAAAGGCATCCCAAGCCTACAGAGAGAAGGACGGTTCCCTTGAAGATAAGCTGACCTCACTCAAAGATAAGATAAAGATAAAATAACTAACTTATCTTATCTAAAGAAGGTCACTCCACACTATTATAAATACACTGGAGCACCCAGGTATAACTCATACTTTGATTCTACATAAAAACCTGCTAATACCCTTGCTAACTTAAGCATCGGAGTCCCTTGCAGGTACCCCCACCCTCCGGTGACAAGGGATCAGCAGTGCAGCTAGATCAACACGTTGGACACGACAGCTCAGGCCGCCACTCACCAGCTGGACCCATCATCTCCGACCAGCATAGAAGATCTCGTCCGAGATCGACCTACAGTTTCAAGTAACCTTCGGAACACTATCCGTGAGCAACAGCATCACCTTAAACAACTTGAACAAGAAGCCGACCGACAGCGGGAGGCCGAGCGAGACCTTCGTAGAGAAATAAGGCAGCGTCGAGAGCTGGAGGACACGCTCCTAAAGCTCGAAGCTGATCTCAAAAGTAAGACCACTTGATCCAGCCGCAAAGATAGCCCCCACAAGGACAAAGACTCGTTCACAAAGGAAATCATGAAAGCTAAAGTTCCAAAGGACTTCAAATCCCCCGACATGACCCTGTACGACGGTACATCTGATCCAAGCCATCATCTCAACAATTTTAGAAGTCGGATGTATCTTACGGATGCCTCAGATGCAATCCTATGTAAAGCTTTCCTGACCACTTTGACCAAGACAACAATAAAGTGGTTCGACAGCTTGCCGACAAGGTCAATAGCAAGCTTCGACGACCTCGCCAAGAAATTCCTAGCTAGATTCTCCATCCAGAAAGATAAAGCCAAGCATGCCCCAAGCCTGCTAGGGATTATGCAAGGAGATCGGGAAAGCCTCCGCAACTACATGGAAAGATTCAACAAAGCATGTCTAGATATACAAAGTCTTCCGACAGAGGCAGCCATCATGGGTCTCATCAATGGCCTAAAAGACCCTTTAGCCACTCCATATCCAAAAAGCACCCAACATCTCTAAACGAGGTACAAGAACGGGCAGAAAAGTATATTAATATGGAAGAGAACTCTCGATTAGAAGAAACCTCAAAATCCGGATTCTCCTACCCATCTCGGTACAAGGATAAAGAGTCCAGGAAAAAAGAAGACCAGCCTACTGAAAAACCTAGAAAATACCACAACTACACTCCCCTCAGGGTGTCCCTTGTGGATGTCTATAGAGAAATATGCACCACTGAGAAGATCCCACCCCCTCGTCCGATTAAGCATAAAAGAAGAGGAAGTCAGACAGAGTATTGTGAATACCACCGAGTTGACGAGCACCCCACCAACGAGTGCTACGACCTAAAGAATGTTATAGAAAAGCTAGCCCGAGAAGGAAGACTCGACAGGTTCCTGGCCAACAAAACAGATGAACCAAAGAAGAGAAGAAAGGATGAAGAGATCGGACGAGCTGAACGTCCCCCTCACACCCCCGAGAGGCATGTCCACATGATAAATGGAGGATTCGCAGGAGGAGGGATCTCTAAGTCATCGCGCAAAAGACACCTTGAGGAAGTGTACCAAGTAGGAGGAGGGGACAGGTCAGTCGACCTCCCCACTATTACCTTCACTCAAGAAGACGCCGCAGGCATCATCCCAGGGCATGATGACCCCGTGGTCGTTACCATAATGCTTGCCAATGCCAACCTCCACCGAACACTAGTCGACCAAGGAAGCTCTACGGATATACTGTTCAAATCCACCTTCAACAAACTCGGCATACAAGAAAAAGAACTCAGAGCATATCCAAATAGCCTATTCGGGCTAGGGGACACCCCAATTCAACCATTAGGGTACATCCCACTACACACAACCTTCAGAAAAGGAACTCGGTCTAGGACGTTGAGCATAGAATATATTGTAGTAGACGTGAGCTCAGCCTATAACGCGTTAATAGGTCGGACAACGTTAAACCAGCTCGCCGCCGTGGTCTCTACTCCACACCTATGCATGAAGTTCTCCACTCCGGAAGGGATCGCTACCATAAAGGGAGACCAAAAACTCGCGCGACGCTGTTACAACGAAAGTCTGAACTTTAAAGTGACCCCAGAGGAAAAAAAACCAATACTATAGAACTCAGGAGAATTCAAGCTCGCAAAGAACTCCGCCCTCAGCCAGAAGGCAAAACCCAAGAAGTTCAAATTGGAGACACTCAAGACAAAACAACAAGTATAGGGGCTAATCTGAGGGAAGACTTAAAGGAACTACTAATAAAGCTCCTAAAAGATAACTCCGACCTCTTTGCATGTAAGGCCGCCGACATGCCTGGTGTTGATCCCAGACTAATGTGCCACAAGTTAGCTATATATCCAGGGTCTCGGCCAGTATAGCAAAAACGTAGGAAGCTCGGCCCAGAAAGGTCGCAAGCTATAGAGGAGCAGGTATAGGTCTTGTTGGAGGTAGGGTTCATAAGGGAAGTAAAATACCCATTATGGCTAGCCAATGTGGTGTTGGTTAAAAAGTTAAATGGGAAATGGCGGATGTACACCGATTACATTGACCTCAACAAAGCCTGCCCAAAAGATCCCTACCCACTACCGAACATCGACACACTAGTTGACGCTTCGGCAGGCTATCAGTACCTCTCCTTCATGGACGCTTACTCGGGATACAACCAGATCCCAATGTATCAACCCGACCAAGAGAAGACATCATTCTTGACCCTAAATGCAAACTATTGCTACATAGTTATGCCCTTCGGACTTAAGAACGCATGGGCTACCTACCAAAGAATTATGAACAAAGTTTTCGCCGACCACATCAGAAAGCTAATGGAGGTTTATGTAGACGACATGCTGGTAAAAACACAAAGTGAGGAATCATTGTTATCCGACCTCGCTAAAGTGTTCGGCACCATAAGAAAGCATGGTATGCGACTTAACCCCGCAAAGTGCACCTTCGCGGTAGAAGCCGGCAAATTCTTGGGCCTCATGCTCACCCAAAGAGGAATCAAAGCAAACCCAGATAAGTGCCAGGCCATACTTCGCATGAAAAGTTCGACCTGTGTCAAGGAGGTCCAGCAGCTCAATGAAAGACTAGTGGCTCTGTCTAGGTTCTTAGCTGGATCAGCCTTAAGATCTCTCCCCTTCTATGCAACATTAAGGAAGTGAAAGAGGTTCGAGTGGATCCCAGAATGCGAATAAGCCTTCCACGATTTCAAGAAATTTTTGGGGCAACCACCTGTCCTTACTCGACCTTAGGAAGGCAAAGAGTTCATACTATACCTCGCCGTAGGAAGTCAGGCAATAGCATCAGCACTAGTCAGAGAAGATGAAAGTGGGAAACAACCTATCTACTTCATCAATAAGGCTTTACAAGGGGCTGAATTAAACTATCAAAAGATAGAAAAATTTGCCTACGCCCTCATACTCACTTTCCGACGACTCTGACCATACTTTCAAGCTCACACCATCAGAATACGGACCAACCAACCCATAAAGGGGATCTTACAGAAAATAGACTTAGTTGAAAGAATCCTACAATAGGCAGTTGAGTTGTCCGAATTCGACATCAAGTATGAAGCTTGGACAGCTATTAAATCCCAGTACCTGGCCGACTTCATCGCAAAGTATACTGACAGCCCAGGCACCCCCACAAAGTGGCACCTTTATGTACATGGCTCCTCAAACAAAACCGGGAGTGGCGTAAGCGTCATTTTAGAAAGCGATCAGGGAACCCACATCGAGCTCTCCTTAAAGTTCAAGTTTCCTGCCTCAAATAATCAAGTTGAATATGAAGCACTACTGGTTGTTTTGAGGCTGGCTAGGGAAGTGGGAGCTCAAAGGCTTACCATCTTTAGCGACTCCCAGGTAGTCACTTCGCAAATAGAAGGGAGCTATCAAACTAAGGATCCCACAATGAAAAAATACCTTGACAAAACTAAAGAACAGCTCAGACAATTTAAGGGATATGAGGTCCGACACATACCCCGAGAACAGAATGCCCAAGCTGATGCACTCTCAAAACTAGCCAGCACCAAACTAGGGGGGCAACAATAGAAGTCTCATCCAAGAAACACTCCAAAGTCCATCAACCTTGGAGGAAGAAAAGATCCTAGCCATATCAGGACAGGATCAAGGATGGATCACTCCTGTTCATACCCTGGGTCGAGCTATCCGACTCGGGATGTTTAGCGACAACACGACCGACCTCTTCAGGTCCGACTATCCGACCTCTTCTCAAAGAGCTCGGTTAAACTGCCAGAAAATCCTAGTAAAGGGCCCAAATAGAGGAACACGACCCAAGTCCAAAGGCAGTCCAAGCCTATAGAGATAAAGGCGGTTCCCTTGAAGATAAGCTGACCTCACCCAAAGATAAGATAAAGATAAGATAAGATAACTAACTTATCTTATCTAAGAAGGTCAGCCCACGCTATTATAAATACACTGGAGCACCCAGGTATAACTCATACTCTGATTCTACTGAAAACCTGTTAATACCCTTGCTAACTTAAGCATCGGAGTCCCTTGCAGGTACCCCCACCCTCGGTGACGAAGGATCAACAGTGCAGCCAGTCCCACAAGTCGGACACGAGAACTCCGGCCGCCACCTACCAGCCGGACACGTCATCTCCGACCAGTACAGAAGATCTCGTTCGAGATCGACCTACAGTTTCAGGTAACCCTCGGAACATTGGCGCCGTTACCGGGGACCTAGAAGTCACCCCACCACCATGGCCGATGTCCATGACAACGACCATGATTCAGATCTAGAGGATAGAACGCCACACAAAAACGCGAACACTACACCGAAAGATACCCCAGAATCTAACAAAGACAAAAATCCACCAAATCCAGGAGCAATAGAGGCGCTTCAAGATCGTTTAAAGCAACTTGAAAAAGAAGCCCAACATCAGCAAGAAGCTGGGAAGGATCTACAAAGGGAGATAAGGCGACGCCGAGAATTAGAAGATAAACTTCTAAAACTCGAAGCCGATCTCAAAGCCAAAGCTACTCGATCCACCCCTGAGGACAACTCTCGCAAGGATCAAGACCCATTCACTAGGGAGATCATGAAGACCAAAATCCCTAAGGAGTTCAAACTTCCGGACATGACTTTGTACGATGGAACTACAGATCCCAGCCATCATCTCAACAATTTCAGAAGTAGAATGTATCTCACCGACGCCTCAGATGCAGTCCGCTGCAAAGCCTTTCCAACTACTTTAACAAAGACAGCAATCAGGTGGTTCGACAATCTACCTCCTAGGTCCATCTCAAGCTTCGACGACTTAGCCAAGAAGTTTCTGGCCAGATTCTCCATCCAAAAAGATAAGGCTAAACACGCCCCAAGTCTATTAGGAATTAAGCAAGGAGATCGGAAAAGTCTTCGCAGTTACATGGAAAGATTCAACAAAATATACCTGGACATACAAAGCCTACCAACAGAGGCTGCCATTATGGGCCTCATCAATGGCTTGCGAGAGGGACCTTTTAGTCAGTCTATATCGAAAAAACACCCTACATCTTTGAACGAAGTGCAAGAACGAGCAGAGAAGTACATCAACATGGAGGAAAACTCTCGACTAGGAGAGACCTCAAAATCTGGATTCACCTATCCCTCCCGGGATAAGGATAAAGAGTCCAAAAAGAAGGAAGATCGACATGGGAAAAAAATCAAAAAATACCACAATTACACCCCTCTTCGAGTGTCCCTTGTAGATGTCTACAGAGAAGTTTGCCACACTGAAAAAATACCCCCAGCTCGACCACTCAAAGGCAAAAAAGGAGGAGGAAATCGGACCGAATATTGTGAATATCATCAAATCCGCAGGCATTCCACCAACGAATATTTTGACTTAAAAGATGTCATAGAAAAATTAGTAAGAGAGGAAAAATTAGATCGGTACCTGGCCACCCGGGACGATGAACAAAGAAAAAGAAGAAGAGACGAAGATGTCGGACGAACCGAGCGATCACCTCGCACACCAGAAAGACACGTCCACATGATACACGACGGATTTGTGGGAGGAGAAATCTCCAAGTCATCTCGCGAAAGATATCTCAAAGAAGTATATCATGTTGAGGGGAAAGAGGAAGCACTCGACATCCCCGCAATCACTTTCACCAAAGAAGACGCATCTGGTATCATCTTAGGACATGATGATCCCATGGTCATTACTATTATACTAGTAAATGCAAATCTCCACCGCACACTAATAGACTAAGGGAGCTCTACCGACATCTTGTTCAAAACTGCCTTCAACAAGCTCGGCCTAGAAGAAAAAGAACTTAGAGCATATCCAAACAGTCTGTTCGGACTGGGAGATATCCCAGTTCAACCACTTGGATACATTTCACTACACACTACCTTCGGAAAAGGAAACCAATCTAGAACACTCAAGATAGACTACATCGTGGTCGACGTGAGTTCAGCCTACAATGCCTTAATAGGTCGGACAACATTGAATCAACTCGGCGCAATAGTCTCAACTCTGCATTTATTAATGAAATTCCCAACTGCAGAAGGGATAGCTACAATAAAAGTATATCAGAAGATGGCGCGCCGCTATTACAACGAAAGTCTAAACCTCAGAGGCAGAGGAGAGGAATTCCACACAATCGAACTGGGGGAGTTCAGAGGCGAGAAGAACTCCGCCCACAACCCGAAGGTGAAGTAGAGAAAATCCAGATCGGAGACACCCTGGACAAAACAACCAATATTGATACAATTCTCAGAGGAGACATAAAAGAATTACTCGTACAGTTCTTACGAGATAACGTCGACCTCTTTGCATGAAAAGCTGCAGACATGCCAGGCATAGACCCCAAATTAATGTGCCACAAGTTGGCGGTCTACCCAGGATCTCGGCCAGTACAACAGAGACGGAGAAAGCTCGGACCAGAACGATCCCAAGCTGTGGAAGAGCAGGTACAAGCTCTATTGGAGGCAGGATTCATAAGAGAAGTCAAGTACCCACTATGGCTAGCTAACGTCGTCTTGGTGAAAAAATCAAACGGGAAGTGGCGAATGTGCACCGACTACACTAATCTCAACAAAGCCTGCCCAAAAGATCCTTATCCACTCCCAAGTATCGACGCCCTGGTGGATGCCTCCTCTGGATATAAATACCTCTCGTTCATGGACGTGTATTCGGGATACAATCAAATCCCAATGCATCCACCCGACCAAGAAAAAACCTCATTCTTAACCCCAAAAGCAAACTACTGCTACATCGTAATGCCTTTTGGTCTTAAAAACGCAAGAGCTACTTATCAAAGGTTAATGAATAAAGTCTTTTCGGATCATATCGGAATAATCATGGAAGTCTATGTAGACGACATGTTAATAAAGACACAAAGTGAAGAGATGCTATTGTCCGACCTGACCCAAGTGTTCGACACTATAAGAAAGCATGACATGCGACTCAATTCTGCAAAATGCACCTTCGCAGTAGAAGCTGGCAAATTCCTGGGTTTTATGCTCACACAAAGAGGAATCGAAGAAAATTCGGATAAATGCCGGGCCATACTCGACGTGAAAAGCCCGACTTGCGTCAAAGAGGTACAACAACTCAACGGGAGATTGGCAGCCTTGTCCAGATTTCTAGCCAGATCGGCAATAAGATCTCTCCCCTTCTACGCCACTCTAAGGAAAGGAAAAAAGTTTAAATAGACAACGGAGTGCGAGCAAGCCTTCCAAGAGTTTAAGAGATTCCTGGAACAACCACCTATCCTAACTCGGCCAAGGAAAGGAGAACCACTCATATTGTACCTCGCGGTAGGAAGTCGAGCAGTAGCCTCAGCACTAGTTTGAGAAGACGACAGTGGGCAACAACCCATATACTTCATCAGTAAAGCATTACAAGGATCCGAGCTGAACTACCAAATAATAGAAAAATTTGCCTACGCCCTCATACTAACATCTCGACGACTTCGTCCATACTTCCAAGCTCAGACCATCAGGATTCGGACCAACCAGCCCATAAAGGGGATTTTACAGAAAACGGACTTAGCAGGTAGAATCTTGTAATGGGCCATCGAGTTGTCCGAATTTGATCTTCGATACGAAGCTCGGACGGCCATTAAATCACAATACCTGGCCGACTTCATTGCAGAATTTACAGACACCCCGAAAACCCCCACAGAATGAAACCTCTACGTGGACGGTTCCTCAAATAAAAATGGAAGTGGCACGGGTGTGATAATTGAAAGCAACCAAGGGACTCAAATTGAACTCTCCCTCAAATTCCGGTTCCCTGCCTCAAACAATCAAGCGGAATATGAGGCACTATTAGCTGGTTTGAAGCTGGCTAGGGAGGTTGGAGCTCAAAAGCTTACCATCTTCAGCAACTCACAAGTAGTCACTTCACAAATAGCAGGGAGCTACCAAGCCAAAGAACCAACCATAAAAAAGTACTTGGACAAAACCAGGGAACAGCTCGGACAACTCGGAGAATATGAGGTCCGTCACATACCCCGAGAACAGAATGCTCGAGCTGACGCACTCTCAAAGCTAGCCAGCACCAAACCAGGGGGCAACAATAGAAGCCTCATCTAAGAAATACTGTAGAGTCCGTCAATCATGGAAGAAGAAAAAGTCCTAGCCATAACAGGTCAGGATCAAGGATGGATGACTCCTATAATTAACTACCTCAAAACAGAAACACTCCCTACAGACGAAAAGGAGGCAAAGAGGTTAAAACGAGAGGCACAACATTACACCATCATAAACAATACTCTATACAAGAGAGGGATTTCAATCCCATTATTAAAATGTGTGCCAACTTCCAACACAAAGGAAGTTCTAGAAGAAGTACACAGTGGCATTTGTGGCAATCATCTCGGAGCGCAAGCTCTCGCCAAAAATTACTCCGAGCAGGATTTTATTGGCCAACTCTACAAAAGGAAGCTACAGAGTTTGTAAAGATATGTCTACCATGCCAGAAACATGCCAACTTTCACATTGCCCCGCCAGAGGAACTCATCAGCATGACCTCACCATGGCCATTTGCAAAATGGGGACTCGACCTTCTCGGACCCTTCCTTCAGGGATCGGGACAAGTTAAATTGCTTATAGTAGGGGTAGACTACTTTACAAAGTGGATCGAGGCAGAACCCCTAGCTAATGCCACTGCTCAAAGAAGTCAAAAATTCCTATATAGGAACATTGTCACAAGGTTTGGGGTTCCATACTCCATCACCACAGACAATGGCACCCAATCACAGATGCAAGCTTCAGAAAGTTAGTGGCCGACTTGAACATAAAATAACAATTTACTTCCGTAGAACATCCCCAAGCCAATGGACAAGCCAAAGCTGCCAACAAAGTCATATTAGCTGGGATAAAATGAAGATTACAGGACGCAAAGGGAGCTTGGGCTGAGGAGCTCCCACAAGTCCTATGGGCATACCGAACAACGCACATTCCACCACAAAGGAATCACCCTTCCGATTAACATACGGAATGGAGGCAATGATCCCAGTAGAGATTGAAGAAGGGTTGCCTAGAGTGGTCCACTATAATGAAGAAGCCAACTCCCAACTTTAAAGGGAAGAACTCGACCTACTCCCGGAAGTCCAAGAAAGAGCTCGGATCAGGGAAGAAGCACTAAAGCGTCGAATGGCTTCGAGATATAATCAAAAGGTAGTGCCACGAGGTTTTGCTGAGAATGACCTCATCCTAATCCGAAATTATATCGGAACAACTTGACCTGGAGAAGGAAAGTTGGCAGCAAACTGGAAAGGACCCTACCGAGTCGTAGAAGTACTGGGAAAGGGCTACTACAGACTGTCCGAACTCGATGGACGAGAACTTCCTAGGTCGTGGCACGCCTGCAACCTAAGAAGGTACTATAGTTAGGGATGATAAAGGATCTTAGGATAAGGCGCACTCTTTTTCCTGAAAAGGTTTTCTAATGAGGCGCCAAGCCAAGACCTATAAATCGCCCAACTTAGAGGGATAAAGCTTCCACATGTATATTTGCATTTTCTTTTGAATAAAATATGTTTAGATATTCTACAAATTCTCAAGCCGCATTAATCTGAAACATTCATCGTCCGATTATAAAGCAACAGACCTAAACAAGGTCCAAGAAAGAGGATTACAAAAATAACTTAGAAGGGCCCGACATGACGAAGTCGGCCCAAAGCATAAAAGTTATAGAAGTAATCCCTGAAAGAGACCTGAACAAGGTCCAAGAAAGAGGATTACAAAAATAACTTAGAAGGGCCCGACATGACGAAGTCGGCCCAAAACATAAAAGTTATAGAAGTAATCCCTGAAAGAGACTTGAACAATGTCCAAGAAAGAGGATTACAAAAATAACTTAAAAGGGTCTGACATGACGAAGTCGGCCTAAAGCATAAAAGTTATAGAAGTAATCCCTGAAAGAGACCTGAACAAGGTCCAAGAAAGAGGATTACAAAAATAACTTAGAAGGGCCCGACATGACGAAGTCGGCCCAAAACATAAAAGTTATAGAAGTAAATCCCTAAAAGAGACCTGAACAAGGTCCAAAAAAGAGGATTACAAAATAACTTAGAAAGACCTGACACAACGAAGTCGGCCTCCATAAAATGCTAAAGTTATAAAAAGTAATACCTAGCAAGAGACCTCATAAAAGGTCCAAACAAAGCAGGATTACTAGAAATAACTTCCGAAGCCTCAAAGGAATCAAAGCCACAAGCAGGAAATACAAAGGCAATCTAAAGAGGTCGAGCAACAAGGCTCCAACACTACCGAAAACCTAAAAAAAGGGTACCAAGATAGATAAGGACCGACATGATATTAAAAGCATGAAGTTGTAATAAAAACAAGCTCAAAGAGGCTACCCAAATTAGCCCCAAGAACTTGGAAGCTATTTTTTGTTTTTCAAAATAAAGTTGCTAAACAAGCAACTGAAAAAGTGTCAACAGTCAGCAACATTACAAAAAGAAAGTTTTTAAAAGCCCACAGGCCGGGCTATCTACACAAAACATTTACATAATCAGGGAAGATCCGAAGGCTTCTCGGCAGCACAAGGTGAAGGAGGACGAGTCTGAAGGGGCACTGCATCCACCGTCCCGTCATCCCGATTTAATATCTGATAGTCAGGCTCTGGTTCGGGATGACTAACCCCAGCAGAAGGAGCTGAAGATGTCGGCACAACAGTGGCTTTGGCGACCGGCACAGGAAGGGGTTCGACATCATCATCATCAGGATTGTCAGGGACAATCTTGCCATCCTTTACAACATTATCCAGACTGAAGAGAGTAAGGTTGGCCTCAGGTGCAAGAACTTGAACCTGCTCCTTCACGTTCTCATAAGTAGCATTTACGCTGCCTACAAGATGACCCTGGAGCTCGGCATAATCAACCCGGGCAAACTCCAACTCCTCCCTAAGACACATCACCTCCCTGTAGGCCGTAACATAGCTATCCTTGTGCCTCAAAGCCGTGTCTTCAGCCAACTTTACAAAAGCCGCCAAGGCAATAGAACTAGCCTTCTCACCCTCCAACTCTTTCTCCAGCTTGGTCACCTTCACCTCGAGCTCCTCCTTCAAACCTTTCATCCGATCGAACTCTAATTTGGCCTCCTCCATAAAGTCCTTCGTAGCATGAAGAGGAAGATCTTGGGCAGTCCGATATAAGGCCACCCCCATATGTGCCATCTTGACACTACTCCGAGTTATAAAGTCTAAATGGTGAAGGAGTGACACATCATCTATAGGGAGGGCACCATAAGGACCGATCTGCTGGTCGACAAACCCAACAGCATCGAAGTCAGGGGCATCCAGATTGAAGGGTTCAACAGTTTGAGGTCTTTTGGAAGGTGGAACGACCGGAGGAGAAGATGTAGCAGCAGCAGAAGAATGCGGAGGATCCACTACACGGACTTGAGGAGTAGGGATCATTCTCCTTGGGCCGAGAGAGCTCGGCACGGACGGTTTCGACGTCACCTGTGAAGATCCTTCCCCATCCGTTTTGGTCGAGATGTTCTGAGCGGCAGCGGCCTTTCTTGCCTTCTTGAAAGATTTCATCGAGTCATTATTCTTGGCCATCTCTGTAAAATAGAAACCAGCAGTTTTACAGACCAGGAAAAAAGAGGAAAGCAAAGTAAAAACAAGAAGCAATATATATCAAGTAATAACCAGTGCAGTTCGAACAAGGGAGGGGTCCCCCAAGGATTTTTTAGTATCTAGATGAGGAGGTTCCCCCCAAAGGTCCTCCAAAACAGTTACAAAAGCCTACTCAATCTCGTCGAGCATTTCTCACGTATATCGGGATACTACTACATTCTGCTGCTAACACAGAGGGAAGGATGGCTCATCATTCGCTTCCAAAAAAAAGGGGCGAGCTCCCTCAACAGCTCGAATCTTGAAGAAATAATTCTTGAAGTCCCTAAAGGACTCGTCATACATGGTAAAAACCTTATGTCCTTGTGCAGATCTAAAAGAAACCCACGAGGCTTTCTTTTTGAAAGAAATCCCGGGCTTAGTTAAAACAAACAAATAAAGGAAAAGAGTTTGAGAAGGGGTAACATCCAATTCTTGGCAAAAAAGCTGAAAAATCTTAAATAAAACCCCAGGAGTTCGGATGAAGCTGGGACGGAGCTACATTACACGACCATAGCAAATCGGTCTCAAAAGAAGTAAAGGGAAAAGTGATGTCCAACTGGCTGAAAAAATAGTCGTAAGCATAAAAGAAAGGGCGCTCTCCTTGGGTCGAGACAGGGAAGCAAACCCTCTTTTCAGAGTCAGGTGCCACCAATTCATAATTCCTCTCCTGATCTCTACTCTTGTAGAGACGGTGATATTTTCTAAGCTCTACACAAAATTCAGAATTGGCTAAAGAAACACACAGCAACACCAGGGAGTCCAACCAATCAGACATCCCCTCGGGAACCTTAGAAGACGCCTCGACAATATTTTTGCGAGAAGACATGGCCAACTAGTCCTACAAACAAGAAAAGAAGATCGGATTACTAAAAAACATCTCGGACAAAAGACAAAACAACTCGGCTAGTATGATTCAGATAGCACAAACAACAAAAGGAAAACCTCAGGACCCATACAGAAGGTCTAGGGGCATCCTTTGGAGGCAGTCAGGGAACAAGGATTCAGAAAAACCTACAAAACTAATGTCCCAACAAAACTCGCATCAAAGACAGAGAGAAACCCTTTCTCAAAAAAGCAGCATCCCCAGAAAGCTACAAATCAAACAAAACCGAAGTAGCTACCTTCCAAATTCGCAGTCTCAGCTTATCAGCAAGCAAAATAGCAAAACATATTAAGAAGAAGTCATCAAAGACACCACCTTTTTTTAGAGAAATAAATTCCCCAAGAAAAAGCAAAACAACACGAAGAAATAGTCGTTATCTTTCACGGAATTCATCAGCAAAAACTATCAGCATGTCAAAAAGGAATAATCTTTCGAGAAAACAAGCAATATGAACCCTAGAATGCAAAGGGACCATTTCAAAAGCAAGAGAAATCCCCCAAATAGTAAACAAGCAGGAACACAGTGATACGATAAAGATTCAGATTTTCCAAATCGAGACGTCAAGAGAAAAATAAAAAACTCTATCAAAAGCCGAAAGTAAAATGACGAAAGAAGTACAAGGAAAGAAAAACTAACCTGAACAAAGGAGGAAGCTTCGAAGGAGATTGAAGATGGAGAGACGGAATTGCCCAGAAATCGCCAAATGACGCTGCAACGCAAAAAATGCAAAATTCAGGCGAAAACAGAAAGCGAGAAAGTAAAGGGGGAAGTTACAAAAACGAAGAAGAGAAACCGTTTTTGTGTGTAAAATTCAAAATAAATGAGCCAAGGGAAACGGAGCACTAAAAAACAATTAATAAAGGTATTAAACCCTCGCACGTTCCCAAGAACAGAGCGCTAATACAAAAGCGCGCGCTTTTAGAAGAAAACGTTCCACATTCAAAAAGGAAGACTCTACAAAGAAAGAAGTCGACAAATGCTCGAGTTCGGCTTCACCAGAGAAAGATCGAAGTCCTAAAACTAAGACTCGACCTCAAAAAGAAAGACCGAGCTCGAGCAAGGGCACTGTTCATACCCTGGGTCGAGCTATCCGACCCGGGATGTTTAGCGACAAGACGACCGACCTCTTCAGGTCCGACTATCTGACCTCTTCTCAAAGAGCTCGGTCAAACTGTCAGGAAAGCCCAGTAAAGGGCCCAAATAGAGGAACACGACCCAAGTCCAAAGGCAGTCCAAGCCTATAGAGATAAAGGCGGTTCTCTTGAAGATAAGCTGACCTCACCCAAAGATAAGATAAAGATAAGATAAGATAACTCACTTATCTTATCTAAGAAGGTCAGCCCATGCTATTATAAATACACTGGAGCACCCAAGTATAACTCATACTCTGATTCTACTAAAAACCTGTTAATACCCTTGCTAACTTAAGCATCGGAGTCCCTTGCAGGTACCCCCCACCCTCCGGGGACGAAGGATCAGCAGTGCAGCCAGTCCCACAAGTCGGACACGACAGCTCCGGCCGCCACCCACCAGCCGGACACGTCATCTCCGACCAGTACAGAAGATCTCGTCCGAGATCGACCTACAGTTTCAGGTAACCCTCGGAACAACTCCCATAATCAACTGAAGTCAGAAACACTTCCCATAGACAAAAAGGAGGCAAAAAGAATAGTACGAGAAGCACAGTACTACACCATAATACAAGACGTCCTATATAAGAGAGGAATATCTACACCTCTCCTAAAATGCGTCCCGACCTCCGCTACAAGGGACGTTCTTGAAGAAGTGATAAACCCCTATTTTATGATTCATCTTGTGCTCAATCGAAGTGCTTTTATCAATTCTTCACCCACTTATTCATATAATTTGCATGGTTTTACAATTCCTTCCCTATTCTATGATAGATGCGAAAATATGTTTCCTATGCCTTAAAAATATTAATTTTAATTATCCTTTATTACCATTCGATGCCGTGATCTGTGTGTTAAGTAATTTCAGGCTTCATAGGACAGGAATGGCTTAGAGGACAGAAAGGAAACATGCAAAAATGGAAGGAACGCATGGACGACGCGGACGCGTGCCTAGCGCAAAACGCAAGCGATGCGCATGCATAGACGTCGCGGACGCGTGCCTGGCGCAGAGCACAAACGACGCGGACGCGTGACTGACGCGTACGCGTGGCAAGGAAAATCTCCAAATGACGCGCACGCGTGACGCACGCCACGTGCAGGAAATTTCAAAAAATGCCCTCAGCGATTTCTGGACCCTTTTTCGGCCCAAATCCAATCCCAGAAACACAGATTAGAGGCTATAAAGTGGGGGATTCAATCAATTCATAAAACATATTTTCATAGACAATTCAACATTCATTGATAATTCATAATTTTAGGATTTAGATGTAGTTTTCTAGAGAGAGAGGCTCTCTCATCTCTCTTAGGTTTTTAGGATTTAGGATTCCTCTTAGTTTATGGTTATTTCTTCATTCCAGGTTCAATGTTCCTTTAATTTATGTTTCTCTTCTACTTTTATTATTCTAATGCTTTTACTTGTTAATTATTTATGTTGCCAAATTGGCTTATGAACCTTTTCATGTTAGATTTGAATTTATGTTTAAATGCAATTTGAGGTATTTTAGATTTATGATTGCTTTCTTCTATTTATGATATAAATAATTTAGATTTTTCTCCCCTTTGCTTTGGTTGAGTAATTGGTGACACTTGAGTTGTCAAACTCAGTGGTTGATTGAAAATTAGAAGTTGCTGATTGATTTGGATCCCTCTAAAGCTAGTCTTTCCATAGGAGTTGACTAGGACTTGAGGAATCAAGTTGATTAGTCCACTTGACTTTTCTTTATTTAGTAAGGGTTAACTAAGTGGGAGCAATAAACAATTCTCATCATACCTGATAAGGATAACTAGGATGAGATTTCCAGTTCTCATACCTTGCCAAGAGTTTTTCTAGTTATTAATTTATTTTTCTTGCCATTTAAATTACTTATTCCTTATTTCAAAAACCCAACGATACTTTTCCATAACCAATAATAAATCATACTTTCCTGCAATTCCTTGAGAGACGACCCGAGGTTTAAATACTTCGGTTATAAATTTTATTGGCTTTTGTTACTTGTGACAACGAAACCTTTGTAGGAAAGGAATTCTTGTCGGTCTAAAAACTATACTTACAACGGGAATTTAATTGTAAAAATTCTAGATTGCGCGAGAGTCTCGTTCGTCAAGAAGTCCACAGTGCCATGTGCGGCAATCACCTTGGGGCACGAGCCCTTGCCAAAAGGTACTCCGAGCCGGGTTCTACTGGCCGACCTTGCAAAGGGTAGCAACAGAGTTTGTCAAAACATGCTGGTTCGGAATTTCTAACCACAAACTAACCGGCAAGTGCACCGGGTCGTACCAAGTAATACCTCAGGTGAGTGAGGGTCGATCCCACGAGGATTGATGGATCAAGCAACAATAATTGAGTGATAGGCTTAGTCAGGAAAATAGAAAAGAGTGTTTGAATGTTCAAAGAGCATTAAACAATAGTTCAGAAATTAAAAATAGTAAAGTAAATGAGTTGGGAATAAAATATGGAGAAGGCGGTTAAGGTTTCAGAGTTATCTATTTTTCCAGATTAACTTTTCTTACTAACTATTTTAATCATGCAGGATTCAATTTATGGCAACTATATGTGACTAGACCCTAATTCCTTAGACATTTTTAGTCTCCCCTAAAATTCATCAACAGCCAATTCCTTGGTCAATTAATTCCAATTAGGGGGTGAAGTTCAATTCTAGTTATATGCCACAAAACCTCTAATTACCCAAAAATAAAAGGATTATATGTCACGTATCCCATTAAATCCAGATAATTAAAATTTAGGAGAATATGTTTTCAAGCTGTTGTTCAAGTAAAGAGCTTTTCCAAGTTATACAAGAACTCAAGTAGAAAGAGGGTCATACTTCCGTTCCACCCAAATTCATAAGATAAAGAGCAAAAACAATTCTTAAATTGTAAATCCATACATGAATTAAAATAGAAAAAGCAATAAAATCAATCCATACAAATAGACAGAGCTCCTAACCTTAACAATGGAGGTTTAGTTGCTCATGGTTCAGAGAAGAAAATAAGGATTCTGATAAAATGTATTTTGGTAGTTTGGAATGGTATGGGGATGGGATCCCCAAAAGAGAAGTTTCTTTTCCCTTTTATGTCAAATCCTAATTAATTTAAAATCTATCATCTAAAACTAGAATAATATCTTTTCCTAAAAATAATATTTGAATTTAAATCAGAATAATCAGCAAGTCTTCAGTTGATGGGTGGGGACCACTTGTTTCGTCCATTTTGCAGCTTCTAATATTTCCATTTCGCCCCCAACGTTTTTCTGCATTTTCTACACGTGGCGCATGTCACGTGTACGCGTCAGTCACGCGTACGCGTCGCCGAGCAAATCTTCAAATCACGCGTACGCGTCAATCACGCGCACGCGTCAATCACGCGCACGCGTCGCCATGGAAAACTCCAAATCACGCGCACGCGTCAGTCACGCGTATGCGTCAGTCACGCGTACGCGTCGCTCCTCGCTACCATCTCCTTTCATTCTTGTGCTGCAGAAACTCCATCAAATCCAGCCGAATGCTACCTAAAATAAACAGAATTGCACAAAACTCAAAGTAGCATCCATAGTGGCTAAAAGATAATTAATTCTTTATTAAACTCAACAATTTAGATGCAAATTTACTAGAAAAAGATAGGAAAGATGCTCACGCATCACAACACCAAACTTGAATTATTACTTGTCCTCAAGCAACCAAAACTAATATAGGCTTAGGATGTGAATTTGCATGAGAATGAGAGTTCGATTAAGCCCATGTCTCTTCTTATAGTGGGGTTTGTCAACTGCAATCTTGAATAGTTTTGGCATCTCACTCTCCTTTGAATCAGGAGGATGTCACTGTCATTCGGAATTAGAATCCGGATAATGTTATGACTTCTCTGATCATTTGTAATTCAATTTAACCCTTGAACACAGCAATTTTTCTTTGATTCTCTTTTCTTTGGTGCTTTGCACCTTGAGCCTAGCCGTGACTTTAAAGGTTTTATCTCAAGCTTTACTTGACACAGAAACACCACAAGCACTTAACTGGGGAACTCTATTTAGGTTCTGATTTTTTTTTTCAGTTACTCCCAGATAGTGGTGCTCAAAGCCTTTGGCGTACTCTGTTAAATGCAATTGATCTCCACTCTAAATGTTTTGTCTCAAAGATTACTTGACACAAGAACACCACAAGCATGTGACTAGGAAAACAACTCTTTGAGCTTTTAATCATGTCTGACCTCCCTAGTCATTGATGCTTAGAGCCTTGGACCTTGCTTTTATTTTTTTCTTTTGCTGTTTCTTTTGCTTCAAGGATTAAACTTTCATTAAATTCAGAGAAGTTATAATAGTTCTCTAAATTCCTGTTCCTTATACATTAACATTCTTTGATTCAAATTCAACTATGCACTGTTCATATCATGCATTCAGAATTACAATTTATACTACCACATTTAAGTAAATAAGACTACTCTTAAAATTAAACTCAATTTCTCATGCACTATATCCCCTTTTCTTCTTTCTTTTTGATTTCAAGCTTAGTGTGCAATACATGAGGCATCTTTCAGAATTAGAGCAATTAACAGAAAACTAAACTAGAATCTAGAAATCTAACTAATAAAGGATCATGCAATAAACAAAGTAAAATAGCAGAAAATTGGAACATAAAATAGTAAAAGCGGGAAGGAATAACAAATGAAAGGAACTCAACCACCTTAGTTATCCTAGCGGTCGTTTTATTCTTCAGGTTGTGCTCCTCCGTGAAGATGATTCACCTCCCTTTGGTACCATATGATTAGACAGCAAAGCTCTAAGCGCAGCGTCAATACCAAACTTAAAGGTTTGCTTGTCCTCAAGCAAAGAAGAACTGAAAACAAAAACAAGTAGTAAGATGAAAGAAGAATAAAAAGATAAAAGAACAAGAGAGAATTAGGGATTGGGAGAGAGAGAAAGAAAATTAAAACTGGGCGGCAAACTAGTGTAGTTGTGCAGGGCAGGTGACGCATACGCGTACAGCATGCGTACGCGTGGGTCGCAAATTTTTTTTTTTTTTGTCTGGCTCCTGTTCTTAAGATAGCTACATGATCTGAAAAACAATAAAAACTTAGTAAAAATCAAATAAGGAAGAAAACTACTACTATGAAAAAAAGCTAAGGATACGAAATTATCGGGTTGCCTCCCGACAAGCACTTCTTTAACATCACTAGCTTGACGGTCAGTTCTGCTAGTTCAGCAGATGAGTGGACCTCTGGCGATCAATCTCGCCTCCAAGATAGTGCTTTAGCCTCTGGCCATTCACTGTAAATTTTCTGTCAGAATTCTCTTCCTGTATTTCCACATGACCATATGGTGAAGCTCTGGTAACCACAAACAGTCCTAACCACTGGGATTTCAGCTTCCTGGGAAAAAATTTGAGCCTTGAATTATATAGAAGCACTCTCTATCCTGGCTCAAAGACTCTGATGGCAATCTTCTTGTCATGCAGTAGCTTGGTTCTCTCCTTATAGAGCTTGGCATTCTCATAGGCTGAATATTTGAATTCATCAAGCTCATTCAACTGAAGTATCTGCTTAATTCCTGCAGCTTCTGATCAAGATTCAGATATCTGATTGCCCAGTATGCTTTGTGCTCTAGCTCAACTGGCAAGTGACAGGATTTGCCATAGACTAACTGATAAGGGGACATGACAATGGGAGTCTTGTATGTTGTCTGGTATGCCCAGAGAGCATCATCAAGCTTCCTAGACCAGTCCTTTCTTGAAACACTGATGGTCTTCTCTAGAATCCTCTTAAGTTTCCTGTTGGAAACTTCAACCTGTCCACTTGTCTGAGGGTGATAGGGGGTTACCACTTTATGACGGACTCCATATCTCTACAGAAGAGAGTCTAGCTGTCTGTTATAGAAGTGACTTCCACCATCACTAATGAGTGTCCTTGGGACACCAAAGCGGCTAAAGATATACCTCTGAAGAAAGCTCATTACCACCTTGGTATCATTGGTGGGTAGAGCCACAGCTTCCACCCACTTGGACACATAATCAACTGCCACTAGAATATAGTTGTTTGAATGTGAAGGTGGGAAGGGTCCCATGAAATCAATACCCCACACATCAAACAACTCAACTTCAAGAATCCCCTGCTATGGCATTTCATGGTTGGCAAGGAGATTCGTGGCCTTTGCACATCTGTCACAGTGCTTCACAAATTCTCTTGAATCTCTTAAGAGAGTCGGCCAGTAAAACCCGCTCTGAAGGACCTTTGTAGCTGTCCTTTCACCACCAAAGTGGCCTCCATAATCAGAACCATGACAGTGCCAAAGAATCTGTTGTGTTTCTTCATCTGGGACACATCTCTGGATTATACCATCTGAACACCTTTTAAAAAGGTACGGTTCCTCTCAAATGTAGTACTTTGCATCAGTTAATAGCTTATTTGCTTGTTGTCTACCAAACTCCTTTGGAATAAAATTCATGGCCTTATAATTTGCAATGTCTGCAAACCATGGAGCCTGCTGAATGAGGAACAATTGCTCATCTGGAAACGTCTCAGTCACAGCTGTGGGTGGTTGTACTCCTGCTTCAGGCTCAATTCTGGAGAGATGGTCAGCTACTTGATTTTCTAACCCTTTCCTGTCTTTTATCTCAATATCAAACTCCTGAAGGAGCAACACCCTTCTGATTAATCTTGGTTTAGAATCCTGCTTGGTTAGAAGGTACTTTAAAGCAGCATGGTCAGTATAAACAATAACCTTAGAACCAAGTAAATAGGACCTAAACTTATCAACAGCATACACAACAGCTAATAATTCCTTTTCTGTAGTTGTGTAGTTCTTTTGAGCATCATTTAACACACGACTAGCATAATAAATGACATGTACAAGCTTACCATGCCTCTGTCCTAAAACAGCTCCTATAGCAAAATCACTGGCATCACACATTAATTCAAATGGTAAATCCCAGTCAGGAGGAGCTATAATGGGAGCAGAGGTAAGGTTTGCTTTCAGAGTTTCAAAAGCATGCAGACAATTAGAATCAAAGACAAAAGGAACATCAACAACCAACAAGTTGCTCAATGGTTTAGCAATCTTAGAAAAATCCTTTATAAATCTTCTATAAAATCCTGCATGACCCAAGAAACTCCTCACTGTCTTAACATTAGTTGGTGGTGGTAATTTTTCAATCACCTCCACCTTGGATCTGTCAACCTCAATCCCCTTACTTGAAATCTGGTGTCCAAGAACAACGCCTTCTGTGACCATAAAATGGCATTTTTTCTAATTCAAAACAAGGTTTGATTCTTGACACCGTTTCAAGACAAGAGATAAATGCTTAAGGTAGGATTCAAAAGAATTACCAAAAACAGAAAAGTCATCCATAAATACCTCAATGAACTTTTCAACCATGTCAGAAAAAATTGAAAGCATACACCTCTGAAAAGTTACTGGAGCATTACAAAGTCCAAATGGCATTCTCCTGTAGGCAAATACTCCAAAGGGGCATGTGAATGCTGTCTTCTCTTGATCTTGAGGGTCCACTGCAATCTGATTATATCCAGAATATCCATCTAGAAAATAATAAAAAGCATGACCAGCTAACCTCTCAAGCATCTGATCAATGAAAGGTAGGGGAAATGATCCTTCCTTGTAGTAGTGTTGAGCCTCCTGTAGTTTATGCACATCCTCCATCCTGTGACTATTCTTGTAGGAATAAGCTCATTCTTTTCATTCTTGATCATTGTTATCCCTTCTTTCTTGGGAACTACCTGCACAGTTCTTACCAAAGGGCTGTCAGAAATAGGGTAAATAATACATGCTTCCCATAATTTCATTACCTCTTTTTGGACCACCTCTTTCATAGTTGGATTGAGTCTCCTTTGTAGCTGCACAACTAGTTTAGCATCATCTTTAAGGAGGATCTTGTGCATACACTTGGTTGGACTAATCCCCTTCAAGTCACTAATAGTCCACCCAAGAGCTGTTTTATGGTTCCTGAGCACTGAAATAAGTGCCTCTTCCTCTTCAGTCTTCAAGGAAGAGCTAATTATCACTGGATATGATTCTTTTTCACCTAGAAATACATATTTCAGAGAAGGAGGTAAAGGTTTTAACTCAAGTTTGGGGGCTTCCTCCTCTGCTTTAGGCGTGTGAACCACAGCCTTCTGGGATGGTGAATCATCAACTTCTATTAATTCATACTCAGAAATAGGATTCAGGATGTCTGACAAACAGATTTTTGCTAGTAAAAAAATTCATAAATATATCCTCGTTGTAAGTATAGTTTCTAAACCAACAAAGAATCCTTTCGTACAAAAACTTGTTTGTCACTAAAGCAAACCCAATAAAACTGATAACCGAAGCATTTAAACCTCGGGTCATCTCTCAAGGAATTACAGGGAAGTATAATTTATTATTGGTTATGAAAAAGTGTCTTTTAGGGTTTTTGAAGTAGGGAACAAGGAAATAAATTGGCAAGAAAGTAAATTAATTATCATGAAAACCCTTGCAAGGTATAAGAACTGGAAATCCCATCCTAGTTATCTTTATCAATTGTGATGAGAATTATTTATTGCTCTCACTTAGTTAACCCTTACTAAATAAAGGAAAGTCAAGTGGACTAATCAATATGATTCCTCAAGTCCTAGTCAACTCCTAAGGAAAGACTAGCTTTAGAGGGATCTAAATCAATCAGCAAATTCAAATTTTCAATCAACAAGGAGTTTGATAACTCAAGTGTCACCAATTACTCAACCAAAGCCAAAAAGGGAGAAATCTAAATTAAATTAAAAGCATCAATAATATAAATAGAAGAAACCATCATAAATCTGAAATACCTCAAATTGCATTAAATAGAGATTCAAATCTAACATCAAGTTCATAAATCAAATTAGGAAAATAAACAAACTAAAGTCATAGAATAAATAGAAGTAGAAGAGAAACTAAAATTAAAGGAACATTGAACCTGGAATAAAGAAGAAGTAAATCTAACCTAAGAGAAATCCTAATCCTAAAACCTAAGAGAGAGGAGAGAGCCTCTCTCTCTAGAAACTACATCTAAAACCTAAAAAATGTGAATAAATGTCGATCCTCCCCTTGATTCCTCCATTCTCTAGCCTCTATTCTGTGTTCTCGGGCTTGGATTTGGGCCGAAAAGGAGCCCAGAAATCGCTGAGGGTGAATTCTACAACTTTCTGTACGTGGCGTCTATCACGCGTGCGCGTGGGTCACGCGTGCGCGTCATTTGGCGGTTTTCCTTGTCACGCGTACGTGTCAGTCACGCATACGTGTCGCTCGTGTTTTGCGCTGGGCACGCGTCCGCGTCGTCCTTGCGTGCGCGTCGCTGCTCGTTTCTCAAATACTTCATTTTTTTCGTTCCTTCCACTTTTGCATTTTTCCTTTCCATCCTCTAAGCCATTCCTGCCCTATAAAGCCTGAAAATACTTAACACACAGATTACAGCATCGAATGGTAATAAAGGATAATTAAAATTTAGAGTTTTAAGGCCTAGGAAACATGTTTTCACATATATCACAGAATTAGGAAGGATTTGTAAAACCACGCAATTTATATGAATAATCGGGCAAAAGATTGACAAAAATCACTCAAATGAGCACAGGATAAATCAAAAACCACTCAAATAAAGCCAACATTGTCAATTAGCACATGAATATGGATATAAGGCAACAGTAGAAGAACAAGGTAACTTATGTGACTTAGGCATTAGAAAACAGAAGAAAGTAGTAGGCTAGGCCTAAACTCAGTTTAGCAGTTTGGATTTCTTATGAAAGCAGTGGCCATGACAAGCATTATAATCATGTGTAAATTAAGGAGAGCAAGTGAGCCAATCCAAAACAGCAATAGGCAGGTATATGCAATTAGCCTAGCCGCATCAAATTCAGAAAGAAAACAATAATTTAAGGTAAGGATGTAATGTAATGAGCTCACTGAATCAACAAGGAAAAAGCAAATCGCAACAAGAATGCTAATGTATATGAATTTATATAAGCATCGGTATCAATCAATTAAGCAAAATGGTATTGAACAGCAATGAATAGTAGTGAATAGCAACATCAACAGCCAAGCAATAGATAATTCAAACAGCAGATATAGAGCACTTAGCAGACCTAAATCCTCTAACCACAACCTAGCTACCTAACCACCTAGAATTCACTACGAAGCATGGATATCTAACTAACCTAAATTGAACAGAATTGAAATATGCAAACTAACTTAATGTAACAGAAAAGGAATTGGGGTGTAGGGGTGGAAATAGCAAAACCTGGGAGGCGCAATACGGGGTTGAGATAGGGTTGATACGGCAGTGAAGGGGTGGCAGCACGGGCACTCCGGTTCTGCCCGTGGCGGTCCGACTGGAGGCAGGGGTGTGGTAAAAAGGCGAGAGGATAAAGAAGAGGGGGAAGAGGAGGAGAAGAAAAAAGGGGGGAGT
>NC_029791.2:32433850-32450260 GCF_000816755.2 Arachis ipaensis
GAGGAGTGAGAAAGAAGGAATAAGGAGAAGAAGGGAAGATGAAAGAGAAAGGAGGGGGCGAACGGCGGCGGTGTGGTATGCCGGCGGCTGCTCCGGTGAGAGGTTGGTGGTGGTGAGTGGTGGCTATGGAGGTTTGGAGGGAGAGAATGAAAATGGAACGTTGAGGAAGAGAGGGAGAAAATGCACATGAAGGGGGCTAGGGTTATCGCGTTAGGGGTTATAAGAATTCAAATCCACGCGCCCGCGTGGATCACGCCTAGGCGTGTATGAAAAAATGAATCGACGCGAAAGCGTCAAAGACGCGAACGCGTGAATGGGGGTAAGTGCAGATGGCGCGTACGCGTGAAGCACGCACGCGCGTCATCTGAAATTGTGCGAAACGCACGCTTTCAGCATCGTTTTGGCGCAACTCTCTGTTCAAAGTGAAGGGGGATAGGTGTGACATGCGACGCGTGCGCATCGATGATGCGCATGCGTAGTGTGCAATGATTGAAATTGACGTGTACGCGTGGCTCGAATCGTGCCTCTAGCACACCAGCCGCACGATTCCATCACAACTTTCTGTTCGTTGGATAGAGACGCCGATTTGGGATCAACGCGCACGCGTGGCCTACGCGCACGCATGGTGTACCCCTTTTTTATTATGCAGTATGCAGCATGCAAAATAGGGATGCTGATGCAGATGTTATAAATGACACTAGAGAAAATAGAATAAAGCAAAACTAAGAATAAAACAAAACAAGATAAAAGTAAGATTGAAAAAGAACGATCATACCATGGTAGGTTGTCTCCTACCTAGGACTTTTAGTTAAAGTCCTTAAGTTGGACATTTGGTGACCTTCCTGTCATGGTGGCTTATGCTTGAACTCATCCAGAAATCTCCACCAACGTTTGCAATTACAATGGCCTCCGGGTCCCAAACTAAGCATGTAAAGTCTTCGAGCAAGTTAAAGCAGGTGATCAGGCTCCAGGAGTGTTGATTATCAGAATGAATTCCAGGATCCCAAACTTTGCTTTTGTACCCGTCTTCGCCTTGATCTATATCTTTCCAGCCAGGCGGTACGAAATTTGAACACTCACTGAGATACCCAAACATCTTCCGAAACTCATTCAATCGAGCTCTATACCAATCCTTACACTTCAAATTGGAGCGTGGAACCATATTGAATCTTGCATACCAACTCCTATTACTAACCATCTCCCTCTTACTCTTAAAGCCACAAAGAGCTCTAAGCTGGCCATCGTTTTCAAGCAAACCATATTCAAGTGGGAAAGTAAAGATAAAGGCTAAGGATTTTACCCTTTGTATTGGGTGGTAATGGCCTCGGGAGAGGTGTTTCCAGTGGTCTTGCAAGCTCTACTCCCTTGTATTCTTTTGTGAATTCTTCCACTTCTTTGCAAACCTCTTCAACTGCAACCACATCTTGATCAAAGTCTTCGATTTCTTTCCCATCACTCAAGTCATAAGTCGGAGGTTGAGAAAAGTCTACCTCCACATCATCTTCATATTCACTTGGGGAAGATTCTTCAAGCTCAAAGAGTTCAATTGCGAATGCAAGTGTTTCACTAGGAGAGCTTGATTCATGATCATCATTACCAAGGAAACTTGCTTCTTGATCTGTTCCGTCCAGTTCTTCATAAGGTACATGCCTTGGGGGTTGTGAACTATCCTCCTTAGCATCAATTGCAAATTTCTTGGCGGAATTCTCTACAACTCTTGATTCCTATGGAGGTTCAGCGTCTCCTAAGTCTTTAACCAATTCTTCTTCTTCGATAATTTCGGCTTCCTCCACTTGTTCCAGTACAAAGTCATGCTCCTTACTGTCCACCGGAGTTTCTAGTGTCTCCTTCATGCTACGTTCTTCATTAGATTTTTCACATGAAACCATGGGGTTCCTTGAGTGTCCGAACGTCGGGAAGTTAATTGATTTATCGCTTGTTCCAGTTGATGAAGGGTTGCATGAAATTTATCCACTGTTTCCTTGAGACGATCTTGTGATTTTTGGGTCGATGGATATGGACATGGTGTATATGGAAGTGGTGGTTCTTGGGAGTAATTAGATTGGAATTGGGGTGGATAAGGGTCAGGGTCATATGGAGGTGAATGGTTGTAGGTGGCTTGTGAGTATGGTGGTTCAAAGCTATGTTAAGGAGGTGGTTCATAGGCATATGATTAGCTTGTTGGTAACTACAAAGGGGTCCACCATATCTATCATCTTGGTACGCACCTCGGAATGGCTCTTGACCATAGTAATTTGGTGGAGGCTGGTTGTCACGAAAAGGTCCACCATAACTATTGTCTTGGCATGCATTGTAGGATGGTCATTGTCCATGGTACCTTGGAAGGTGTTGTTGCCGAAAGGGTTGATCAAATCCTCGTGGCTCCTTCCATCTTTGATTGTTTCGACCTTGATGCATGTTCCTATTATAGCTTCCATTCCTTACAACAACATTGGAACCAAACTCAAAGCGACAGGGGTGAGAATTCATAGTAGCTAATAAAAATTAAAAACAAAAATAAGAACAAATAAACAAGCAAAAAGCAAATATTAACAATAACCAATAATAAGGCACACAATTGCAATTCCCCGGCAACGGCGCCATTTTGACGAACGGATTTTTGCTAGTAAAGAAATTCATAAATATATCCTCGTTGTAAGTATAGTTTCTAAACCAACAAAGAATCCTTTCGTACAAAAACTTGTTTGTCACTAAACCAAACCCAATAAAACTAATAACCAAAGTATTTAAACCTCGGGTCATCTCTCAAGGAATTGCAGGGAAGTATGATTTATTATTGGTTATGGAAAAGTGTCATTTTGGGTGTTTGAAGTAGGGAACAGGGAAATAAATTGGCAAGAAAGTAAATTAATTATCATGAAAACCCTTGCAAGGTATAAGAACTGGAAATCCGCCCCTACCTGGTCAGGGCGGGTTTAAACCCGACCCGGAACGGGACGGGGTCTGACCGGAGCGGGGTGTTGAGTGGGGCAGGGCGGGGTCGGGTTTAGGATAAACCCGCCCCTACCCGCCCCGGAGTGCACATATATAAATACATAAATTTTGGGATTAGGGTTCAGCTTTCAGATCTCACCCACCGTCACTTACCTTTAGTTCCTAAATCCCAACCCTCAACTCACACCTCTTCAGACTTCATCTCTTCTCCAAGGACGCCGCCCTCTTCAGCTCTTCTCCAAGGCCGACCGCCTCTGCTCAGCTGCACCAGACCACCAATCAGTTGCCGTCAAAACTCGCCCATCGCTGCATCCGGTCGGCGTCGTTACAGCTACCGTCAGTCACCTTGCTGCTGTCCTTCATCAAGCTCACATTGGCATCACTCCCAATTTTCTCCTTAGCGTCACTGTCCTCACCATCACTATCCTCGCCGGCTTGCCTCTCCAGTCTGTGATCTCTGGTCTCTGCTTGCCTCTCCCTCATCGTCTTTCTGCTAACTGGTAAGCACTCCTATCCGACTCTCTTCTTCAGTTTTTTTTAAGTTAATTTTTATGATTTATTTTTTATATTAAAATAGTTAAAGTAAATTCATAATATTATTTATGATTATTGTTAATAGTTGATAATATGATTTTGTGGTGTTGATGGTTGATTTTGTGATGTTAATTGTTGATGCTTTGAATTTTGATTTTGTGTTGTTGATGTTTTAAATCTGTAAATCTGATTTTTAATTTTATGCTGTTGATGTTTTAAATCTATAAATCTGTAAATCTGATGTTTTAAATCTATAAAATTGTAAATCTGATTTTTTATTCATTTCGTCTGCAACAATTTTCTTTTTGGATGAAACATGCAGTTATGGATTATGCTACTTTTCAGTTATAAATGAATAAGACATAACATATGGTGCTAAACCTTTTTTTCATTTTCTTAAGAAATATTACTTGAAACTACACTCCTAAAAAAATCAAGTTTAGCATAACCATAGAAATTACCATCAGCATCTAATCGAGAAGGGTTGCCTTAGAACAAGTAGTAAATATACATCTAATCATGGAACTATTTTTTGATATAATTGAGAAATTTTTGCTGGGATAACACTTGATTGGTTGTGGTTAATAGGTAAAAGGTGGTGAGATTGGTTAATAGGACTCATTTTTTTATATATTTTTAGCTTGAGGAATTACTAAGATTGGTTTTTTTATTTATTATTTTACAAGGTTAGAATTAGAGTAAATATTTTTGCATAGTTATCTAGTAATTATTGGTTGACCATGGAAACTATACCTTTGCAAATTAAGTTTAATTCTGAAATTAGTGTTGGCTGCTTCTATTTTTGTTTATCTTTGCTTTGAAATTTTAATTTGGTGTTGCTTTCTTCTCAAAAGTATTGTTGTTACTTTCAAAAAAATTATTTCACCTTTTTCTCAAAGAAAGAAGCTTTGATGTGTGGCCAAAGTTGGTTGTGGGCAAACCTTAGGGAGTAAAAGTGATATATTACTTAATATTTATTTATGTTAATTTTTTACATAATACTAATTAATTTATTAATTTCTATCTCTTTTGATTTTTAGGTTTGAATCTTGACCTTCCAACCTTTAATGATGATGAAGATATGGAAAGTGATCAAGAATAATGATTGAAGACTCTTTTGATGCAATTTCTTTATTATGCTATTAAATTTGTAGTGATGAAACATTAATTTTTTTTAATTTCAAGTTATTTGACACTGTTGCTTCTGTTTGTATTTTAATTTAGTTATAAATTTTTAATTTTTATCTTAATTTATATATAAATATGTAAAAATTAAAATATTATTTAATTTTTATAGGGGCGTGTAGGAACGAGACGAGTTAGGATAGAGCAGTCTACTACCCGCAAGTAGGGGCACTATCTCTTGTTCCTTCCAATTCCTCTTGTGGGTCAACAATTCTTTCATAAATTTAGCATAGAGAGGCATTTGCTCAAGAGCCTCTGCAAAAGGGATATTGATCTGTAGCTTCTTGAAGACATCTAAAAATTTTGAAAATTATTTTTCTTTGGAAGCCTTCTGAAGCCTCTGAGGATATGCCATTTTTGGCTTGTATTCAGGAGCCTTTGGCAAGGTGGGATAAGTGTCAAGAGAGTCAGGAAACGGGTTGTCTACACGTTTTGGAGGGGCGTGCTCCACTTCTCCCTTCTTTTCCTTTGGATCTTCCTTTTCAACTAACTCTTCATTGGCCTTGGTCTCAGAGCCAGCTACTTTACCACTTCTCAATTGGATAACCTTGTAATCTTCTCTTGGGTTCACCACTGTATCACCTGGAAATGTACTTGCAGACCTCTCAGGTATTTGCTTGCTTAGTTGGCCCATTTGCACTTCTAAGTTTCTAATGGAGGCTCTAGTTTCCTGCATACAACTCCTCATCATCTCCCAATTAGAATCTTCTTGGGACTTAGAGTTTGCCTGCTGAGGTGGTTGTTGCTGTTGAGACTGAAATTGGTGGTTATTGTAATTGTTCTGTTGGAAGCCGCCCTGAGAATTATTGTTGAAGTTCTAAGGTCTCTGAGGTTGGTCTCTCCATCCAAAATTTAGGTGATTCCTCCACCCCTGATTGTATGTCTTGGAATATGGATCATTTTTGGAATTCCTAGGACCACTCCCCATGTAATTGACCTGTTCAGAAGAGGGTTGAGCATAATCATAATTATCATTTTGCACAAAATTACCTGCCATGTCATAGGAGGCCTCTTGAGGTGGATTTTATGTGTTGATAGCTGAGACTTGCATGCCACCCATCTGTTGAGTAAGTAGATTTATTTGCTAATACATAAGCTTGTTTTGAGCAAGAAGAGCATTAACAGCTTCTACTTCCAACACGCCTCTCTTCTGAGAGGTCTCAGAGTTCACAGGGTTCCTGTTAGATGAGTATAGATATTGGTTGCTAGCCACCAATTCAATAAGCTCAATAGTTTCCTCTGGTGACTTCTTCTTGTGCATTGAACCGCCTGCAGAAGTATCTAAGCTCATCTTGGATATCTCACCCAAACCTTCATAAAAGATATCTAGTTGGGTCCATTTGGAGAACATGTCCGGAGGGCATTGCCTGGTCAGTAGCTTGTATCTCTCCCAAGCTTCATAAAGAGTTTCACCCTCCTTCTACCTGAAAGTATGAACCTCCAACCTAAGCTTAGTTAGCTTCTTTGGTGGGAAAAATTTAGTGAGAAACTCTGTAACAACCTTTTCCCAAGTATTCATACTCTCCTTTGGTTGGGAATCTAGCCATAGCTTTGCTTTATCCCTCAGAGAAAACGGAAAGAGCATGAGTCTGTACACCTAAGGGTTCACTCCATTGTCTTTACAGTATTAGAAATCTGCAGAAAATAAGATATAAATTGATTTGGATCCTCATGAGGAAGTCCATGATACTGGAAGTTTTGTTGCACCAGGGTGACCAATCGTGGCTTCAACTCAAAGTTGTTTGCAGCTATAGGGGACACCACAATGCTTTTTCCATAAAGATCCGCAATAGGGGCAGAATAAGAGCCAAGAACTCTCCTTTATTGTTCATCCCCATTCGGATTTGCCACATTGGCATTAACAGCATTATTATTATCCATAGTGGACTCTGCAGCCTTGTAAAGTCTTGCTTGTTGTAAACGTCGCCTACAAGTCCTTTCAGGTTCAGGATCAAAGTCTAACAGAGGTTCTTTGTCCCTGTTCCTAGTCATAAACAGACAGAAGACAAGAAAAGATGGGATTCTCTACGTCAGAATGCAGAGAACTCCCAGTGAGGTAACCTGTGTAAAATAATAAAATAAAAATACTAAATAAATAAAAATTCAAAAATAATAACTGAATTTAATTAAAAAAATTCAAAAATTAACAGGAAAAATAAAATTAACTAGGTGACACCAAACTTAATTTCAGAAATTAAAGAAAAATATTAGTGCTATATAACAAAAATTTTCGAAAATAATAAGGCAAAATTTAAATAAATTAAAACTAAAATGCCTAATTTAAGCAATCTAACAACTGATAGTTGTTAATCACAGTCAATCCCCGGCAATGACGCCAAAAACTTGGTTCGGAATTTCTAACTACAAACTAACCGGCAAGTGCACCGGGTCATACCAAGTAATACCTCAGGTGAGTGAGGGTCGATCCCACGAGGATTGATGGATCAAGCAACAATAATTGAGTGATAGGATTAGTTAGGTAAACAGAAAAGAGTGTTTGAATGTTTAAAGAGCGTTAAACAATAGTTTAGAAATTAAAATAGTAAAGTAAATGAGTTGGGAATAAAATATGGAGAAGGCAATTAAGGTTTCAGAGTTATCTATTTTTCCGGATTAACTTTTCTTACTAACTATTTTAATCATGCAGGATTCAATTTATGGCAACTATATGTGACTAGACCCTAATTCCTTAGACCTTTCTAGTCTCCCCTAAAATTCATCAACAGCCAATTCCTTGGTCAATTAATTCCAATTAGGGGGTGAAATTCAATTCTAGTTATATGCCACAAAAACTCTAATTACCCAAAAATAAAAGGATTATATGTCACGTATCCCGTTAAATCCAGATAATTAAAATTTAGGAGAATATGTTTTCAAGCTGTTGTTCAAGTAAAGGGCTTTTCCAAGTTATACAAGAACTCAAGTAGAAAGAGGGTCATACTTCCTTTCCACCCAAATTCATAAGATAAAGAGCGAAAATAATTCTTAAATTGTAAATCCATACATGAATTGAAATAGAAAAAGCAATAAAATCAATCCATACAAATAGACAAAGCTCTTAACCTTAACAATGGAGGTTTAGTTACTCATGGTTTAGAGAAGAAAATAAGGATTCTGATAAAATGTATTTTGGTAGTTTGGAATGGTATGGGGATGGGATCCCCAAAAGAGAAGTTTCTTTTCCCTTTTATATCAAATCCTAATTAATTTAAAATCTATTATCTAAAACTAGAATAATATATTTTCCTAAAAATAATATTTGAATTTAAATCAGAATAATCAGCAAGTCTTCAGTTGATGGGTGGGGACCACTTGTTTTGTCCATTCTGCAGCTTCTAATTTGTGTTTTCTGTGCTGGAAACTGGGTCAAAGCAGCCCAGAAATCGCCCCCAACGTTTTTCTGCGTTTTCTGCATGTGGCGCATGTCAAGCGTACGCGTCAGTCACGCGTACGCGTCGCTCCTCGCTACCATCTCCTTTGATTCTTGTGCTGCAGAAACTCCATCAAATCCAGCCGAATGCTACCTAAAATAAACAGAATTGCACAAAACTCAAAGTAGCATCCATAGTGGCTAAAAGATAATTAATTCTTTATTAAACTCAACAATTTAGATGCAAATTCACTAGGATAAGATAGGAAAGATGCTCATGCATCACATGCCTACCATGTCAGAAGCACGCCAACTTCCACATAGCTTCACCTGAGGAGCTCATCTGCGTTTCTTCACCCTGGCCATTCGCAAAGTGGGGGCTCGACCTCCTTGGACCCTTCCCACAAGGTCCAGACAAGTCAAGTTTCTCATTGTAGGCATAGACTACTTCACAAAGTGGATTAAAGTAGAGCCATTAGCTAATGCCACCGCCCAAAGAAGGCAAAAATTTCTATACAGAAACATTGTTACAAGGTTTGGGGTCCCATGCTCCATCACCACAGATAATGGTACTCAATTCACCGACACAGGCTTTAGAAATCTGGTAGCTGATTTAAAAATAAAGCACCAGTTCACCTCTGTAGAGCACCCACAAGCCAATGGACAGGCGGAAGCCACCAACAAAGTCATACTGGCCGGGCTAAAACGGAGATTACAGGATGCCAAGGGAGCTTGGACAGAAGAGCTCCCACAAGTCCTATGGGCATATCGGACAACACCACATTCAACCACTGGAGAATCACCATTCCGACTTGCTTACATAATGGAGGCAATGATTTCTGTGGAGATAGAAGAAGGATCTCCTAGAATGATCCTCTATAATGAAGATACCAACTCCCAAGCTCAAAGGGAAGAGCTCGACCTACTTCCAGAAGTCCGAGAAAGAGTTTGGATTAGAGAGGAAGCCCTAAAGCATCGAATGGCTCTGAGATATAATTGGAAGGTAGTCCAGCGAAGCTTCACCACTAATGATCTCATCTTAATCCGAAATGACATCGGAGCAGGATGGTCAGGAGAAGGGAAGCTAGCAGCTAACTGGAAAGGACCATACCGAGTAGCAAAAGTACTGGGGAAAGGTTACTACAAGTTGTCCGACCTCGAAGGGCGAGAACTACCAAGGTCATGGCATGCCTGTAACCTAAGAAGGTACTATAGCTAGATAAAAGTAAAGATCTTAGGTCAAGGCGCACTCTTTTTCCTGAAAAGGTTTCTTAATGAAGCGTCAGGCCGAGATCTAAGAAACTGCCCGACCTCTAAGGGTAAGCACTCACATGTACATACTTATATTTATGTTTTTATTTCATTATTATTCAAATAAAAGTCATCAATTCCCTAAAAAGTTTTCCACCAAGACGCATTAACCTAAGCTCATAAAACACAAAAATTCACCGCCTGGTTATAAAGAGGTCGGAAAGGTGCAAACCAAATTCATCATTCGATTACAAAGAGGTCGGCAAGGTGAAAGCGATAGAAGCAAGTTAATGTAAGAAGTTATAAAAAGTAGACCATAAAAAGCAGCCTGATGAGGTTTGACTAAAAATGGACTCTAAAAATAACTTAGCAAGGCCCGACAGAGAAGTCGAACCAATAAAAGGATCACTAGAAAGGGATGAAAACAACTCGCAAAGGCCAAAGAAAGGTCAAAAGTGCTTTGCTGAAAGGTACACATTTTGCGAAAAAGGCATTACTTCAAAAAGCGAAAGCACAAGTCAAAACGGCGCTAAAAAGTCTTCCAAACAAAACTATACAGAAAAGGTTCCTCCCTGGAACACTACCTAAAAAGTTGTTGGAATATGACTAAAAAGCCTGGGTAACAAAGTCGTACGGGTCGACGTCAGCTAAGAAGAGACGCAAGTACGATCCCAGAAAAGAACAAATCCAAAGGGTTGAGAAACAACTTAAGGCTCAAGAGTGCTTAGCTAAAAGGGTGCAAACTCCGCTCAAAGAAGTCACGATCTCAAAACAGGGCTATCAAAATCGTTCGAACAAACTAAAAAGGTTCTATAAGAACACTAAAAAGTTTTCAGACAAAGCCCAAATCCAAGCAGCAAAGATTGCCTGACTTGGTAAAGGAATGGCAAGTTCCAACTCAAGGCAAGCCTTGATACTAATCAAAGAAGGTTGGACTAGGGAAATACCTAGCCTCTACAAAACTCGCAAAAGGTCGCAAAAAGCAATCCTCCAAACATTCAGCAAAACGAATTCATCAAAGTGAAACATTAAAGACTCAAAGGCCACCTAAAAGGTAGCCCCAGAGTTTAAAGTATTTTTCAAAACAAGAGCTGCTGAGAAGCAACTAAATGCCACAGAAGTCAACCACAGACAGATTTACAAAAAACAAGTTCAAAAGTCCACAAATCGGACTATAATGCAAACACAGAAAATTATAAAGGATCCAAATTCTCCCCAGTTGTAGCATCCTTGGCTAGAGGAGAAGGAATGGTCACGATCGAGACAGTATCAATAGTTCCATCTGGTCGGTTTAGAATCTGCACATCGTGCTCGGGCTCTGGCTGGTCGACCTCTGAAAGGACGGAACAGGCTGAAGCTGTTGAGGCTTTCCTTGGAGGCACAAGAGGAGGACCCTCATCCTCGTCATCTGGTGAAGGCACGATCTTGCCGTCCTCTACCACATTATCCAGACTAAATAATGTCAGGTCAAGCTCAGGGGAAAAAACCCTGACCTGGGCCTTCAGGTTTTCATACGCATCAGTTACACTGTCCACCAGATGACCTTGGAGCTCAACATAGTTGGCATGGGCAGAATGAAGTCTCTCCCTAGCTTCCAGCAGCAGCAGCTCGCTATAGGTACGGGTGTAGCTCTCCTTGTACTTTTTTGCCGTCTCATCAGCCAGATTTGTAGCTGCCTCAGTAGTAGTAGCTCGGTACTTTTTTCTCTCCACATCCAACTCCAACTTAGCCACCCTAGCATCAAGCTCATCCTTCAAACCCTTAATTCTTTCAAATTCAGACTTGGCGTCCTCCATAAAGGCCTTAGTCGCGTGAACAGGAGAAATCCGAACCACACGAAATAAGGCCGCACTCATGTTGGCCATTCAAACACTATTCTAGTAATAAAATCAAGGTGATGAAGGATCGACACATCATCCAAAGGAGTCCTACCATATGGAGCAATCAGTTCGGTGGCAAAACCCACACCGTCAAAATCCTTGCTATTCAGATCATAAACACCAATAGTTTTTTGCCGCTTCAGAGGAGAACCAGCAGCAGTAGGAGAGGAGGCAGCGCCAGAGGTCAGTTGAGCAGGGTTAGAAGGAATCGTCCAAACTTGCGGTGTTGGAATGATCTTCCTCGGGCCCGAAGTGTCAGAAGTCAGCTTCTTTGGAGGGACCTGGGAAGACCCTTCTCCCGAGGTCTTCGCCGTCAAGTTTTGTGCAGCCGACGCCTTCTTAGCCCTACAGAAGGCCTTCATGGAGTCGCTAGACTTCACCATCTTTGAAAAAGACACGAGGGAAACAAGTTAAAAATAAAGAAAGGGATAAGTCGGCAAAAAAAAACAGAGGAAAGCTATCAGAAAAGAAGTCGGACGCTACCCAGTTCAGCACAGAGGAGGGAAGGATCTCCCAGAAACCTCTTAGTATCCAAATGAGGAGATTCCCCCCAGTGCTCCTCCAAAACACCCACAAAAGCTTGTTCTACCTTGCTTAAACTCTCCCATGGATACTTAACCACCACCATATCCTTTTGCCACCACAAAAAAAAGGTGGGCTCGTTATTCTCATCTAAAAAGAAGGGTCGAGCATCCCCAACAGCTCGGACCTTGAAGTAGTAGTTCTTGAAATCACGAAAAGACTCGTCAAACATCGAAAATACTTTTTTCCCCTGAGTAGCTCGGAAGGAAATCCAAGAGGCCTTCTTCTTGGATACCCCAGGCTTGGTCAAAACAAACAGATAAAGGAAGAGAGCTAGGGTAGGTTGAATACCCAGCTCTTGACACAACAGCTGAAAGATATTTATAAAACCCCAAGAGTTCAGATGAAGCTGAGAAGGGGCCACATTGCAGGTCCATAAGAGGTCGGTCTCGAAAGCAGTAAAAGGGATGGTGATTTTTAGCTGACTAAAGAAATAATCATAAGCATAGAAGAAGGGTCGTTCTCCCTGAGTCAAAGGAGGGAAACTAACCCTCTCTTCAGGATCAGGTGATAACAGCTCATAGTTCTTTTCATCATCCCTATTGCCACAGATCCTATGGAACCTCCTAAGCCTCTCACAGTACTCTGAACCGACCATGGTAACACACATCAGGATTATAGAGTCCAGCCAGTCGGCCATGCCAGCAGGGATCTTGGTGGACATCTCAACAATATTTTTTCAGAAAGACATACAGCAAACTACACCTACAGCAAAGGAAGATAGCAAAGGGGTCACTACCAAAACAACTCGGACAAAAACAAAAAGGGGCAAAACAACTGGTGTACGAAATCGTGATTCACACTTTTCACAACTCCGCACAACTAACCAGCAAGTGCACTGGGTCGTCCAAGTAATACCTTACGTGAGTAAGGGTCGATCCCACGGAGATTGTCGGCTTGAAGCAAGCTATGGTCATCCTGTAAATCTTAGTCAGGAAGATTGAAATGGTTATGAGATTTTGATAATTAAAAAATAAATAAAACATAAAATAAGATAGAGATACTTATGTAATTCATTGGTGGGAATTTCAGATAAGGGTTTGGAGATGCTTTGTTGCTTCTGAACCTCTGCTTTCCTATTGTCTTCTTCCAATCATGCGTGCTCCCTTCTATGGCAAGTTGTATGATCCTCTCAGATGAAAAATACCAGGTACGATCTCTCTACGGCTAATCAACTGTCAGATTTCTCGTTAATCATCTGTCGGTTCCCGCTAGCGTCGAAATAGGATCTCTCTATCCTTTTGCACACTGTCACTGCGCCCAACATTCGCAGGTTTGAAGCTCGCCACAGACATCCCTTCCTAGATCCTACTCGAAATACCACAGACAAGTTTTAGACTTTCTGGATCTCAGGAATGCTGCCAATGGTTCTAGCCTATACCACGAAGATACTAATCTCATGGACTCGGTCCGTGTATTAGATACCCAAGAGAATATACTCTAGCTGTGTCCAATGACTACGTTGAACATCATGTAGACCGCTTGTGGTTGTCAGGCACGCGGATCTTGGCTAAGCGAGTAACGAAGATAGTGGGTGATTGTCATGGGTCACTCCTTTATTCTGACTTAACTGAATTAAGTACGAGAGTATATCTTGGAGAAGAAGTAGGCGTGAATTGAAAGAAAAACAATAGTACTTTCATTAATTCATGAAGAACAGCAGAGCTCCACACCTTAATCTATGGGGTGTAGAAACTCCACCGTAGAAAATACATAAGTGAAAATAGGCTTTTGTAGCTCCAGAAAATAGGCTTGAGATCGTACCAATTAGGCTTTTGTAGCTCCAGAAAATTCACTTCGAGTTTAGGACGGTCAGAATCCAACAGTATCTGCAGTCCTTTCTCAGCCTCTGGATCAGATTTTTGCTCAGGTCCCTCAATTTCAGCCAGAAAATACCTGAAATCACAGAAAAACACACAAACTCCTAGTAAAATCTAGAATTGTGATTTTTAAATAAAACTAATAAAAATATAATAAAAAGTAACTAAAACATACTAAAAACTATGTAAAAACAATGCCAAAAAGGGTATAAATTATCCGCTCATCACAACACCAAACTTAAATTGTTGCTTGTCCCCAAGCAACTAAAAATAAAATAGGATAAAAAGAAGAGAATATACAATAAGTTTCAAAAATATCAATGAAGATTAGTTTCAATTAGATGAGCGGGGCTAGTAGCTTCTTGCTTCTGAACAGTTTTGGCATCTCACTTTATCCTTTGAAGTTCAGAATGATTGGCATCCATAGGAACTCAGAATTCATATAGTGTTATTGATTCTCCTAGTTCAGTATGTTGATTCTTGAATACAGCTACTTTATGAGTCTTGGCCGTGACCCTAAGCATTTTGTTTTCCAGTATTACCACTGGATACATAAATGTCACAGACACATAACTGGGTGAACCTTTTCAGATTGTAACTCAGCTTTGCTAGAGTCCCCACTTAGAGGTGTCTAGAGCTCTTAATAACACTCTTTTTGCTTTGAACCACGACTTTAACCGCTCAGTCTCAAGATTTTCACTTGACACCTTCACGCCACAAGCACATGATTAGGGACAGCTTGATTTAGCCGCTTAGGCTAAGATTTTATTCCTTTCGGCCCTCCTATCCATTAATGCTCAAAGCCTTGGATCCTTTTTACCCTTGCCTTTTAGTTTAAAGGGTTATTGGCTTTTTCTGCTTGCTTTTTCTTTTTCTTTCTTTTATTTTTTGCCACTTTTCTTTTTTTTTCTTTTTTTTCGCAAGCTTTTGCTTTTTCACTGCTTTTTCTTGCTTCAAGAATCAATTTTATGATTTTTTAAATTATCAATAACATTTCTCTTTTTTTCATTATTCTTTCAAGAGCCAACAATTTTAACATTCATAAACTTCACTATAAAAAATATGCACTGTTCAAGCATTCATTCAGAAAATAAAAAGTATTGCCACCACATCAAAATAATTAAGCTAACTTCAAGATAATTTTCGAAATTATGCACTTCTTGTTCTTTTGCAAATAAAAACATTTTTTATTTAAGAAAGGTGAGGGATTCATGGAATCATTCATAGCTTTAAGACATAGACACTAAACACTAATGATCATGTAATAAAGACACAAACATAGATAAAACATAAAGCATAAAAATCGAAAAACAGAAAAATAAGAACAAGGAAATTAAAGAACGGGTCCACCTTAGTGACGGCGGCTAGTTCTTCCTCTTGAAGATCCTATGGAGTGCTTGAGCTCCTCTATGTCTCTTCTTTGCCTTTGTGGCTCCTCTCTCATGGCCTTTTGGTCCTCTCTGATTTCATTGAGGATAATGGAGTGCTCTTGGTGCTCCATCCTTAGTTGCTCCATGTTAGAACTCAAATCTCCTAAAGAGGTGTTGAGTTGCTCCCAATAGTTGTGTGGAGGGAAATGCATCCCTTGAGGCATCTCAGGGATTTCTTGATGAGCAATTTTCTCATGCTCTTGTTGAGGTCCATGAGTGGCTCTCTTGTTTGATCCATCCTCTTCTTAGTGATGGGCTTGTCCCCTTCAATGAGGATGTCTTCCTCTATGACAACTCCAGCTGAATTGCATAGGTGACAGATGAGATGAGGGAAGGCTAACCTTACCAAAGTGGAGGGCTTGTCAGCCACTTTGTATAGTTCTAGAGATATGATCTCATGAACTTCTACTTCCTCTCCAATCATGATACTATGGATCATGATAGTCCGGTCTACAGTAACTTCAGACCAGTTGCTAGTGAGAATGATAGAGCGTTGGATGAACTCCAACCATCCCCTAGCCACGGGTTTGAGGTCAGGCCTTTTCAATTGAACCGGCTTGCCTCTTGAGTCTCTCTTCCATTGAGCTCCTTCCACACAGATGTCCATGAGGACTTGGTCCAACCTTTGATCAAAGTTGACTCTTCTAGTAAAAGGATAAGAATCTCCTCTCATTATTGGCAAGTTGAATGCCAACCTTACAGTTTTCGAACTGAAATCCAAGTATTTCTCCCGAACCATTGTAAGCCAATTCTTTGGGTTTGTGTTCACACTTTGATCATGGTTCTTAGTGATCCATGCATTAGCATAGAACTCTTGAACCATTAAGATCCCGACTTGTTGGATGGGGTTAGTGAGAGTTTCCCAACCTCTTCTTCGAATCTCACGTCGGATCTCCAGATATTCACTCTTTTTGAGCATGAAGGGGACCTCGGGGATCACCTTTTTCTTGGCCACAACCTCATAGAAGTGGTCTTGATGGACCTTTGAGATGAATATCTCCATCTCCCATGACTCAGAAGTGGAAGCAATTGCCTTTCCTTTCCTCTTTCTAGAGGTTTCTCCGGCCTTAGGTGCCATTAGTGGTTATGGAAAAACAAAAAGCAGAGCTTTTTCCACACTAAACTTAAAATAATTGCTCGTCCTCGAGCAAAAGAAGAAAGAAATGAGGAGAAGAAGAAGCAATGGAGGAGATGGAGGGGTGTGTTGGGTTCGGCCAAAGGGGGATAAGTGTGTATGATGTCTGAAAATGAGGGTAGTAAAGAGGGATATTTATAGGGTAAGAGATCTCTAGAGAGAGGGAATTCGTGTATGAGGGGTTGGGTTTGGGAGGGAAATGGTTTGAATTTGAATGGTGAGGTAGGTGGGATTTTATGATGGATGGATGTGAGTGGTAAGTGATTAT
>NC_029791.2:32450410-32459176 GCF_000816755.2 Arachis ipaensis
GGATCCTGTGGGGTCCACAGATCCAGAGGTGTCAAGGAATTTGGGTCCCTGCACCATTCTAGCGTTTAACGCCAGCTCTGCTACCTTTTCTGGCGTTAAACGCCCATCAGACATCCTTTTCTGGCGTTAAACGCCAGTTTGTCTGCCAATTCTGGAATTTAATGCCCAGAATGCTGCCAGACTGGGCGTTAAACGCCCATTCTGCTATCCTTACTGGCGTTTAAACGTCAGTAAGCATGTCCTCCAGGGTGTGCTGTTTTTAATGCTATTTTTTATTTTTGCTTTAATTCTGCAGTTGTTTTTGTGACTCCACATGATCATCTACCTAAAGAAAACATAAAATAACAATGGAAAACAAATAAATATAATTAAATAAAATTGGGTTGCCTCCCAATAAGCGCTTCTTTAATGTCAATAGCTTAATAGTGAGCTCTTAGAGAGCTTCACAGAGACTCATAGCTTAATGTTGGCCTCCTAACACCAAACTAAGAAGTTGAGTGTGGGGCTCTGTTTGACTCTGTATTGAGGGAAGCTTTTCATGCTTCCTCTCCATAGTCATAGAAGAAGATCCTTGAGCCTTAAACACAAGGTAGTCCTCATTCAATTGAAGGACTAACTCTCCTCTGTCCACATCAATCACAGCTTTTGCTGTGGCTAGGAAGGGTCTTCCAAGGATAATAGATTCATCATCATCCTTCCCAGTGTCTAGGATTATGAAATCAGTAGTGATGTAAAAGCCTTCAACCTTCACTAAGACATCCTCTACAAGTCCATAAGCCTATTTCCTTGATTTGTCTGCCAATTCTAGTGAGAATCTTGCAGCTTATACCTCAAAGATCCCTAGTTTCTCCATTACAGAGAGTGGCATGAGGTTTATACCTGACCCCAGATAACACAAAGCCATCTCAAAGGTCATGGTGCCTATGGTACAAGGTATTAAGAACTTTTCGGGATCCGGTTTCTTCTGAGGTAATTTCAGTTGAGCCCAAGCATTCAGTTCATTGATGAGCAATGGAGGTTCATCCTCCCAAGTCTCATTACCAAATAGCTTGGCATTTAGCTTCATGATTACTCCTAGAACTGAGCAACTTGCTCTTCAACAACATCTTCATCCTCTTCAGAGGAAGAATACTCATCAGAGCTCATGAATGGCAACAGTAAGTTTAGTGGAATCTCTATGGTCTCTATATGAGCCTCAGATTCCTTTGGTTCCTCATTAGGAAACTCCTTAGTGGCCAGTGGACGTCCATTGAGGTCTTCCTCACTGGAAATCACTGCCTTTCCCTCCTCTATAGGTTTGGCCATTTTAGACATATTGATGGCCTTGCACTCTCTCTTTGGCTTCTCTTCTGTATTGCTTGGGAGAGTACTTGGAGGGATTTCAATAACTCTTTTACTCAACTGACCCACTTGTGCCTCCAGATTTCTGATGGAGGACCTTGTTTCAGTTATGAAACTGTGAGTGGTCTTAGATAGATCAGAGACTATGGTTGCGAAGTCAGAGAGGCTCTGCTTAGAATTCTCTGCATGTTACTGAGTAGATGATGGAAAAGGTTTGCTATTGCCAAACCTATTTCTCCCACCATTATTATTATTGAAGCCTTGTTGAGGCTTCTGTTGATTCTTCCATGAAAGATTAGGATGATTCCTCCATGAAGGATTGTAAGTGTTTCCATAGGATTCTCCCATGTAATTCACTTCTTCCATTCCAGGATTCTCAGGGTCATAAGCTTCTTCTTCAGAGGAGGCTTCTTTAGTACTGCCGAATGCAACTTGCATTCCAGTCAGACTCTGAGAAATCATATTGACTTGCTGAGTCAATATTTTATTCTGAGCCAATATGGCATTCAAAGTATCAATCTCAAGAACTCCTTTCTTCTGAGTCATCCCATTATTCACAAGATTTCTTTCAGAAGTGTACATGAACTGGTTATTTGCAACCATTTTAATGAGTTCCTGGGCTTCTTCAGGCGTATTCTTCAGATGAAGAGATCTACCAGCAGAGTGATCCAATGATATCTTGGACAATTCAGACAGACCATTATAGAATATACATAAGATGCTCCATTCTGAAAGCATGTCAGAAGGACACCTTCTGATCAATTGCTTGCATCTTTTCCAAGCTTCATAGAGGGATTCACCTTCCTTCTGTCTGAAGGTTTGGACTTCCACTCTAAGCTTACTCAACTTTTGAGGTGGAAAGAATTTGGCCAAGAAAGCATTGACCAACTTTTCCCAAGAGTTCAAGCTTTCTTTAGGTTGTGAGTCCAATCATGTCCTAGCTCTGTCTCTTACAGCAAAGGGGAAAAGTATAAGTCTGTAGACCTCAGGATTAACCCCATTGGTCTTAACAGTGTCACAGATTTGCAAGAATTCAACTAAGAACTGATGAAGATCTTCTAATGGAAGTCCATGAAACTTGCAATCCTGCTGCATTGGAGAAACTAATTGAGGCTTAAGCTCAAAGTTGTTTACTCCAATTGCAGGAATTGAGATGCTTCTTCCATAGAAGTCAGAAGATGGTGCAGTAAAGTCACCAAGCATCTTCCTTGCATCTCCACCATTGTTATTGGGTTCGGCTGCCATGTCTTCTTCTTTTTCTAAAATTTCTGTAAGGTCTTCTCCAGAGAGTTGTGCTTTAACTTCTCTTAGCTTCCTCTTCAGAGTCCTTTCAGGTTCAGGATCAGCTTCAACAAGAATGTTCTTATCCTTGTTTCTGCTCATATGAAAAAGAAGAGAACAGAAAAGAAGAGAAATCCTCTATGTCACAGTATAGAGATTCTTTTATGTGAGTAGAAGAATAGAAAAATGAGGTAGAGAGAGAATAAGGAGAATTCAAACACAGAGAGAGGGAGAGGGTTTGAATTTATGAGTAGAAGAGAAGTGTTAGTAATTAAATAAAATAAATAGAAAGAGAAGAGAGGGAGAGAATTCGAATATTAGTTTAAAAGAAAATAAAAATATTTTTGTTTTTATTTTAATTATATGTTAGAATTCGAATTTATTAAATGAAATAAAATAAAATTAGAATTTAAAATAATTAGATAATTAAAAAGATTTTTGAAAAAGATGTTAATTATTTTCGAAAATTCGAGAGAGAAATAGTTAGGTAGTTTTGAAAAAGATAAGAAATAGTAAACTTTTTAGAATCAAACAAAAGGTCAAGTAGTTAATTGAAAAAGATTTGAAAATAAATTTTGAAAAGATATGAAGTTAGAAAAAGATTTTGAATTTAAAATTTTGAAAAAGATGTGATTTGAAATTTATTTTGAAAAAGATTGAAAAAGAAATTAAAAAGATTTGATTTTTTTTTAAATTAAAGTTAATGACTTGACTAACAAGAAACTAAAAGATATGATTCTAGAATTTAAAGATTGAACCTTTCTTAATAGGAAAGTAACAAACTTGAAATTTTTGAATCAAAACATTAATTGCTAGCAAAGATTTCGAATATGAAGTAAAAATAAGAAAAAGATTTTGAAAATCAATTTTAAAATTTTCGAAAATATTAAAGAAAAAAAATAAAAAAGATTTGATTTTTGAAAAAAATTTGAAAAGATAAAGTTTTTAAATTGAAATTTTGATTTGACTAATAAGAAACAACTAAATTTTAAAATTTTTGACCAAGTCAACTCAAAATTTTCGAAATTTATGAGAAGAATAAGGGAAAGATATTTTATATTTTTGAATTTTTAATGAAGAGAGAGAAAAACAACAAAATGACACATGACATAAAACTTATGAATCAAAACAGGAAAAATATGCAAGAACACTTTGAATGTCAAGATGAACACCAAGAACACTTTGAAGATCATGATGAACATCAAGAACATATTTTTAAAAATTTTTAGGAAAAGAAACACATGCAAGACACCAAACTTAAAAATTTTTTACTTTTAACACAATGAATTCGAAAATGCATATGAAAAATAAGAAAAGATACAAAACAAGAAAATCACAAGATTAAATAAAGAGAATCATCAAGAACAACTTGAAGATCAAGAAAGAACACAATGCATGTATTTTCGAAAATTAAAGAGAAATTAAAACATGCAATTGACACCAAACTTAAAATTTGACACAAGACTCAAACAAGAAACACAAGATTTTTTTTGGTTTTTATGATTTTATTAATTTTTTTTTTGTATTTTTGTATATTTTTCAAAAATTATTTTGGAAAAGGAAATAAAGAAATTCAAAATTTTTAATAAGAATTCCAGGATTCATGCCATGTTTGTCTAAAGCTCCAGTCCAAAAGAATTAGACATGGCCAATGGCCAGCCAAGCTTTAACATAGAATTATAAACGAGAATCCCAAAGCTGATGCAATGTTATTCTAAAGCTTCGGTCCAATAGAGTTAGACATGGCCAGATGGCCAGCCAAGCTTTAGCATAACAATTACATACAACAATCCAATGAACATGATAAGTTAAAGCTTCGGTCCAAAAGATTAGACATGGCTTAATAGCCAGCCAAGCTTTAACATACCATCATGAAGCTCGAAGATGGAATTCATTCTTAAAAATTTTGATGAATTTTTCAAAATTTAATTTTTTTTTTTGAAAATAAAAATAATAAAAACTTAAACATAAAATAAAATTACCCAATCTAAGCAACAAGATGAACCGTCAGTTGTTCAAACTCGAACAATCTCCGGCAATGGCACCAAAAACTTGGTGCACAAAATCGTGATTCACACTTTTCAAAACTCCGCACAACTAACCAGCAAGTGCACTGGGTCGTCCAAGTAATACCTTACGTGAGTAAGGGTCGATCCCACGGAGATTGTCGGCTTGAAGCAAGCTATGGTCATCCTGTAAATCTTAGTCAGGCGGATTCAAATGGTTATAAGGTTTTGATAATTAAAAGATAAATAAAACATAAAATAAGATAGAGATACTTATGTAATTCATTGGTGGAAATTTCAGATAAGCGTTTGGAGATGCTTTGTTGCTTCTGAACCTCTGCTTTCCTATTGTCTTCTTCCAGTCATGCGTGCTCCCTTCCATGGGAAGCTGTATGATCCTCTCGGATGAAAAATACCAGGTACGATCTCTATACAGCTAATCAACTGTCGGATTTCTCGTCTCAGATGAAAAATACCATGTACAGCTACCGCACGGCTAATCATCTGTCGGTTCCCGCTAGCATCGAAATAGGATCTCTCTATCCTTTTGCACATTGTCACTGCGCCCAACATTCGCAGGTTTGAAGCTCGTCACAGTCATCCCTTCCTAGATCCTACTCGAAATACCACAGACAAGTTTTAGACTTTCTGGATCTCAGGAATGCTGCCAATGGTTCTAGCCTATACCACGAAGATACTAATCTCATGGACTCGGTCCTTGTATTAGATACCCAAGAGAATATACTCTAGCTGTCGTCCAATGACTACGTTGAACATCATGTAGACCGCTTGTGGTTGTCAGGCACGCGGATCTTGGCTAAGCGAGTAACGAAAATAATGGGTGATTGTCACGGGTCACCCCTTCATTCTGACTTAACTGAATTAAGTACGAGAGTATATCTTGGAGAAGAAGTAGGCGTGAATTGAGAGAAAAACAATAGTACTTGCATTAATTCATGAAGAACAGCAAAGCTCCACACCTTAATCTATGGGGTGTAGAAACTCCACCGTAGAAAATACATAAGTGAAAATAGGTTTAGGCATGGCCGAATGGCCAGCCTCCCTAAGAGGTTCCAAGTATACAAATACAATAGTAAAAAATGCTATTTATACTAAACTAGTTACTAGGGATTACAGAAAATAAGTAACTAAGTGCAGATAGTGCAGAAATCCACTTTCGGGGCCCACTTAGTGTGTGCTTGGGCTGAGCATTGAAGCTTTAACATGCATAGGCCATTCTTGGAGTTAAACGCCAGCTTGGGTGCCAGTTTGGGCATTTTACGCCAGTTTTGGTGCCATTTCTGGCGTTTTACGCCAGAAATCTCTAGTGGGCGTTTAAACACCAGTTTGGGCCATCAAATCTCGGGAAAAGTATGAACTATTATATATTGCTGGAAAGCCCAAGATGTCTACCTTCCAACTCAATTGAGAGCACGCCAATTGGGCTTTTGTAGCTCCAAAAAATCTACTTCGAGTGCAGGAGGGTCAGAATCCAACAGCATCTGCAGTCCTTTCTCAGCCTCTGGATCAGATTTTTGCTCAGGTCCCTCAATTTTTGCCAGAAAATACCTAAAATCACAGAAAAACACACAAACTCCTAGTAAAGTCCATAATTGTGATTTTTAAACAAAAATTAATAAAAATATAATAAAAAGTAACTAAAACATACTAAAAACTATGTAAAAATAATGCCAAAAAGGGTATAAATTATTCACTCATCAACAACTAACACACAACACGTAGGTCAAACAAAGGGCTTCCCAGGACTTACCAATAGTAATGTCAAAATCCCAGGGGCACCCTTTGGAGGCAACAGAACGAGAGCACAGAAAGAGGAACAACGCAAAAAATCAAAACCCTAAAACTCTCAAAGTAAACTACTGGAGATAGCAGCGGAAACCTAAAGCGCGCACATTTTCCTAAAGGGAGCAACGGGATAAAAGAAAATCATAACCCCGATCGAGAACAAAGATGCAATCTTTTCAGAAAGGTCCAACCTTTTCAAAGCAAACACAATAAAGATCGAGACTTTATGCGTAAGGACAAGCATGCAACAGTAAAAACACACATAAAGAAGACTACTAAGGCATAAAAAGGAGGAAGAATACCAACCTACGAAGAGAAAGAAATGAATGACAAGAAGGCTCAAAAAGAAATGCAGGCAATCCACACTAACGAGCGCTTGTTGAAAGGAAAAGAAGAAATGGCAAAAGGGAATTAAATGAGCCTTTAAAGCCCTCGCACATTCCCAAGAGAGCGCAACGCGCGCTACAATTAAAGAAAGAAAGAAACGCTTTGCATACAAGCAGAAGCAATCCTAATAGGAGTTATAAAGGAGATCAACCAAAAGCAAGTGCTCGAGCACGACTTCCTCAAAGGGAACGAAGTCTAAAGACACGACCTCAAGGGAAAGATCAAACTCGAGCAGGGGCACTGTTTATACCATGAGTCGAGCTAGGCAAGCCGGGTTGGATGAAGACAAAAATGACTGACCTCTTACAAAGGTTGGTCAACACTAACCTCTTCCCAAAGAGCTCGGCCAAATTTCTATAAGGGCCCAAGTAGGCCCAAAGCAGAAGATCGCAGCCCACTTAAAGGCGGCTTGCCAAAGATAAGGGGACCCACCCACAAAAAGATATGATAAGATAACTAACTTATCTCAAAGGGAGGTCACTCCATACTACTATAAATACACTGGAGCACCCAGGTATAACTCATACTCTGATTCTACACAAAATACCTGCTCAAAGCCCATGCTAACTTAAGCATCGGAGTCTCTTGCAGGTACCACCCCCTCCAGTGATCAAGGATTAGCAACATCTCAAGGATCAGCAAGTCGGACGTAACAGCTCCGACCAAAACAGCAAGATCTCCTTCGAGATCGACCTTCAGTTTCAAGTAACCTTCGGAACAAGCAGCTCGGTCATAAAGCTTCTCCGGAGCCTCGAGTATTTTGATTTCATATTGAGGTAGGATTTTGATAATTTTATAATAATTAAATGTGAATTTGATAAGTGAATGTTGGTTTAATTGATTATTTTTTGAGTTTGATTAAGTTTATATTGAATTATTATTGATTATTGTTGTTTTCTTGAGAGTTATATATCTTGGAATTTTGTTTTTAAACGGAATTAAAGAATGGATTTTGAAATTGAATTGAGACTTTTGTTTTGATAAAAAGGATTTTAATGAAAGAAACAGATTCGGTTTGTTTTTAAAGAAAGAGATTTTGATAGTTGGAAAACACATGGGCAATGTGCAAGGGTTGTGACTTAGTCCCAATTGCTCCGGGTATGAGATGGGGAAGAAGAATTATGAAAAATGAGTTTAATTATGGAATTTTGAATGAATGTATGATTGAGATCATGGGCAGTAGCAAGGATTGTCGTTCGTCCCACTTGCTCCTGGTTAGTGATTGTGACACTTGGGTAATAGCAACAGTAGTGGATTATTCCGCTTATTACAGGTTGAGCTTTTAAACACCCGCCTGGGTAGTAGCCGCAGTAGTGGTTATTCCACCGGCTCTGGGTTAAGCAGGTAGTAGTAAGGGGGTTGTAGCTCAAACTCACTTGCTCTGCAATAGGTGTTTCAGTCCATGGTTAGCTACCAAGACATGTTGGGTTGGCTATATAACCGACAGATGATATCATCAGCCATAGGAAAGGCATGCATCATATGCATTATTTGTCTTGCTTGTTTATGCATACTTCTTTGTGATATGTGTTATCTATGATTGTGTGTGTGCGCTTCTTGACTTGTGATTTTCTCTGTATCTCTGGTCTGTTAAAGTTGTTTGTATTATAGGGTTTGCTGCCATTGACCACCTGTTGAGGATTGCAAGTATGCTGTTATTGAATTCCTGTGTAACAAATAATAAAATGAATATAACTATACACGCCGACCCTACTAAGAACTCCCTAGTTCTTACCCCCTATTTCCACCCCCTTTCAGCTACAAGTGTGAAGGTTTAGTGTGGAGCTAAAGGAGTATGGAAGATTACGTTTACAAGTTGAGTTGTTAGATTTTATTTTTCCCCTCATCATTTATTATCTTGCTTTTTGAGGGGTAAGATTTGTATTTGAGAATCTTTGAATAAGTCTATGTATTTAATGCTATGTGAATATATATATATATATAT
>NC_029791.2:32460082-32506615 GCF_000816755.2 Arachis ipaensis
TATAAGATACCTTAAATAATAATATTTTTTAAAAAAACTTAACTAAATAAAATAGACGACAATACTAATTAAAATAAAAGAATTCAAATAAAATAAGATGTACCCAAACAACACCCATGTAGTTCTTAGGACAAATCACCCATATAAACCAAGTTGAAATAGATTTTACACAATTCTACCAAAGAGTAAAATGTTACAAGGATCTACCAGGAGGAAGTTTGTATGTAGTTCGAATTAGCTCAAGTCGAATTAAACCAATCAATAGTAATTCGAAGCAAGTTAATTCGAATTACATGTGCACATAGTAATTCGAATTGGTACAATTCAAATTAGGCCTAGACCAAACCATCAACCAGCTTTGCCAAAAGCTCAAGTGTCCTGACCTCGGGAAACTGTCGACGACAATGGAACAGAACCTCCAAATCCTCATCACTCCCTATGACGAAAGAGTCGTACTTCATGTCATCTCGCAGCACTGAGATCAGAATGCGATAGAATAACTTCTCCACTCGTTTCACGCCTTGCAGCCCAAGTTTCTGTATTATCGAATTCAGGAAGTCATTGAAGCTCGTCGTGGGTCTCATAAAAATACTGAGGGGATCCTTATCAGTGAACTTCACACCAGAGCATGTTTTTTCTTAATGGACCCTCTGTAATGCACCAACACTAAAAACTTTCTTCGCTAGCCATTGTGTTCCACTCTAATGAGAGGAATTCATGTTCACACCATACTTATACACGTCTGGGGCTTTATAATTCGAAACAGCCAATTTCGAATTACATACATATAATTCGAATTAGTTAGATTCGAACTATATATGAATACCTCCCCTTATAATTCGAATCAGCTCGGTTCGAACTACGTAGAACATCGTGCATGCATAATTCGAGTTGATTAAATTCGAATTAAACTTCCATACTAATTCGAATTGATATAATTCAAATTACTACTAATTTAAAAGTTCAAAACTGATTGGTTCGAATTACATAGAAACATGCTTTTGGTCAATCCATGTTACGTTTTTGCATTTGGTCGAATCCTATAATTTATCCTCACATTTGGTTTAGTTGCGTGTTTTGCCCTATATATATTTGTAATTAAGAGTTTTAAAGTAAAAATCTTTCGTTTTCTTGATTAAAATTTCGTGTCGTATTCGCGAAGGCTCAATATTAAATAAAGATAGTATATAATAAAAGGGATTAGAGGTAAGTAGCACTCGGACTTTTAGTATGATCATAAGGTGCTAAAAGTTAGGGTGTTACATGAACGACCAAGGATTAGGGCAAGGAGTGAAAAGCATATAGTTTGGATCCTCAAAGCTCACTGAGCTATTTTGTTCTTCTCCTTCATAATTTTCATTTAGTAGTTTTTCTCAATTTATTTTATCTGAGTTTCAATAATAAAAGGCAAATTGGTAATATTTGTATGTAAAATCCATTGAGTGAAAAAAGGAAGAGAGCTAGACTTGGATAAAAAGCCATAGTTATCTTAGAAATTCTTTGTATGTATTTATGTTTTGTGTATCCTGAGTGGATTTCCTTACAAGTTGGGTTAGCACTTTGCTGTTGAAAGCTAGGGTGAGTCCTAGTCAAGTTTGGTTTGGGTTAGAAACTGGACTTGTCCTAGATAGAATTTGGTAGAATCCTAAGGAGAATTGGTGATTGTAATTTGAATTAAAAGATAGTAAAATTCTGTCACTATTGTGATGGAAACTGGATGTAAGCTACATTACACTGGGTAGCCAAACCAGGATACATCTGTGTGTCATTCTCTATTCTCTTCTCTATTTCTGGTTCTGCAGTATAGGAGACAAAAATAAAGTATCTCCTAATTTTTCTACTCTGCAACATTTTATTTTAACTCTTCTTGCAAGCAACTCTGTTTCGGCTCCGACCATGTCAGGAGACAAAACCAAGGTCTCTCCCGTATTCTACTCACAGTCTCTCAACAGAACCCAAGGTTACAAAAAAAAATTAAAGGGAGGCCAAGATTCAACCCCCATTCTCTTAGCCACTGATTATCATCAATTGGTATCAGAGCTTGGTCTCAAAGATATCAAGCTTTGCAGCTTTGAGGAAAGATCCTGATGGCGAACAACATTGGTTCCAACACAGTGGCTTACACACTGACAGAAAGACAATTCAACAACAGACCTCCATTTTTTAATGGAAAAAACTTCAACTATTGAAAAGAAAGAATGAAGATTTTTGTTCAATTGGTGGATTACATTCTATGGAAGATAATCATGAACGGTCCTCGATTTTCCACCAAAATTAGCACTGATGGTATTGTCACTCCCAAAACCGAAGCAGAATGAAATAAAGATGACAAGAAAAAAGGTGGAACTCAATGCCAAGGCAGTCAACATGCTTAACTATGCAATCAGTTTTGAAGAATACCAGAAGGTTTCAAGATACAAAAGAGCAAAGAAAATTTGGGATAAGCTCAAAGTCACATACACCACACAAGTAAAGAAAACTAGGATTGACAGGTTGAGCAAAGAGTATGAGATGTTCTCTATGAAGAAAGAGAATCACCTAATGACATGTTCGAGAGATTCTCTATCATCATTAATACCTTGGATGTTATGGCGATTACTCATTCCGAACAAGTGCTAATGAGGAAGGTCTTAAGAAGTTTGACAAAAGAATAGGAAACTAAGGCTACTGTTATCTCTGAAAGTAGTAACCTAAGTCAAATAACCTATAACGAGCTGAGAGGAAAGTTATTAGCATATGAAATCACTCACATAAAAAATGATATAAAAAAAGAGTGGCTCTTAAATCTTTCATTGAATCATTGGATGATGAATCCAGTGACTGTTTATCAGATGAAGAGTTTGTATTTTTTGCTAGAAAACTTAGAAAGATGATGAGACTCAAAGGAAGAAGCAGAAGAGGCAACTCAAAGGAACCAAAGAAGGACTCAAGCAAGGTCATCTGCCACAATTGCAAAGAAGCTGGACACTACAAATACGAATGTCTGAAGCTGAAGAAAGAAGATAAGTCTCGAAAGGACAAGAAGAAGGGACTTATGGCTTCTTAGAAAGATTTGGAAAATGACTCTAATGAGGATGATAAATCTGACCGCAACTCTCAAGCATACTTGATGGAAGACCATAGCCACTCTAATGACGTAATCTTTATTGAACCTTCTAATGAAGAACTTCATCTTATGATTTATGACCTCACTAAGAAAATAAAAAATTTTCTGAATCAATGCCATGAACTTGAATCTGAAAATGACATCCTAAAGGCTGAAAATGCTTTTATCAAAGATAAATTAAGAAAAGTCGAAACCACTGTTGATCTTATTGAAGAAAACAAGCGACTTAAATCTGAAATCAAAAGTTTTGATGAAAAGCATTCTATTGTTGCCTATTGGAATTACATTGAAGAAAATGAACGGTTGCATAATGAGGTTAAGAGTTTAAAATAAGACTTAGCTAAATTTGCTCAAAGTTATGAAAATTTGGACAAATTACTAGTTAGTCAAAGACCTCTTTTTGAAAATGATGGGTTAGAATTTTGTGAAAAATCAGAATCTATTTTCAAAAGTTCTCAATTTGAGAATGTGGCCTCAACCTCCAAAGATAAAAAAATTTCAAAACCCAAATCATCGTAAAAATTCAGCAAGCAACAAATTCTGTCATATATGTAATCGGGATTATCATTTTTCTATTCAATGTTTTGTTTTTGAAAGAAAAATTGGTGATAAAGTTTACAAAATAATTGGCAAATACAATGCACTTGGGCAACCAAGAAGGTTTAACATTAAAGGATCCAAAATGATTTAGATACCTAAGGTCACTTAAGAGTCTTGTGCAGTTTTGTCTAGCATCCAAGAAGAAGAATGACATGTGGTACTTGGATAGTGGGTGCTCTAGGCACATGATTGGAAGGTCCACATTCTTCATCAAGCTTGACAAATGCGATGGAGGCTTCTTGACTTTCAGTGACAATGGCAAAGGAAAAATTATGGCCGTAGGTAAGGTTGGTAAGAGTTTCTCAACTTTTTTTAATGATGTATTTTTAGTTGATTGATTGAAACACAACCTTCTAAGCATTAGCCAATTGTGTGATTTAGGTTATTTAGTTATTTTCAAGAAATTAGAATGCTTAGTTGTGTGCAAAAAAATGGTGAAATCTTGTTTGAAGCTAAAAGATGCAACAATGTGTATGGACTCACCTTAGAGGAACTAAAAGAATAAAATATAGCTTGTTTCACTTCCATGAAATCTGAAAAATGGTTATGGCATAAGAAATTGGGACATACAAGCATGTTTCAAATTTTTAAGCTTGTGAAAAAGGATTTGGTTAAAGGTCTTTCAAAAATAAAATTTGACAAAGACATCACTTGTGATGCTTGTCAATTGGGTAAACAAACTAAAAATTCTTTCAAACCCAAGGATGACATCTCAACCAAAAGACCATTGAAAATGCTATATATTGATCTTTTTGGTCCTACTAGGACTCAAAGTCTTGGTGATAAGCATTATGGCTTAGCAGTGGTTGATGATTATACTAGGTTTGGATGGGTTCTTTTCATAATTCAAGAAAATGATGCCTTTTTTGCTTTTTCAACTCTATGCAAAAAGATTCAAAATGAAAAGGATTTGAAAATAGTTTCCATTAGAAGTGAGCATGGAAAGGAATTTGAAAACTAAGATTTTGAAATATTTTGTGATAAATTTGGTATTTCACAAAATTTTTTATGTCTTAGAATACCTCAACAAAATGGGGTTGTTGAAAAGAGAAATAGAAGCCTTCAAAAAATGGCTAGGGTAATGCTTTGTGAAAATGAAATTCTAAAATTCCTTTGGACTGGAGCAGTAAACACTGCATGTTACCTTTTGAACCGAACCATCATTCGAAAAGTTTTAAAGAAAACACCATATGAGCTTTGGAAAGGTGTACCACCCAATTTTAAGTACTCTCATATTTTTAGATGCAAATATTTTGCGTTAAATACTAAAGTTAATCTTGAAAATTTTGATCCAAAATCTTATGAAGGTGTCTTTGTTGGTTATTCAACTACTAGTAAAGCTTACAGAGTTTACCTTAAGGAACATAGAATAATTGAGGAATCCAAAAGAATCACATATTTCTGTTGTGAAAAGGATCATTAGATACATAAATGGCACTGCTGATTTTGGTCTTTGGGATCCTAAAACTGATGAATTTTGTATAGTTAGGTATTGTGATGCAGATTTTGCCGGAGATCGTGTAGATAGAAGAAGCACTTCAAGGATTTGTTGCTTCCTTGGACAATCCTTAAATGTGTAGTCAAGCATGAAGCAAACTACTGTTGCTCTATCCACTGCTAAGGTAGAATATACAGCAGCTTCCTCTTGTTGTTCTTAATTAATTTGGCTTAAAACATAACTTATAGATTACAAATTATAATTCAAAAGTATCCCTTTGTTATGTGACAACTTGAGTGCAATTAATATTTTTAAAAACTCTATTTTACACTCAAAAACTAAGCACATTGAATTAAGATTTCATTTAATAAGAGAACATGTGCAAAAGAATACAATTGACATTCAACTTGTGAAATCTGAGGATCAATTGATTGATATTTTTACAAAATCTCTATGTGAAGATAGATTTTGTAAATTGATAACTACTCTAGGGTTTGTTGATGCTGAGTTTTTGAACTAAATGTGCTTAAAGAATTTTTTGGTTATTTTTTTTGTCTCTCAGATCACACGAAGACAAAACTGGGCAAATAATGACTCCCTCTAGATTTTTTGAAGATCTGAAAATGCTTTGATGATTTTAAGTAATCTAGAATTGAACCAAATCCATGGTGGTTTCTTGTGTTTCCTTAAAACCACCACTGGGCCCAAGAGAAATATACTTTGTTACATGAAGTGGGTTTCACTGGTTGTTTTGATCACAAACATCAAAAAGCGAGTATGAGCTTTTAGTTTATTAATTCTTCTAGTTCTTTTCTTCAAGTTAAGTCAGTTTTAACTTTTTAAAAAATCTCCATTTGACTTGTCATTTCAAAACTGTCAACTTTGATTTAAAATTTAAAATACCTTGAATCTCGGTCTATTAATTCAATTTGTGTTTTCAAAGGATTCTTGAAGCATTTAAGGCAGTTATTGATTGTTAACCTCCCACCTTCCATTACTACACTACCTTCACTTTCTCTTTCTTCTTCACATTCTTTATTTCATCATGAGAAAGAAGGTTGCCACTCGAAGAGGCACTACAAGAAATCAGCTCTATTGCCACGCTTTTAAAGCATGGTAAAAAGCTTAAAAAAGCGTGGCGATAGCTTTTCGACACTCTTTTTAATCTACCGCCACGCTTTTGAAAGGGTGGCGTCTGAAAGGGTGGCAGTTGCTCTATTGCCATACTTTTGGTGACCTATCGCTACGCTTTTTCTTTTGCCACGCTTTTTACAAATGGCCACCCGTTAAATCGTGACCGTATGTGGGAGATATGGCCACGCTTTAAAAGCATGGCCATATGGGAGATATAGCCACGCTTTTGAAGCGTGGCGATAAAGAGAGATATGGTCACGCTTTCAAAGCGTGGAGAAAGAGAGAGATATTGCCACGCTTTTAAAGCGTGGTAATAGAAGAAGTATAGCCACGCTTTAAAAGCGTGGCGAAAAGAGGAGGTATGCCACGCTTTAGAAGCGTGGCAAAAAGAGAGAAATATGGCCACGCTTTTAAAGCGTGGTGAAAATGATGGTCAATAACCTAATTCCTTTTTAATCTTCATAAATAAAACCTTACATAAATTCATAGATAATTTTATAATTTAGTCAATGACCAATAATCAAGTAATCTAACTTTCATAAAATTGTCACCAAAATAAGTGTGTGATCACATAACAACATGCTCTAATAAAGTCACCAAAATAAGTGTGTGATCACATAGCAACATGCACTAACAAAATACCAAAAACCAAAGTCATAACAACTACTCTTGAATTCCTAATACATGAATTAGAATTCCTAATCAAAGTCATAACATCTACTTCTTGTACTTCATGCCAAGATATAAAAACTTCATGTATCATTGCAAGCAAAATTGTTTTGACCTATGCCCTGCAAAATAAAAAACACAAATGAATACATAAATAAATCTTGTGCATTCAGCCTTCATTGGAATATTAATACATAAATAAATAAAAGCATTCTAACAATTAGATTTAATTTTGCTACATACCACTAATCTGCACAAGGATTCTCAAAATCTCCTTTAAATTTGATATCAAAGTTATTAATTTATTTTTTTTCCTTTTTTGCTTCTTGTGCATAATACTCTCTTGTCAGCATTTTACCAAAGAAGAAAAGCTCTTTCTTGTCACACTGATTTATCTATCTACCAAGCTAGCTACTTTGCTTGCTTTGCCCTCTGCCCTATCATCTATCCCCTTATTCCTTTTGCTTACGGGAAAGAAAGAAAGAAAGTGAAAGCATTAAAAGGCCATGCATTCATCCATCGCAACAACAACAACTAATACTACTACTTACATATCAATGGATCGACCCAGCTTCAAGTATAGGTTTTTGGAAAAGAGAAACTTGAATTCAAAGTCAAGCATCACTTTAATTTATTCTACTAGTTGTGGTAGTAAATCCAATTAAGTAAACATTTTGTGCTGGCCGATCCAAGACATTAATGCATTCACTTACACCTAGCTATATAGTTAACAAAATTAAATTGTATCAAAATCACATTAGAACCTTCCAAGTTCGAATTCAGCAACAACAAACAAAATTGAAGTACTTGGTTATATTCCAATATTTTTATTAATAAAAATATTATAATTTTAGCTAAGAATAGGACAGTGACCATTGTTTTTTTTTCTTTTTATTAGTATCTCTATGAAAATAAAATGGAAAAGATTACTTACATCATCTTTGTGTGGAATGTGAGTTGATTTGGAGGAGCGAGGAGTATTTCTTGCTCAGCTACTTCAGGTATCCAAAGGAGAATCTTGGGCAGCTTGCACTAAGGTTGCTACCTTTTCATCGCTCATTCCAGGGTTGAGTTGGTGCACCAATACCTTTAATAAACCACATACACCATCCATCTTCTTCTCTAATGATGAGACCTTAGCGTTATATTCAACTTTTATGTGGCGAATCTCCTCATCCTTTTTTTAAGAGAGTTTCTTGTAATCGAAGCCCCATAACAATGAACTCGACCTGGTTGGTCCTTTCCTAACACTCCTACAAATGCATCCTCTTCATTTTCTCTTTCTTCTAAGCGATTCTGAAGTTCAGTCTATCAAAAAGCAACAACCAATAAAATTCAAAGTTGCATTAACTCAATTTAGATAGAAATCACATCAGAATTCATATTGTACATATCCAAAATAAAAATACAAATAACTCACAATTGTGGCTTGTGTTTTATCATTAATTTCTTTTCCTTCTTTACTTATGCGAGTTGCTATGAAAACTTCAGCCCTTGATGGTTCTTCACTGTTCTCTTTAGAGTCGCGCAAGAGTACATAGAGAAAAGTTTACATGAATCATACTAACTAGACAACTACACCATAAATATATATAAAAGAGAAATCACAAAGAATAAGTTATATTACCAGCTTCTTATGCACTCTTCCAAAATTTGTGGATCCCATTTGGTGAGGACATGTTTGTTTTTGACCTATTTTCAGTATTCTTAGCAGAGATAGCCTAAATATAAATATGAAGAAGACAGATTATTATTCTTACAAGATATCAAGTCAAATTTTTTCAAAACACCTAAGTTTAGGAACATGAAGAATCAATGATAGTATGCTTGATGGTATGGGAAGAAATAAAAGGCAATATTACCTTGATGGCCGGAAGACTCCAATACCGAATTAGTTTGTGAAACTGAACCTCAGGAATCTTTAATGGTCGGTTGATAAACCCCAATTTTGTGGTTTATATTGTGTAGAATTTGGGGGTCTTGACAACATTTTCCATACTTATTCACAGAAATTGCATGGTTTTGTGTTCCCTTCCTAATTTTGCTTCATGATGGAAAACATACTTTTTTTGCCTTAAAAATACCATATTTTGATCTTCTTCTATTACCATTCGATGCCGTGATATGTTTGTTAAGTGATTTTAGAGTTTGTAGGACAAGAATGACCTAGAAGAGAGAAAGAAAGCATGCACAAATGGAAGGAACATGAAGAATTGGGCTTTGGAGAATCGGTTGCGTCGCGCACGCGTAGCCCAGGCGCACGCGTGGGTGCAAGGAGCTAGGCATGGCGCGCGAAAGTGATGCATCCGCGTGGATTGGCGAATTCCCCATTGACCCGTATGCATGCTTCACGCGTCGGGTGATTCGCGAAACTCAGGCGACGCGTACGCGTGACGAGCAGCACGTGACCTCATTAAAGAAATCATGGCTGGCGATTTCTGAGGCTCAGCAGGCCCAAATTCAAGCTGATTCTCCATGGAAATGAACCAGGAACTCTAGGGGGAAAGGGGGAGATCATTGATTACACACTTAGACATAATTTTGGCTAGTTTTTGGTTCTTGTTCTTTTAGAGAGAGAAACATTTATTCCTCTCTAGATCTAGTTTGATTTGATCTTCCCTTATTGAATTCTGAATTGGGTTTTGTTGATTTCTAGTTTTGATTACTTAATTTGAATTCTCTAGTATAATTTTGTTGAGATCTTGTGTTAGATTTATGTTTTTTTTGTTATTTCCCATTTTCTATTCATCTTATGAACTTCGTGGATCTTGAATTTCTAATGATACATTGATGTTCTCCATGATTAATGGTGTTGTTTGAGTGATTTTCCATTGATAATTGTTAGTAGGTACTTTCAATTTCCAATTTAATTGCAATTTGAATATCTCTTTTACTAATGCATGCCATGTGTTTGATGAAATATTTCCCTTGATTATAGAGTAGTTTTCTTTACTCTTGGTCTAGGCTAAGAGAATTGGGCAAACTTGAGTCATTGGATCTAATAGATTTGGTGATTTGAGAACCCTTAGTGGTCAATTGGATAACCATTGACACTAGCCTACTACTAAGTCAATTAGTAGCTAGGTTAGGACTTATAGATTGACGTTGATCAAGCCATTTGATATACTTCAAGTATAGAAGACCTCAGGAGTGCAATAAAAGTAAACATAATCAAGGGAAACATAATCTTCTTTTATTGCACTCATGAGAAGATCGCAGGAGGCCAACCTCTCTTAGGTGGTGGAGTTTTACTCCAACTATCACTCACCTTCTCTCACATCAGTTTTTGTGCACCGGAAGCAAGTCCCCCGTCTCAGAGGAAGCTATTCAAGGAGTACTTAAGACCGGACCATTGGCGAACGGGATACACGTTTATCAAGAGGTCTTGAAGCAGCGTTGTGAGTATGGTTTCGATTGGGCTGCCATCCTCCGGGTAATTGCCGAACCGGGAACGTTTTGGACCCAAGGGAGAATGAGACCCCCGGTCCAAGGGTATTGCCGCGCATTATCTCACTGTGGAGGCTCATGCATGGGCCCAAATTTTATCCCATTATATGCTTCCAAGCACCCACGGGTCATCTATCACCGCGAAGCTAGCCTTGTTAGTTTGGTGCATACTTACAGAGAAACCGGTCAATATCCCTCTTCTCATCCGACAAGCCATGGGGCGTATCCATGCTAAGGGAAACCTACCCTTCCCCACTTTGGTGACCGAGTTAGTTGCTGCTGCTGGTGTCCCTCGGGAGACTAAGGATCGAAAGGCACTAATTCTAGTGGATGGCGATGTCGTCCCAACCGGAAAATATCTCAAGCCCCCGGTGGACATTGGAAACCTTGACGTAGCTATTCCCGTGGGCATCCCCACCACTTCACCCGCACCACCTACATCATCCCACCAACGCCTTGAGGATCTCCATAAGAAGATGGACCGATATGAATGGCGAAACTAACGCCGGTTTGCTTATGTCAAGAAGCTTTTGAGTTTTATGACCCCACCTATGGAAGAACCGGAGATTTCCACTTCCACCTCGAACTTTAGTGAAGATAGCATAGATAGAAGAGATAATGAAAGCTCCAAGGCCGATCTCCCCTTGCACCTCACCAATAGCACAGAGGACCGTGCTAATTCTTAAGTATGGGGAGGTCGTTCGACCGGTCTCTGTAGGTAACACCCAAATAAACTTTGATTTTCTTTAGTTAATTAGAATAAATTACATGGTTAAGTTTTGCTTTTGAACACCTTTTTTATGATAGTTATTTCTTGTTAGGTCTTCTTGGTTTGGGTGATGACTTTTTTTTTTCCAAGAAACTGTGTTTTCAGGGCACCCTACCAATTTTGAAAATTTTTTTGCGATAAACTTGCTTGAAGAATGTATTTTGGAACATGGTTTTTGAGCCTTATGGTGTGGTTACATCTTATAACCACTTATTTCCATTCTTGTGTGCATCATTCTCCTTTTATGATTGTGATCTTTGATTTGTTTGATTCTTTATATCCATTATTCCATGTATACATGCATCTATATGATTGAGGCCATCATTTCATTTAGCTCACTTACCCAAATAACCTACCCTTTATCATTGTTAGCCAAATTTGAGCCTATTTAATCCCTTTTGTTCTTAATTTTAGCACATCACTACCCCTAAGTGAAAAACAATAAATGTCCCTTAATTTGGATCTTTGATTAGCTTAGACTAGTGAGAGTGTGTATCATTTGGGTATGGGAAACCTAGGACATTGGTTGAGGTAAAAGTGTATTTTGGAGTTTTGTTGAAAATCATGGGATTGGGTACATGCTTATGCATTAAATATGTAAAGCCATATGCATTGTATCAAAAGAAAAAAAATATATAGAAAAAGAAAGAAAAAAGAAAAGCAATAAAAAGCGAACAAAATGCCCCAAAGTGAAGTTCAATAAAAAAAATCAATGCATATGTGTGGTGATCAAAAAGGGAGTGCATGAGTATGTGAAAAAGTGAGAATCATGGGTAGCTAGGTATTGTATTAGAATTATATAGGTTGTTATATGTGTTTGGTGAGATCTTAGGTTAATCAAAAATTCAAATTTCAAGCTCACTTGACCATATACATCCCTACCTTTACCCTAGCCCCATTACAACCTATGAATAAGTCCTCATGATACTTGTATGCTGCATTGAGTAATTGTTGATTGTTAGATGAAAGACAAATCTTGGAAAGCATGATTAGGGGAGGATTGAGTGACGAACCCTATACACTTGAGCGAATAGAGCGGATACACTTCCGGTGAGGGTTCGATGCTCAACTCCTTGTTCCCGGCTTTCACAAGCGTTCGTCTCGCAAGTTGTATGCACTTCATTTTAATGTTTGAATTGGTACGATTCATGGACTACATGTCACCTTAGCCCTATATGCTCATATGTGTTCTTGGAGGATAGATTTACCCTTGACCAAGTAGATAGATACATTTACATTAGTTGCATGCATTTATTTAGGTAATTTGCACTTCATGAACCCTTTTCTCCCATGTTTTTGGTCTTTTTATTTCTAGCATAAGGACATGCTTGGTTTAAGTGTGGGGAGGTTTGATAAACCCCAATTTTGTGATTTATATTGTGTAGAATTTGGGGGGTTTTGACAATATTTTCCACACTTATTCATAGAAATTGCATGGTTTTGTGTTCCCTTCCTAATTTTGCTTCATGATGGAAAATATGCTTCTTTTATCTTAAAAATGCCATATTTTGATCATCTTCTATTACTATTTGATGCTGTGATATGTTTGTTGAGTGATTTTAGAGTTTGTAGGGCAAGAATAACTTAAAAGAGAGAAAGAAAGCATGCACAAGTGGATGGAACATGAAGAATTGGGCTTTAGAGAATCAGCTGCGATGCGCACGCGTGGGTGCAAGGAGCTAGGCATGGCATGTGAGAGTGACGCATCCACATGGATTGGCGAATTCCCCATCGACGCATACGCGTGACGAGCAGCACGTGACCTCATTAAAGAAATCGTGGCTAGCAATTTCTGAGGCTCAGCAGGCTCAAATTCAAGCTGATTCTGCATGGAAAAGACCCAGGAAGTCTAGGGGAAAAGGGGGAGATCATTCATTACACACTTAGACATAATTTTGGCTAGTTTTTTGTTCTTGTTCTTCTAGAGAGAGAAACCCTTATTCCTCTCTAGATCTAGTTTGATTTGATCTTCTCTTGTTGAATTCTGAATTGGGTTTTGTTGATTTCTAGTTTTGATTACTTAATTTGAATTCTCTAGTATAATTTTGTTGAGATCTTGTGTTAGATTTATATTTTTTTTGTTATTTCCCATTTTCTATTCATCTTATGAACTTTGTGGATCTTCAATTTCTAATGATACATTGATGTTCTCCATGATTAATGGTGTTGTTTGAGTGATTTTCCATTGATAATTGTTAGTGGGTACTTTCAATTTCCAATTTAATTGCAATTTGAATGTCTTTTACTAATGCATGCCATGTGTTTGATGAAATGTTTCCCTTGCTTACGGAGTAGTTTTCTTTACTCTTGGTCTAGGCTAAGGGAATTGGGCAAACTTGAGTCATTGGGTCTAATGGATTTGGTGATTTGTGAACCCTTAGTGGTCAATTGGATAACCATTGACACTAGCCTACTACTAAGTCAATTAGTAGCTAGGTTAGGACTTATATAGATTGACTTTGATCAAGCCATTTGATATACTTCAAGTATAGAAGTAAACTTGATGAGCTTGGTTCCTCACAATTGTCAAGATATGGTTATTAGACAAGGATGGTGACCCCAATTCCTATGCCTAGGCAAGAGTTCCTTTTATTATTCATATTTAAACCCCAAAAATTTCAATTGCATTAACTCTAGTTATAGTTATTTGCTTAGTTTTAGAGTAAAATTATATTGGATGTTCTCTTGTTAGTTTGAAATTGCTCATACCTTGCTTTAGTTACTTGATTTAGTTTCTTGCACTTTAAGATTTCTTGATCATGACTCCTAACCCCGAAATTTTGACCAATGTTGATGCACATGTTTGCCCATTCCTTGTGACGCGACCTGAGGTTTGAATACTTCGGTTTACTTTTATTGGGGTTGAACTTTATGACAACCAATTTTTTAATTTGAGTATTGTTAGTTGGTTGGAATCTATACTATCAACGAGAATTATTTTGTGTGAAATTTCTAACCATACGACAATATTTCTACTATCATCGGTTCTTTATCATTTCTTTCTTAGACAAAAAAGTGAAGGGAAAACCCTTTTTATCTAAAGCTTTTTTTTCTATATAAAAGAATTATACAACAAAACTTACTTAAGTTGGTTAAGTAATTAATTTATTGTCTATTTAAGTAAGTGTTAAAAATTTGAGTTCCTTCTTATATATATAATAATCTATTAGCTAACAACAAATTAAAATTTGTGACGAACTAGTTCTTACCCTTATAAATTGAAAGATGCTATGAAAAATAAAAAAAACTGTATATAACAGTTTTTTGAAAAAAAATAGGATAACATTATAATTATAAATATAAATAAATGATATAAAGGGAAAAGGAAGAAGAATAGTGGAATGTAGATGTATGTGGTCCAATTTATATGGTGTGAAAATGAAAAAAAAAAGAAAAAGAAAAAAAGAAAAAAGAATAATGGAAGTTTTATGTTCAGTGTGGATGAAGCTACTACTATGGTCCAAGCTCCACACCTTTTAATTTCGTCACACTCTGAACCTTATAAAACTTTCATTATCAATTTTACCATTAAATATAAACCACACTGATCCCAATTTTTCAAAAGAGTGTGGAAACTAATAGTAAACTAGTGTGGAAACAACTTCTAATTAACTAAGATTTGTAAGTTGCATTCTAGAAACAAAATGATTGTCCATTCTACTAAGATTTATATATCTCTGTGCCATAATAAAAAGTCTACGCTTTAGAAAACCATTATGAATGAAGGACTTTGTTTAATGATTGAATCCTTGTATCTAATTAGATAAGAGATTAGATAGATAGCATTTGGGTGATTGAATCCTTGTATCACAGAAAAAGCAAGGTATATTTATATATATAAACCATATAACTACTCTTCATTAATGATAAGCCAAATAAATGAATGATACACATCAGTCAAGGTTTCAATTCATTCATCATCATCTCATGATGCTCCATTTTGGTAGAGGGGAAGCACGTATATAATAATTATTGTAAATGAAGTTATCCCTCTAATAAACTATGCTTGGTTAAAAACAAAATAGAAATCTTAAAAATATAGAAACTGCAGTACACTTTGAAACTAACCAATAAACTACAGAATCAGTGACTAATGGCAGAGAAGACTGAGTAGGGAATAGCAGGGACGAAGGCACCAGCAGGGACGAAGGAGCAAAGCCGAAATAGCAGAATCTCTTCAAACTTGTTCTTCTTCTCTCTCAATAGCTTCAATGTTGTTAGTGGTTGTTATTGCAAAACACATAGCATAATAACATTACTTTGTTAATTAGTTTCTAGTATAATTTTCTATTTTCAATCAAATAATACATAAAAAAATTCATGTAAATGACAAGCAAAAATAAACACAGGAATCAGATACAGTGAAATAATTGAAATTACCAATTCTGAATAATATAGTCACTTATCATAAAACCTAGCTATAACAAAGGAAAAAAAATCACTACCAAAATCAATTTGCAGGTGAACCTTGATAATAAAATTTAAATGAGAGCAAGCAAAAGAGAGTTTATGGTCAAACCGAAACTCAATCAAAGATTATTCAATGCTTAAAAATAACATATAAGATAAAACAAGCAAAGAGATTAAAGAATTGACCAAGACTTGTAAGAAGACTCTTGCGGAAATTTCCAAAACCCTTTAGCAAATAAGATTCTTTTTGACACAGAAATCTGTTAAATAGAATCTTGTTGCACCAAACAAAACAATATCATTTAATAAAACAAGGTTAGGAAAAATCCAGTAGCATTTCAGGAGTAAATTGGCTATTTCCCAAACTCAATCAATCAAATCAAATTTCATATGAATGCTTTAACAATTAAATTCATCAACATCACATATGCATGCATAGAAAGTGAGCAGAAGAGGAAATGCAAATTGAGAAATCAGCAGCAGCCAATGATTAAGGATGTAATGAGCATGAATGCATAATAAGCACAAAGAATCGCAACGAGGAAACGAGTTGCTAACACATGGCACGAAGCTGCAACACTTATTAAACAGCAGCAGTAAATAGCATATTTCCCAGGTTGAAGCAAGCAGCAAACAGAATTCATATGACTTAACCAGTTCCACAAACTGAAATCATTGTAGTTCATATAATATGGACCAAGCAGCAAGCAGAGCAGCACTCAGCAACAACAAACCAAGAAAAATTAATGAAGCAGTGACACTTTCATAGCATCTATTTTGGACAATGAAGAAAAATACAATAAACAGCAATCATAAGTCCAGAATTCAACACCAAAACAGCACAATAAACAAGTTCATCCAGCGCAACATTCAGAGGAAAGACAAATCCATTCCGAACAGCAGCAGTAAACAAAACAAAACCTACATCCACTAACCAGTCCAGATTCTCTAACCACCTAATTCAACTAAACTAAATTAGTTGAACTAAACAAGCTAAACAGAATGAGCTAAACCAGATTAATCAAACAGAAATAAAATCAAATGAGATGAAAGGGGAACCTGGGAAGCAGGGAATTGGAACAATAGAAGGGAAGGGAAAGATTGATGATGATGAGTGAATGGCCGGAGCAACACGGTGGCGGCCTAGTGGTGGCGTTGGAGTATCGGCAGTGGCAGAGGGTGGGTGCACAGTAAAACAGGGTCTTGTCCTGTTTTTGGTTTCTCAGACAGCAAGAGGGAGATGGAATAAGAAGGTTGCGGTGACGCTAGCGATGGTGGAACGCTGGGCCACCGCGGTGAGGAAGAGCTAGTGGCTCTGGGCTCGCAAGGAAAGAGCTAGTCCAAATTGTGCACAACGCTAAAAAACCCCCTAAAATTTGCAAATGTACGAACCAATTTCGTATCGGATAAGCAATGCCGGTACGAATTGAAACATGAAAGAAAGAGGAGAAGAACCTGAAACAATGCAATGAAAGCAACGATTCCTTCAACAAGCGCAAGACCGACATTGACACCGAGCAAGAGACGACGAAAACAGTTGCTGCCTCCGAGCTTCGACATCTTCCCACATTCTCCCTTGTCGTATTCACTTTTGGAAGGAATCGGTATAAACAGAAAATGAGGATGGGGAGGTGGCACTGACGCTGACGGTAAGGATGCTGGTAACGGCGACGAGGAGACGAGGCGGAGAGGGAGCGGAGGCTAACGGCGCAGTGAGGGTGGTGCTGGTGACGGCGAGGATGTGGCCAGGGTGAAAGGGGATGTGAGCTCGATCGATTAGATTAGGGTAGCCAGGGTGAAAGGGTTGGGAACCGGGTTGGGGGCCGGGTCATTAGGGTTTTTCTTTTTTAAACCTTTTGGCCACGCTTTTAAAGCATGCCAAAAGAGTACCAGGAGATGGCCACGTTTTGTAAGCGTGGCCGTAATGAAACCCTATCGCCACACTTTTAAAACGTCCCTGTTTCTCTCTCTGGCCACGCTTTTGAAGCGTGGTAGAAAAAAAAACGTGGCCATTTCTCTAATCAATTGTCACCCTTACAAAAGCGTAGCCGTTGACCCTTTTCGCCACGCTTTTGAAGCGTGGCAAAAAAAAGTGGCCAAATCTCTAATCTATCGCCACCCTCAAAAAAGCATGGCCATTGACCACTTTTGTCCACGCATTTAAAGCGTGGCAAGAAAAAAGCGTGGCCATAGGCCTTTTTTTGTAGTGAGGAACTGGAACCATCAGACCTCCATGGATTCCACCCTCCAGACCACAAGCCCATACACACATTCACATCCATTCACACTCCTCCTTCTCTCACTCCTCTCAACCTTCCGAGTCAATGGCAAGAACCAAAACCACAAATCCAAGGCCTTATTCGGCTCCTCAAGAGGCTGGCTCCTCCAAGGTTAAAGTGGCGAAGGGAAAATGACCTATGATAGATGAGGAACCTCCATCTTCTCCTCCTCTTTGATTAATGTCTCATCCTCAAGGACACTCTGCCCCCTCTTCTCGTCCATCTAAAGGTAACAAAAAAAATTTTCTTCACTCCGTCAAAGAACCTATTTACCCATATCCTGTTGCTTTCAAATCTTTTTTTTTTTTGGTAAAAGACCTCACTCTCATTTTTATCCTCAATGATTTATTTATTGCATGAACTTCGAATTTCACAGAGACATTGTCTCAAAAAGACCCCTGTGTTCCTCTTATGTTGCTGATTGAAAATCTTTGGCTGAAAAGGGGATTGACTTTGTTGAAAATTGTTTAGCATTAGATTGGGAAAGGCTGTTTAAAATCCAAAAATCTGTTTATCCTGACTTGTTCCGAGAATTTTATGCAAACATGCATTATAGTGAGGGTTGTGTTCACTCTTATGTTAAAGGCTATCATATATTTTCAAACCATAAAAATATTAGTGAATTTCTTGTTTACATTAATGTAGGAGTGAATGCCTACATCCCTGGTAAATGGGACACTCATCTTGGAGTTTCTCACCAAGATGTTTTGGCCAACATTTGTGAAAATGTTTTTCTCATGGATGGTGTCACTCCCACTCATAGAGCCCTAGGTCCTTTCCGTGCACAATTTCATCGTATCATCATACACATTTTGCTGTCCCAAAGTGGTCCTTACCAAAGGGTCACCCTTTATGATTCCCTGATCATATATGCTATACTCAACAATATAGAGGTTTTTTTTTTTTGCTTACTTAATGATGCGCCATATGTTTGACTGCATTAAAAGTGAAGAGAATGTTTCTCTTCCATATGGAATATTTTTTTTAACTTGCATCTTTGAATACTTTGGTATTGATCTGAGCAATGAGACCATGGAAGAAAAATGTTCATATCTCAAGGGTGGTAGTGCAGTAAAATAGACAAAGAGAAAATCCATAAAGGTCGACAAGGAACCGGTTCTTGAGGAAGATGAGGAAGAAAATCTTCCTCCTCCATCCACTGCCAATACATCCTCATCCCATAAGTACCTTGTGAATGGCATTGTTAATGACGTTTTACAAGAATTTGTCAACCTCACAAAATAGATGATTAACTCTAGCAAACAACTTAGACAATTGGCTCTTTAAAATAAGAATTTTTTTTCAAAAATCTCAAAGATGTGTTGAAGTGTTGCTTAAATATATAGACTCCTTGGATGATGACCAAGAAATGATCGATTAAGATGAGAATCTGGCTGGAACCGAGGAAGAGAGATCTGATTCCTAGCCTATATTTCATGATGCTGCTACTAAAGTTTAGTGCTTGGTTTTTATAAATTCTGATTTCTGAAATTATCATGTTAAAACACTACTTTATTGATTTCTAGCTCTCTGGATACTGTTTTGAATTTTTTTTTTTTTTTGGGATGACTGTAATAGACTTAGATATTTAACTCTGTTATTATCAGGTTTGCTTGGTTTTGCCCTTCTGGTATGCATAATGGTCTGACTTTCTATAGGTTTCCCTCCTTAATGACAAAAGGGAGAGAAAGATAAAATGAATTGAAAACTGAAAAGTGCTATGTTTTTGAACTTGTGAAAATTTAGGATGCAGATGTTTGAAGTTTGGTCTCTATTTTGATCTATGATAATGATGTTTGAAACTGCTGTCTATAATATAGTTGTGATAGACTTTGAATGACTGGCTTTAATCACTGTTTTGGTCTTGTTCTGAATTGATATCTAATTTCTTGATTCAAGGTTGGGTATCGAAAGCCTAAGATAAAACTATTTGAAAATTATTGGATGTTTGGCAATTTTCTGTGAAAAGCTTGTTGGTATCAAGTTATGAAAAGCAAATATTCAGGAGGATCTTCATGACAAAGGAAACATCAAAGGAAAGTTTCTAAAAACTCCTTTCATTTTATTGTAATTCATTTAATAATATTTGTCATCAATAGGGAGATTGTTAAGTTTAGAGAACTAAACTATGATTAAGATGATGACTAAATATTATTTGATTAATATTAAATTATTTGTGTAATGTATTTTGTTTAGTGAGCAAAATTTGAATTAATCACATTGGTCCAAGAAGCATGAAAATGAGTCCAAACTAAGTCAGGCCTACATACATACACAATATAACCCAAGAAGATATTTACTATACTCACTATACCACTCATCAGAAATAAAAGCAAATGTCAAGCCCAATAAAGAAAGAAAATAAATTGGCCCATAATCAAACCTAAACCCATATGGTGGTCCATAACCAAAACTCACTCTCCTGAACTTGAATTTTATTTCATTTGAATTTATTTCATTCGAACACTCCACACCACCGAAATCAAAACACTCTCTTCTCTCTCTTCTCTCTCTTTCACATTACATCACTCTAAATAAAAAGAAAGAATGGAAAAGTTCTGAAGTTAGAGCAAAGAGAAAATCAAAAAGCTAGTTTCTATTTTCAAGTAAAAAAGAGAAAGTAAAGGGGCTATAGCAAAAAAGGAAGATCTAATCGGAAAAGAAAATCACAAAAGAGGTGATTTTTCCATTTTTGCTTCATCAAAGAACGATAAAGAAATCAACTCTGAACAAGCACCAAATTGAAAAATGAAAAAAAGTAAAGTCAATGGTGCTCAACTGCTTATCAACGATAAAAAATCATACTTAGGGCCAAAGCAATGAGGCACGGCTCATATTCAAGAAGCAAGATGAAAAAAGTTGAAAGAGAAGATTGAAGGTATGATTACATGCCACTGCTTCTGCCCTCTCTTTCTCTCTCTCTCTCTCTTTTATGAATACTGCTGTTGCATTTTGATCTTGGAAAAAGAAAAACCAACATATATTGAAGCAAGGTTTTAAGCCCTAGAAGTCTCACTCTTCTATAATAGGGGTGAACGGCCAAGAATTGTGGCAAGGAATGGAAAGCACATAGTTTAGGTCCTCATAGCTCACTGAGCTGTTTTATTCTTCTCCTTCATGGTTTTCATTGAGTAACTTTTTTTCAGTTTAGTCTGTATGAGTTTCAATGGTAAAAGATAAATTGGTGAGGTTTGTATATGTATGAATGTGATGAATGTGATATTGAGTTGACAATGAAAATTGGTATTTTTGGTAACTAAATGATTGATGGTAATGGGTTGGTGCTTGGTGAGTTATGATGTAGCTTGAAATGGATTTGATTAGGATTTAGTTGGTTTTCATTTGGAAAACTTGAGGTTTTGAGTTTTAGTAAAAACACAATTTTAACCAAATTTGATGTGTTGTAACTTGGCCCTCGAACCCTCAAATTTGGTGAAACTTATCTTAAATAAAAATTGGGTCTGAGTAGATTATGACGTTCGAAGAATGGATGAAAAAATTATTTTTAAAAAAAAAGTTATGCACATTTGAAGTTTAGGTTGTGTTCATACCATGAGTCGAGCTATGCGACCTGGGATGACTGAAGACAAGAGCGACCGACCTCTTAAGGTTGGACCGCCACCGACCTCTCCTTAAAGAGTTCGGCCAAATCCCCATAAAGGCCCAAGGAGGCCCAAACGAAGGAGTGCAGCCCATTCTAAAGGCGGCTAAGCCTTAAAAGATAGGGCAGTTCCCCTAAAAGATAAGATAAGATAACTAACTTATCTTAAAGGTCACCCCGCACCACTATAAATACACTGGAGCACCCAGGTATAACTCATATTCTGATTCTACTAAAAATACCTGCTAAAAGCCCATGCTAACTTAAGCATCGCAGTCTCTTGCAGGTACTGCCACCCTCCGATGATCAAGGATCAGCAGCACCAGCTCCAACAAGTCGAACACGACTGCTCTGGCCATCACAACAATCTCATCCGAGATCGACCTGCAGTTTTAAGTAACCCTCGGAACATTGGCGCCGTTGCTGGAGAACCTGGAAGTCATCCCATCATCATGACGGACAACCTTGACAACGATCAAAACTCCGGTTTGGAAGAAAGAACCCCGCTTAAAAATACGGATGCCACATCAAAGGATGTGCCTCAAACTAAGGGAGACAAGCAGTCTCCAAACACGGAAATCTTAGATGCCCTCCGTGAACAGCAGAATTGCCTTAAACAGCTCGAGCAGGAGGCCGAGCATCAGCGGGAGGCCAAGAGAGACCTCCGAAGAGAAACGAGACGCCGCCGAGAGCTAGAGGACAAACTCACAAAGCTCGAGGCCGATCTCAAAGCCAAAACTACTCGTTCCAGTCATGAAGATAGCTCACACAAGGATCAAGACCCATTCACTAAAGAGATCATGAAAGCTAAAGTACCAAAGGACTACAAAGCTCCTGACATGACCCCATACGATGGTACATCTGACCCCAGCCATCATCTCAGCAATTTTAGAAGCAGGATGTATCTCACAGACGCCTCAGACGCAATTCGATGCAAAGCATTCCTGACTACCCTGACGAAAATAGCAATAAAATGGTTCCACAGTCTACCTCCAAGATCAATCACAAGTTTTCACGACCTAGCCAAAAAGTTTCTCACCAGGTTCTCCATCCAGAAAGACAAGACCAAACACGCCCCAAACCTACTAGGAATTAAACAGGGTGATCGGGAAAGCCTCCACAGCTATATGGAAAGGTTCAACAAAGCATGTCTCGACATACAAAACCTCCCAACAGAAGCAGCCATCATGTGACTCATCAACGGCCTAAGAGAGGGACCTTTTAGCCACTCAATATCCAAAAAACATCCAACATACCTGAACAAGATACAAGAACAGGCAGAAAAGTATATAAATATGGAAGAGAACTCTCGATTAGGAGAAACCTCAAAATTCGGGTTCTCCTACCCACCTCGAGATAAGGATAAATAGTCCAGGAAAAAGGAGGATCAACCTGCTGAGAAACCTCGAAAGTACCACAACTACACTCCACTCAGAGTGTCCCTTGTGGATGTATAGAGAGAGATATGCAACACTGAAAAGATTCCACCCGCTCGTCCGATTAAACATAAAAAAGGAGGAGAAAATTGGACAGAGTATTGCGAATATCACAGAATCTATGGATATTCCACTAACGACTGCTTCGATCTAAAGAATATTATTAAAAAACTAGCACGAGAGGGGAGACTAGATCAGTTTCTGGCTAATAAAGCAGACAAGCCAAGGAAAAGAAGAAGGGATGAAGAGGCCGGACGAGTCGAATGCCCACCTCACACCCCTGAGAGACATGTTCATATGATAAATGGGAGATTCGCAAGAGGTGGGATCTCTAAGTCGTCACGCAAGAGACACCTCAAAGAAGTGTACCATGTTGGAGAAGGAGACAGGTCGGTCGACCTCTCCAATATCACCTTCACCCAAGAAGATGCTGTGGGCATCATCCCAGGGCATGATGACCCCATGGTCATTACCATAATACTGGCTAACGCCAACCTCCACCGAACATTGATCGACCAGGGAAGCTCCGCGGACATCCTGCTCAAATCCACCTTCGACAAGCTCGGCCTACAAGATAAAGAGCTCAGAGCATATCCGAATAGCATGTTTAGACTTGGAGACTCCCCGATTCAACCATTTGGATACATCTCCCTGCATACCATCTTTGGGAAAGGAACTCGGTCCAGGACGTTGAGCATAGACTATATAGTAGTCGACGTGAGCTCGGCCTACAACGCGTTAATAGGTCGGACGATGCTAAACCAGCTCGCCGCCGTGGTCTCCACTCCACACCTATGCATGAAGTTCCCCACTCCGGAAGGGATCGCTACCATAAAGAGAGACCAAAAACTCGCACGACGCTGTTACAACGAAAGTCTGAATCTTAAAGGAGACCCCAGAGGAAAAGAAACCAATACTATAGAACTCGGGGGAATTCGAGCTCGCGAAGAACTCCGCCCTCAACCAGAAGGTGAAACTCAAGAAGTTCAAATCGAGGACGATCCAAACAAGACAACCAGTATAGGAGCAAACCTGAGAGAAGACTTAAAGAAACCACTGATAAAGCTCCTAAAAGATAACTCCGACCTCTTTGCATGGAAGGCCGCTGACATGCCTGGTATCGATCCCGAACTAATGTGCCACAAGTTAGCCGTATACCCAGGGTCACGGCCAATACAGCAAAAGCATAGGAAGCTCGGCCCAGAAAGGTCGTAGGCTATAGAGGAGCAGGTACATGCCTTGCTAGAGGCAGGGTTCATAAGGGAAGTAAAATACCCACTATGGCTAGCCAATGTGGTGTTGGTCAAAAAGTCAAATGGGAAGTGACGGATGTGCACCAATTACACCGACCTCAACAAAACCTACCCAAAAGATCCCTACCCACTCCCGAACATCGACACATTAGTCGACGCTTCGTCAGGCTATCAGTACCTCTCCTTCATGGACGCTTACTCAGGATACAACCAAATCCCAATGTATCAACCCGACCAAGAGCAGACATCATTCCTGACCCCAAAGGCAAACTATTGCTATATAGTTATGCCCTTCGGGCTCAAGAACACCGAGACTACCTATCAAAGACTGATGAACAAAGTCTTTGCCGACCACACCGGAAAGCTAATGGAAGTTTACGTAGACGACATACTAGTAAAAACACAAAGTGAGGAATCGTTGATAGCCGACCTCACCAAAGTGTTCGACACAATAAGAAAGTATGGTATGCGACTTAACCCCGCAAAGTGCACCTTTGCGGTAGAAGCTGGCAAATTCCTAGGCTTCATGCTCACCCAAAGAGGAATCAAAGTAAACCCAGATAAATACCAGGCTATACTCAACATGAAAAGTCCGACCTGTGTCAAGGAGGTCCAGCAACTCAATGGAAGACTAGCGGCTCTGTCTAGGTTCCTAGCTGGATCATCCTTAAGATCTCTCCCCTTCTATGCGACCTTAAGGAAGGGAAAAAGGTTCGAGTGCACCCCGGAATGCGAACAAGCTTTCCAAAATTTTAAGAAATTTCTGGGGCAACCACTTGTCCTTACTCGACCTCAGCAAGATGAAGAGCTCATACTATACCTCGCTGTAGGAAGTCGGGCAATAGCATCAGCACTAGTCAAAAAAGACGACAATGAGCAACAACCCATCTACTTCGTCAGTAAGGCTTTACAAGGGGCTGAATTAAACTATCAAAAGATAGAAAAGTTCGCCTACACCCTCATACTCACTTCCCAACGACTCCGACCATACTTTCAAGCTCACACCATCAGAGTACGGACCAACCAGCCCATAAAGGGAATCTTACAAAAAACAGACCTAGCAGGAAGAATCCTACAATGGGCTGTCGAGTTATCCGAATTCGATATCAAGTATGAAGCTCGGACAGCTATCAAATCTCAGTACTTGGCCGACTTCATCGCAGAGTATACTGACACTCTGGGCACCTCCACAAAGTGGAGCCTTTATGTAGATGTCTCCTCAAATAAAACCGGAAGTGGCGCATGCGTCATTTTAGAAAGCAATCAGGGAACCCAAATCGAGCTCTCCTTAAAGTTCGAGTTTCCTGCCTCGAATAATCAAGCTGAATATGAAGCACTACTGGCTGGTTTGAGGCTGGCTAGGGAAGTGGGAGCTCAAAGACTTACCATCTTCAGCGACTCCCAAGTAGTCACTTCGCAAATAAAAGGGAGCTATCAAGCTAAGGATCCCACTATGAGAAAATACCTTGACAAAACCAAAGAACAGCTCTGATAATTTAAGGGATATGAGTTCTGGCATATACCCTGAGAACAGAATGCCTGAGCTACGCACTCTCAAAACTAGCCAGCACCAAATCAGGGGACAACAATAGAAACCTCATCCAAGAAACTCTCCGAAATTCATCAACTTCGGAGGAAGGAAAGATTCTAGCCATATCAGGACAGGATCAAGGATGGATGACTCCCATAATCAACTACCTCAAATCAAAAACACTCCCAGCAAAAGAAAAGGAGGCAAGAGGCTAGTACGAGAAGCACAGTACTACACCATAACACAAGACGTCCTATATAAGAGAGGAATCTCTACACTTCTCCTAAAATGTGTCCCGACCTCCGCTACAAAGGAAGTTCTCGAAGAAGTCCACAGTGGCATGTGCGGCAATCACCTCGGGGCACGAGCCCTTGCTAAAAAAGTACTCTGAGCTGGTTTCTACTGGCCGACCTTGCAAAGGGAAGCAACAGAGTTTGTCAAGACATGCCCACCATGCCAGAAGCACGCCAACTTCCACATAGCTCCACCTAAGGAGCTCATCTGCGTTACTTCACCCTGGCCACTTGCAAAGTGGGGGCTCGACCTCCTTAGACCCTTCCCCCAAGGGTCTGGACAAGTCAACTTTCTCATTGTAGGCATAGACTACTTCACAAAGTGGATTGAGGCAGAGCCATTAGCTAATGTCACAGTCCAAAGAAGTTGGAAATTTCTATACAGAAACATTATCACAAGGTTTGGGGTCTGAAGAACTGAGGATTGATGGTTTAGAAGTTATAGTAAACTCTCGTTGCAAGTATAGTTACTAAACCAAGCAATCAACCTTTCTTACAAACGTTTTGGTTGTCACAAGTAACAAACCCCTAAATAAATTGATAACCAAAGTATTTAAACCTCGGGTCATCTTCTCAAGAAACTGCAGGGAAGTATGTTCTTATTATTGGTTATGAAGATTGTAAATTGGGGTTTTGAAAGTAGGGAGCAAGTAATTTAAATTGCAATTAAAATAAGTAAATGACTGTAAAATAAACTTTTGGTAAGGTATGAGAAATTGGAAGTCCTATCCTAGTTATCCTTATCAATGGAGATGAGAATTGAATATTAATTCCACTTAGTTAGCCTTTACTAAAGCAAAGGAAGATCAAGTGGATTAATTAGTCTGATCTTCAGGTCCTAGTCAATTCCTAAGAAAGGACTGGAATTATTGAAGTTCAATTCAATTAGCAAAGATAACAATTATCAATCACATTGAGTTTGATAACTCCTGAGTTACTGATTTCTTAACCAAGGCCAAAAGGGAAAAAGTAAATCTACTGGAATAAAAATGTCTTCAGATTGGAAACAACAGTAACATAAATAAAAGAGAGCAATAATAAATTGAAATACCTCAAATAACATTAATTAAGAGAATTATCTGTAACATAGAAGAGTTCATAAATTAAATTGAGAAGATAATAAAAAGGAAAGTTGAACCTGATAAAAAGGGACAATCATGAAAGCAAGAAAGATCCTAAATCCTAAATCCTAATCCTAAGAGAGAGAGGAGAGAACCTCTCTCTAAAAGCTATATCTAAATCATGAAAAGTAACTAATTGGAGACTCTCCTTGAATGGATGCATTCCTTCACTTCATAACCTCTGATCTGTGCCTTCTGGACTTGGATTTGGGCCAAAAAGGGCTTCAGAAATCGCTGGGAGTATTTTCTGTAATTTCTGGTGCGTGGCCTCTGTCACGCGTCTGCGTGGGTCACGCGATCGCGTCATCTGGAGTTTTCCTTATCACGCATTCGCTTCGGTCATGCGTCCGCGTCATCTGCGTTCTGCTCAAGGCGTGCATTCGCGTCATTCACGCGTTCGCGTCGCTGCCAGTTTCTTCAAAAACTCCATTTTGTGCTTTCCTTCTATTTTTGTATGTTTCCTTTCCATCCTTTAAGTCATTCATGCCTTTAGAATATCTGAAACTACTTAACACACAAATTACGACATCGAATGGTAATAAAGAGTAATTAAAATAATTATTTTCAAAGCATAGGAAACATGTATTTCGCACATATCACATAATAAGGAAGGAAAAGTAAAACCATGCAATTAACATGAATAAGTGAGTGAAGGATTGAATAAATCACTTAAATTAGGCACAAAATATATCATAAAATATGAGTTTATCAAGAGTCTCAGTGGTGGTGGCCTGAGGGTCTGCCTGCTGCAGAGGAGGTGCCGACTGTATAGGGACCTCTGGGTCTGCAGCCTGAATCTGATGCGGGCCCTCCTGCTGTGATGCATCCTGCTCCGGGCCTGCCTACTCAGCCTCTCTCTGTGGATGGGTCTCCTCCTCGTTCTCGTTCGCCTCCTCCTCAGATGGCTCTGATGGTGTGTCAGGCTCGGAGGAGATGTCGCCAGATCGTATCATCAGCTTTAGGTGCTCATAGCGTCGCTTGCTACGACGCTCAGATCTCTCATATTGTCGTCGGTTGCGGCCCTCTATCTGGTCTAGCTACTGAAATAGGCGGTGCACGAGGTGATAAACTGGTTCTGAGGCAGGTGGAGTTGCAATGGTGGTAGCTGGGGTAGCAGTAGATGAAGAAGGGCCAGCCGAAGGTGTGGCTGTCTCATCAGGGGCGGTGAGAAATGGAGGTCTGTAGCCCAAAGCCAGAAAGTTCCTACTATAAGGGATAATCTTCTTGCGTTCCACAGCAGGTGGCTTCTCTTCAGCATCCTCCCAAGGCATGTCAGCTCGACGGCCGAGCTGGGTAATCAGATATGGAAAGGGGAGAGTGCCTCTGACGTAGACCCTGGCCATGTAGTACCGGATGAATCGTGGCAGGTACAGGTCCTTACCCTCCATCACACACCAGAGGAGGGTGATCATAGCGGCAGGTAGCTCTGTCTCGTGAGTACTCGGCATAACAAAGTTGCTCAGGATTCGGTGCCATAGCCGAGCCTCATCATTTAAGTATATCCGCTTGATTCCCTTAGGCATGGTGGTGTTCTGACCCATGACCCATGGGACAGTCGGGTCAAGGGCTATCCTTGCCTTGACCGCATCATAGTCAAACTTCATGAAGCGCATGTCCTCCTCAGCCTTTTGGTAACCATCAAGCTGATCAGATTTAGGCTGAAGCTGCAGAATATCCTCAATGGCCTCTTCAGTGACCAGTATCTACTTCCCTCTTAGGTTCACTGCATCTAGGGAAGTTTTGAAGTAATTGTAGTAAAACTCTCTTACCCAAGAAGCATTGACCTCTGTCAGGTTTCTCTCCAGGAAGAACCAGCCTCTTTGTTTGATCTGATCGGAGGTGTATTGCTGGATTTCTTCCAAAATTTTCAGAGTCCGCTTCAGGTACAGGTTTCTGGAGGTTGCAAACACCGGATACTTCAACTTGTAGTATCTGTTTGCAAACTTAGTGGGATCAGTGGCAGGGAGTAGCTAGTCAGCCTTCTCCTACGGGGTAAAGTGTTTCTCCCGCCAGGAGTCATCATGCATGATGTCCAGGATGGACATAGAGGATTCTCCTCTTTTCCGTTTGTCAGTTGTTGCTTTCCTTTTCCTTTTCTTTGAGTGTCAGACATCCTAAAAAATAGAAATCTATGAGATAATAAAAACAGGAAAATAAGTAGGCAAATAACAAAATAAGCACAAAGTGGCAAAGGAGCAGTAGAATAATTAAATGAGTTGAAGAATTGTGCATTTTGGATTGGTTCGGGAATAAAAAGCTGATATGAGAAATTTCAATCCAAAAAGTAATAGAATTCATGTTAATTAGGAAAAACCATAAACATGCCTTGAGTTAAAAAGTAAAAGTGAAGAGTGAGTCAAAAAGCAGAGGGGGTTGTTAGAAAGGTAAAAGTGGTTTTAAATTGAAAAAGATGTTAGAAATCAAAAATCAGTGAGTTAGTAAAAAGAAAGTTAAGGTAAGCGGCATGATGATTGGTTTCTAAGTAACAAGAATTTCACAATTTGAAGCAACAAACAACTCATATTTAAGCAAGGAAATCAAGGTGTTGATAATTCATATAGATATACTAATAACGAAAATTTGAAATCAAATCATCAATAATGTGATTTATAAATCGGGGAAACAAAAGGAATAAGAATGCTGGCCCGTGCATTCATGAGTTGGTTTGGTGAAAGCTAAAGAAAGCAAAATTGAAAATGCCAAAACCAAGACATGAATGAGAATCAAAACAATTTATAGAAAATTGGGCAGCATTCCGGCTAAAATTGGATGTTCCCGGAAAATAAACAGCAAGTAGAATAGTTCACATAAACTAAAACAAACTGCAAATAGATATAAATAATATGAACATGAAAGAGCAGTCGCAATAGCAGCATGAACAGTAAGAACATCATATGAACAATACTTAGATTACAGCAACAGCAGAATTGCAAAAATTATAAAACAAGTAGCAAGAACAACGCAATTAAACAGGCCTAAATCCACTAACCACATCCATGGCTACCTAACCACCTAGAATCCACTACAACATGCATATCTAACTAGCCTAAATGTAAACAGAAACGGAAAAAATTATGCAATTAACTACAAATTGAAAGAGCGGCGTTTGGCGGAACCTGATAGGCGTATGAATGAAAGTAGGGCAGAGAGATGGTAGGGGGTGGTGGTGGTGGTGACTGACGCGGCGGTACAGGCGGTTGGTAGCAACAGCAGAATTGCGAAAATTATAAAACAAGAAACACGAACAGCGCAATTAAACAAGCCTAAATCCACTAACCACATCCTAGGCTACCTAACAACCTAGAATCCACTACAAATATGCATATCTAACTAGCCTAATGTTGAACGTAAACAGAAAAAAAAATATGCAATTAACTACGAATTGAAAGAGTGGCATTTGGCGAAACCTGGTAGGCGTATGAATGAAAGTAGGGCAAAGAGATGGTAGGGGGTGGTGGTGGTGGTGACTGACGCGGCGGTGCAGGCGGTTGGCGCGGCGGTGGTGGCTGTCCGGTGGTAGGGGGTTCGGATAGGGGTAATGGGAGGGGTAGGGGTTAAGGGGGAAGGATGGGAGGGGGGGGGGTTAATGAATTTGAATCCACGCGATCGCGTGGGGCACGCAGTCGCGTGGCTGGGGTGGAATGGGTGTTGACACGATCGAGTGGGTGGCGCGATCGTATGGAATGGGTAAAAGGATGAATGACGCGATCGCATGAGGCATGCGATCGCGTCGCTAGAAATTGTGCTAAACGCACAATTCCAGCGTCGTTTCAGCGCAACTCTCTGTCTCCACTGGGGGTGCTATGATATCCGCGCGACGCGGTCGCGTCGCTCACGCTATCGCGTGGGATGGGTGTTGTGCAAGTGACGCGATCGCGTCAGGGACGCGACCGCATGGGACGTTTTGTGCGAAACGCACAACAGCCGCATGATTCCTGCCCAACTTTCTGGGCGTTGGATCGTTACGCCGATTTCCAGATCACGCGGCCGCGTGAATGACGCAGACGCGTGGGAGGTGTTTTTCGTAACTGACGCGATCGCATGAGCAATGCGGTCGCGTCGCACGCCCCTTTTTTTTATATGTATATATGTAATTATACAATTATGCAGTATGCAATGCTAATGAATAATATTCAGGTTCAATTGAAAAAGAATAAAAATAAATAACACAAAATAAAATTGAAAAGGAAATGACAATACCATGGTGGGTTGTCTCCCACCTAGCACTTTTAGTTAAAGTCCTTAAGTTGGACATTGGATGAGCTTCCTGTTATGGTGGCTTATGCTTAAATTCATCCAGAAATCTCCACCAATGCTTGGAATGCCAATAGCCTCCGGGATCCCAAACTAGGCATGTAAAGCTTCTGAGCAGCTTCAAACAGATTCTCAGGCTCCCGGGGTGACGAATGTCAGAATAGATTCCAGGATTCCAAACTTTGCTTTTAAATCCGCCTTCGTCTTGACCTATATTTTTCCATCCGGGCGGTTTAGAAATTAGATTCTCACCAAGATAACCAAACGTGTTCCGAGATCCATTCGATTGAACATGAGACCAATCTGTGCAGTTCGAGTTGAAGCATGGAACCTTATTGAACCCTGTGCACCAGCTCTGAGTACGAGCCATTTCCCTCTTACTCTTAAAACCGCAGAGAGCTCTACGCTGGCCATCTGTTTCAAGCAAACCATATTCAAGTGGAAAAGTAAAGATAAAGTTAAGGATTGTACCCACTTGAAGCTTGTATTAGGTGGTAATGGCCTTGGGATAGGTGTTTCCAGTGGTTCTGTAAGCTCTACTCTCTTGTAATCATCTGTGAAGTTCTCCACTTCCTGGCAGAATTCTTCAAATACAACGTCGTCCTGATCAAAGTCTTCTATGTCTTCCGCATCACTCAAGTCATAAGCTGGAGGTTGAGAGAAATCTACCTCCGCATCTTCTTCGTATTCACTTGGATAAGGTTCTTCAATCTCAGAGAATTCACTTGCGGATGCAAGTTCATTACAGGAGAACTTGACTTGTGACTATCATCATCAAGGAAACTTGCTTCTTGGATTATTCCGTCCAGTTCTTCATAAAAGACTTGCCTTGGGGATTGTGCACTATCCTCCTTAGCATCAATTATAACGTCCTTGACAGAATTCTCCACAATTCTGGATTCCCATGGAAGTTCAGCGTCTCCTAAGTCTTCAACCAACTCTTTTTCTTCTATAATGACAGTTTTCTCTACTTGTTCCAGTACGAAGTCATGCTCTGTTCTATCCACTAGAGTTTCTAGTATCTCCTTCATGCTACGCCCTTCATTAGATTGTCCACATGGGGTTGTGGAAGGTTCTTGAATGTTCGAACATCTAGAAGATAATTGACTTATTGCTTGCTCCAGTTGATGAAGGGTTGTTTGAAGTAGATCTACTATTTCCTTGAGGCGAACCTGTGATTCTGGAGGTGATGGATTTGGACATGGTGCATAGGGAAGTGGTGGTGTTTGAGAGTAATCGGATTGGGATTGGGGTAAATAAGGATCATATGGTGGTGAATGGTGAAAAGGCGCTTGTGAGTGTGGCGGTTCAAAGCTACGTTGAGAGGGTGGTCTATAGGCACAGGGTGGAGCTTGTTGGTAGTTACAAGGTTGTCCGCCATATCTGTCAGCTTGGTATGCATTGTAGAATGGCTTTGTCCATGATATCTTGGAGGGTGTTGTTGCCTAAAGGATTGATCAAATCCTCTTGGCTCCATCCATCTTTGATCTCTCTGACCTTGATGCATATTCCTGTTATAGCTTTCACTCCTTTCAACAATATTAAAACCAAACTCAAAGCGAGAGGGGTGAGAATTCATAGTAGCTAAAAAAAATTAAAAAGCAAAAATAAAAATAGACAAACAGGCAAAATAAAATATTTACAATAACCAATAATAAGGCACACGTTTGCAGTTCTCCGGCAACGGCGCCATTTTGAAGAACTGAGGATTGATGGTTTAGAAGTTATAGTAAACTCTCGTTGCAAGTATAGTTACTAAACCAAGCAATCAACCTTTCTTACAAACGTTTTGGTTGTCACAAGTAACAAACCCCTAAATAAATTGATAACCGAAGTATTTAAACCTCGGGTCATCTTCTCAAGGAACTGCAGGGAAGTATGTTCTTATTATTGGTTATGAAGATTGTAAATTAGGGTTTTGAAAGTAGGGAGCAAGTAATTTAAATTGTAATTAAAATAAGTAAATGACTGTAAAATAAATTTTTGGTAAGGTATGAGAAATTGGAAGTCCTATCCTAGTTATCCTTATCAATGGAGATGAGAATTGAATCTTAATCCCACTTAGTTAGCCTTTACTAAAGCAAAGGAAGATCAAGTGGATTAATTAGTCTGATCTTCAGGTCCTAGTCAATTCCTAAGAAAGGACTGGAATTATTGAAGTTCAATTCAATTAGCAAAGATAACAATTATCAATCACATTGAGTTTGATAACTCCTGAGTTACTGATTTCTTAACCAAGGCCAAAAGGGAAAAAGTAAATCTACTGGAATAAAAATGTCTTCAGATTGGAAGCAACAGTAAAATAAATAAAAGAGAGCAATAATAAATTGAAATACCTCAAATAACATTAATTAAGAGAATTATCTGTAACATTGAAGAGTTCATAAATTAAATTGAGAAGATAATAAAAAGGAAAGTTGAACCTGATAAAAAGGGACAATCATGAAAGCAAGAAAGATCCTAAATCCTAAATCCTAATCCTAAGAGAGAGAGGAGAGAACCTCTTTCTAAAAACTACATCTAAATTATGAAAAGTAACTAATTGGAGACTCTCCTTGAATGGATGCATTCCCCCACTTCATATCCTCTGATATGTGCCTTCTGGACTTGGATTTGGGCCAAAAAGGGCTTCAAAAATCGCTGGGAGCATTTTCTGTAATTTCTGGTGTGTGGCCTCCGTCACGCGTCTGCGTGGGTCACGCGGTCACGTCATCTAGAGTTTTCCTTATCACGCGTTCGCTTCGGTCATGCGTCCGCGACATCTGCGTTCTGCTCAAGGCGCGCGTTCGCGTCATTCACGCGTTCGCGTCGCGCTCTCTTCGCGCCAGGCATGCGGCCGCGTCGCCCACGCGTTCGCGTCGCTGCCAGTTTCTTCAAAAACTCCATTTTGTGCTTTCCTTCCATTTTTGTATGTTTCCTTTCCATCCTTTAAGTCATTCATGCCTTTAGAATATCTGAAACTACTTAACACACAAATCACGGCATCGAATGGTAATAAAGAGTAATTAAAATAATTATTTTCAAAGCATAGGAAACATGTATTTCGCATATATCACATAATAAGGAAAGGAAAGTAAAACCATGCAATTAACATGAATAAGTGAGTGAAGGATTGAATAAATCACTTAAATTAGGCACAAAATATATCATAAAATATGGGTTTATCAGGGTCCCATGCTCCATCACCACAGATAATGGTACTCAATTCACCGACACAGGCTTTAGAAATCTGGTAGCTGATCTAAAAATCAAGCACCAGTTCACCTCTGTAGAGCACCCACGAGCCAATGGACAGGCAGAAGCCGCCAACAAAGTCATACTGGCCTGGTTAAAATGGAGGTTACAGGACGCGAAGGGAGCTTGGGCTGAAGAGCTCCCGCAAGTCCTATAGGCATATCGGACAACACCACACTCAGCTACTGAAGAATCACCATTCCAACTTGCTTACGGAATGGAGGCAATGATCCCGTAGAGATAGAAGAAGGATCTCCTAGAATGATCCTCTATAATGAAGATACCAACTCCCAGGCTCAAAGGGAAGAGCTCAACCTACTTCCAGAAGTCTGAGAAAGAGTTCGGATTATAGAGGAAGCCCTAAAGCGTCAAATGGCTCTGAGGTAAAATCGGAAGGTAGTCCAGTGAAGCTTCACCACCAATGATCTCATCTTAATCCAAAATAATATCGGAGCAGGTCGGTCAGGAGAAGGAAAGCTAGCAGCTAACTGGAAAGGACCATACTGAGTAACAGAAGTACTGGGAAAAGGTTACTATAAGGTGTCCGACCTCGAGGGACGAGAGCTACCCAGGTCATGGCATGCTTGTAACCTAAGAAGGTACTATAGTTAGAAAACAATAAAAGATCTTAGGTCAAGGTGTACTCTTTTTACTGAAAAGGTTTTTTAATAAGGCGCCAGGCCGAGATCTAGAAGGGTAAGCACTCATATGTATACACTCTTGTTCATATTTCTATCTTTTATTATCATTTGAATAAAGTTTTCAGATTTCCTAAAAAGTATCCTACCAAGACACATTAATCTAAGCTCGTAAAATGCAAAAATTCATCGCCCGATCACAAAGAGGTAGGCAAGGTGAAAACCAAATTCATCGCCCGATTACAAAGAGGTCGGCAAGGTGAAAGCCAAATTCATCGACCGATTACAAAGAAGTTGGCAAGATGAAAGCGATAGAAGCAGATTAATGCAAGAAGTTATAAAAAGTAACCCATAAAAAGCAACCTGACGAGGTCTGACTAAAAATGGATTACTAAAAATAACTTAATAAGGCCCGACAGAGAAGTCAGACTAACGAAAGGATCACTAAAAAGGGACGAAGACACCTCCAAAAGGTCCGAGCTGCTTAGCTATAAAGGTACAAAGTCTTGCAAAAAGACACTACCTAACAAGCAAAAGCACAAGTCAAGACGGCGCTAAAAAGTCATCCAAACCAACTACAAAGAAAAGGTTCCTTATCAGAACACTGCCTAAAAAGTTGTTGGAATGTGACTAAAAAGCCTGGATAACAAAGTCCTACAGGTCGACGTCAGCCAAGAAAAGGCGCAAGCACGATCTCAAGAACAAGCCAAAAGGTTGAGAAACAACTTAAGGCTCAAAGTGCTTGGCAAAAAGGGAAATAGCTCCGCTCAAACAAAGGAACAGGGTTACAAGGAAGTCAATGACTAAAAAGGTTCTATAAGAAAACTAAAAAGTCATCGGACAAGTAAGCCCAGACACCAAAGGATCACCTCGCCCAAGCAAGAAGCAAGGCATGATCCAAAAAGGGCAAAAAACCCACACTGCAAAAAAGGTCAGACAAGAAAGGTACCAAACCTCTGTGAAAATCCACAAAAGCTGCAAGGGTATGATTAACATATCAGCAAAAGCATATTTATCATAATAAAGCATTAAAGACTCAAAAGGCCATCCAAAAAGGTAGCCTCAGAGTCTAAAGTGTTTTGTTTTTCAAAATGAAGTTGCTAAGAAGCAACCAACTGTCAACGAAGTCAACCACAAAGAGATTTACAAAAAGCTAAGTTCAAAAGTCCACAAACCGGACTATAATACAAGTACAAGAAAATTATAAAGGATCTAAATTCTCCCCAGTAGTGGCATCCTTGGCTGGAGGAGGAGGAATGGTTGTGATTGGGAGGGAATCGACAATTCCATCAGAACGATTTAGGATCTGCACGTCGGGATCGGACTCTGGCTGGTCGGCCTCAGAGGGGGCGGAAGAGGCTGAAGTAGCTGCAGCTTTACCTGGCGGCACAATAGGAGGACTCTCATCCTCGTCATCTGGGGCAGGCACGATCTTGCCATCCTCCACTATGTTATCCAAACTGAATAAAGTGAGGTCGAGCTCAGGGGCAAGAACTCGGACCTGGGCCTTCAAATTCTCATATGCATCAGTCACACTGCCCACCAGATGACCCTGGAGCTCAGCATAGTCAGCCTGAGCAGACTCAAACCTCTCTTTAAACTCCAGCAGCTCGCCATAAGTACGGGTGTAGCTCTCCTTGTACTTTTTTGCCATTTCTCCAGCCAAATTTACAGCTGCCTCAGCCGCAGTAGCCCGAGACTTCTCCCTCTCCACATCCAGCTCCAGCTTAGCCACCTTAGCATCAAGTTCATCCTTCAAACCCTTAATCCTATCAAACTCCGACTTGGCGTCCTCCATAAAAGCCTTAGTCGCATGAACCAAAGAATCCCGGACAACACGAAACAAGGCCGCCCCAAAGTTGGCCATCCGAACACTACTACTAGTAATAGAATCCAGATGGCGAAGAATGGACACATCATCCAAGGGAACTTTACCATAAAGGAATATCAGCTCGTTGGTAAAACCCACGCCGTCAAACTCCTGGCTATTCAAATCATAAGTACCAATAGTTTTTTTACGCTTTGGGGGAGGATCAGCAACAGTAGGAGAGGAGGCAGTACCGGAAGTTGGCTAAATAGGGTCAGAAGGAATCATCCGGACTTGAGGAGTCGGAATGATCTTCCTCGGCCCAGAAGCATTAGAAGTCGGCTATTTCGGAGGCACTTGAGAAGACCCTCCATCTACAGTCTTGGCCGATATGTTTTGTACAGTCGTCGCCTTCTTGGCCCTGCAGAAGGCCTTCATAGAGTCACTGGACTTCACCATCTCTGAAAAAGACACCAAAAAAACAAGTTAAAAATAAAGGAAAGAACAAGTCGGCAAATAAAAACAAAGGAAAAGTTATCAGAAAAGAAGTCGGATACTACCCAGCTCAGCACGGAGAAGGGAAGGATCCCCCAGAAACCTCTTGGTATCTAAATGAGGAGGTTCCCCCCAGTGCTCCTCCAAAACATTCACAAAAGCCTGTTCAACTTCGTCCAGGCTCTCCCAAGAATATTTGGTAGTTACCGTATCCTTTTGCCACCACAAAAGAAAAGTGGGTTCATTATTCTCATCTAGAAAGAAGGGCCGAGCATCCCTAGCAACTCAGACATTGAAGTAGTAGTTCTTGAAATCACGGAAGGACTCATCAAACATTGCAAACACCTTTTTTCCCTGGGTAGCTCGGAAAGAGACCCAAGAAGCCTTTTTTTGGCTACTCCAAGTTTGGCCAACACAAACAGATAAAGAAAGAGAGGTATAGTAGGTCGAACACCCAATTCCTGACACAACAACTGAAAGATTTTTATGAAGCCCGAAGAGTTCGGATGGATTTGAGAAGGGGCCACGTTACAAGTCCATAAGAGGTCGGTCTCAAAAGCAGTAAAAGGGATAATGATATTCAGCTGACTAAAAAAGTAATCATAAACATAAAAGAAAGGCCGTTCTCCTTGAGTCAAGGGAGGGAAACTAACCCTCTCCTCAGGGTCGGGCGATAACCGTTCATAGTTCTTTTCATCGTCCCTATTGCTACAAATCCTATGGAATCTCCTAAGCCTCTCACAGTATTCTGGGTCGGCCACAGTGACGCACATAAGGACTATAGAGTCCAGCCAGTCGGCCATGCCCGTGGGGATCTTGGTAGACATCTCGACAATATTTTTTCGGAAAGACATACAGTAAAACTGCACCTATGCAAAGGAAGATAACAAGGGTCACTACTAAACAACTCGGATGAAAATCAAAAAGGAAGGAACAGCCAATCAACATAAAGGTGGGACAACAAAAAGGGCACCCCAGGGTTTGCGGAAACAAGGAGAATTCAGCAAAGCCCAGGGGCACCCTTTGGAGGCAACAACAGAATAAAGAACCCAGAAAAGGAGATGATGCAAAAAATTGGAACGCTAAACCAGCCATAACTTTTTCAATCATGCAAAAAGCTTAAACATTCAGCAACAAAAAAACTACTGATAGCAACAAAGCGCACATAGGGAGCAGCAGAGAAAATCACGACGCCACGATAAACAACAAAAAGACGCAACCTTTTCGCGGAAAGAATCAAGCTTCTCAAGGCAAACTCAATAAAAATAAAAATTTTGCAAGCATATAACAGTAAAAGCGACTATCAAAACATAAGAAAGGAAGAAGAAAGTACCAACCTGAAAAGGGAATAGGAAGCGATAAACGGTCTAGACAGAAGCAACCAGGAACGCGCACCAACGAAGCGCTTTTTTCGAACAGATAAGGAAGGAGGCTTGAAGGGCGAAAAATCAAAAGAAGTTAGCAAGAGAGGAGCAAAGAAGAAAAGAAGAGAAGAAACTGAAAGTAAAGGCAAAACTGCTTCTTTAATTTCAAAATGAAGAACGACGAGGGAAAAGAGGAAACGGCAAGAAGTAAATGGGCTTTTAAGGCCCTCGCACATTCCCAAGAAAAGCGCAAATGCGTGCTACAATTAAAAGAAAGAAGGAAAACGCTTCGCATTCAAGTGGAAGCAATCTCAACAGGAGTTATGCAAGAAATCGACCAAAAACGAAATGCTTGAGCACAACTTCCTCAAAGGGATCGAAGTCTAAAGACACAACCTCAAGGAGAAGATCGAACTCGAGAAGGGGCACTGTTCATACCATGAGTCGAGCTATGCAACCCTGGCTGACTGAAGACAAGAGCGACCGACCTCTTAAGGTTGGACCGCCACCGACCTCTCCTTAAAGAGTTCGGCCAAATCACCATAAAGGCCCAAGCAGGCCCAAACGAAGGAGTGCAGCCCATTCTAAAGGTGGCAAAGCCTTAAAAGATAGGGCGGTTCCCCTAAAAGATAAGATAAGATAACTAACTTATCTTAAAGGTCACCCCGCACCTCTATAAATACACTGGAGCACCCAAGTATAACTCATTCTAATTCTACTAAAAATACTTGCTAAAAGCCCATGCTAACTTAAGCATCGGAGTCTCTTGCAGGTACCACCACCCTCTGGTGATCAAGGATCAGCAGCACCAGCTCCAACAAGTCGGACACGACTGCTCCGGCTATCACAACAGATCTCATCCGAGATCGACCTGCAGTTTCAGGTAACCCTCGGAATAGGTTGTAAAACTGAATTCTGCAACAAGTTATGAAAACTAGAATTTCTGGTGTGCGTGCGTACGTACACTACCGTACGCACGCGCAAACCAGAGTGTTGGTGAGACTCATGCATACGCATGAGGGGGCGTGCATATGCACACCCTGGGGAAATTGCAAGTTGTGCGTACGCACACCATGATACATACGCACAGTACCATGCATATGCTTGATGCTCTGTTTTACACTAAAATTTTGTTTTAACTGTTTGACCTTCCCGGCAAGCTTGTAACCCTCCAAAACCACCATTTTTGTTGAGAATTCAGAATTTTTGAACTATCAACCATTAGTCCAATTTTTCCAAAACTCTGAAAACTCTGTTTAGGATCCGATAGCTAGGTTTTAGGCTACGGAATATGAGTAAGTGTGTTCAGGGAGCTAGTTTTGGTATCGAAGGAGACTTGAGAAGTGTGTAATAGACTTGATGAGGTATTAAAAGTGATGAATGAGACATGATGAGAATAATTATGATATTATGAGATGATGATGAATGAGTTTGATTCTTGATGATGATGAAGATCAATTTTAATTATGATTTTTGTATGAATTGAAATGATATTGAGAATGAATTTTGAAATGATACCTGGACAGTAGCAAGGGTTGTGGTTCGTTCCACTTGCTATGGGTCAGTGATTCAGACGTCTGGGTAGTAGCAGCAGTAGTGGTTTATTCCACTTACTCTGGGTTGAGTTCTTAAACACCCGTCTGGGTAGTAGCAGCAGTAGTGGTTCATTCCACTTGCTCTGGGTTAAGCGGGTAGTAGTAAGGGGGTTGTGGCTCAGACTCACTTGCTCTACGCTGGAGTGTTTCTGTCCAAGGTTAGCTACCAGGACATGTCGGGTTTGACTATATAACCGACAGATGATATCATCAGCCATAAGACAGGCATATATCATATGCATTTGTATGATTTGTTTGGGTATGCATTTGCCTTGGTTTGCCTAATTGCTTATCTATAATTAACTGTTACTTGTTCTATCTACTGTGACTGCTATATATATCCGTGTTTTCCTTGTTTGTTTTGTTTGTGCTTGTATCTGAGAGACTTTTCATATGGTAGAGACACAATGAGAGTTGTTCCACTGGTGATTCGGAGGTTTGAAGGAGACAGAAGGTACAGAGTTAAACTAGGGTTAGAATCCCTAAGTTAGATTACCTATATTGTTGGTGTAGAATAAATCTTAAGATTGATCTGAGTTTCGGAGTTCAAGAAAATGCCTCTTGCTTTTCCGAGACCTTATATATTAACTATGCGGGCACCTTTACCATGTTGAGAACCTTCAGTTCTCATTCCATATATATTCTGGTTGATATCTGAATTTTGACAGTGCTTCTTCTAAATCGATTTTCTAATTTGAAATGTTGTTTTGAGCAATTTCTGGTAATACTTGTCTGAAATCTGGTTGGTAACGCTGTAGGAATGCTAGCTTGAAGGTCGGCCAATCTGCCATGGGATTGCACCATCGCTAGAGTTGGAACCACGTCAGATCGCAGCCAATCAGTCTTTCAGTGATCTCCTAAAAACGTTGAGCTTCAGATTTTTCAGTAGCATTCCACAACTTCCAAGCATAAAAGATCCACCAATATCTGTTCTTACCATTGAACATTATGAGATCATCATGCCCAGAAATGTGACTTGAATTTGAACCACTATGGAGAGCAGTGATCACCGCCGAGATGGTGTTCAATTAAAGCACCATTTGATACGATATTGTATCAAGGAATAGAGAAAATTAGATAGAAATCGGAAAGAATAGAATAAAAATCTCTAGAATTAGGGTCAAGAAGAAAATTAGAGTTTCTAATTATATCATGCTTACCTACACTATTATATCATACTTCTATTTATAGTATACTTTTCTAATTGGGCTATATGCCCAATACTAATCCTAACATAACCTGGAGAATGTGAAGGAGGTAACAAATTCTAAATCAAACAGAGTTGTGCAGAAAAAAATTCTTAACACAAAAATATAAAAAAAAATATCACATACATATCCAAAATTATGCATATATTAAAAATATAGAATCTTTTATTAACCAGAAAAAAAATCAATGAAAGACAAAGAACTATGTTAATGCAGAAAATTTGAAGGAGGCGGCGCCTTTACGAGACGGGAAATGGCGAGGAGGCAATGAAGAGGAAGAGCACGTTGTTAAGATTCGTTTTTGGCGCAGCAGAGAAGAGAAAGACCACACTGATGAGAAGCTGACGAATTATGCAGTGAAGACGAGAAGCTCGCTGATGGAAACGAGCGGTTGATGAGCGGATAATTTATACGCGTACCAAGTTGCTCACGTTGCCAGGGATTGTTCGAGCCTGGATATCACAATTTCGTGCACCAAGTTTTTGGCGCCGTTGCCAGAGATTGTTCGAGTTTGGACAACTGACGGTTCATCCTGTTGCTCAGATTAGGTAATTTTCTTTTTGTTTTCTTTTCAAAATTTTCTCAAAAATATTTCAAAAAAATTTCTTATCTGTTTTCGAAAAAAAAATGTTTTCAAAAATATTTTTTTTTCAGAATTTTTAAGAATGAATTCTAGTGTTTCAGGATGATTTGTTGAATCCTGGCTGGCTGTAAGCCATGTCTAATCTTTTGGACTGGGGTTTCAACTTACCATCACAAATGAAGAGATTTTCACACACTTAGTTGCTCTATACATGAAAAGTATCCATATCTGCTGAAGCTTGGCTGGCCATTGGCCATGTCTAGTGTTTTGGACCGGAGCTTTCATTGAAAGCTTGGCTGGCTAGTGAGCCATGTCTAATTCCTAGACTGAAGCTTTAGACTAACATGGCAAGATTTCTGAAATTCATATTAAAAATTTTGGAATCCTTATTTTCCTTTTTCAATTAATTTTAGAAAAAAAATACAAAAAAAATTAGAAAATCATAAAAATCAAAAATATTTTTGTGTTCCTGTTTGAGTCTTGAGTCATGTTATAGGTTTGGTGTCAATTGCATGTGCATCTTGCATTTTTCGAAATTTCATGCATTCATAGTGTTCTTCATGATCTTCAAGTTGTTCTTGGTAAGTCTTCTTGTTTGATCTTGATGATTTTTTTTGTTTTGTGTCTTTTCTTGTTTTTCATATGCATTCTTGAATTCTTAGTGTCTAAGTATTAAAGAATTCTAAGTTTGGTGTCTTGCATGTTTTCTTTGCATTAAAAATTTTTCGAAATTGTGTCTATGATGTTCATCTTGACATTCATAGTGTTCTTGGTGTTCATCTTGACATTCATAGCATTCTTGCATGCATCACATGTTTTGATCTAAAAATTTCATGCATTGCATAATTTTCATGTTTTTCATAAAAATTTCAAAAATCAAAAAAATATCTTTCCCTTTTTCTCTCATCAAATTGGAAAATTGAGTTGACTTTTTCAAAAAATTTTAAAAATCAAAGTTGTTTCTTATGAGTCAAATCAAATTTCTTAGTTATTTTCGAAAATTCCAAAAATATTTTTCTTATTTTTGTATTAAATTTTCGAAAATAACATAAACAATTAATGTTTTGATTCAAAAATTTCAAGTTTGTTACTTACTTGTTAAGAAAGATTCAAACTTTAAGTTCTAGAATCATATCTTGTGATTTCTTGTGAATCAAGTCATTAATTGTGATTTTAAAAAAATTTCAAATCTTTTTCAAAAACTAATTTCTATCATATCTTTTCAAAAAAATATCTTCTTATCTTATCTTTTGGATCAAAAGCCTCAACAAGGCTTTAATAATGGTGGAAGAAACAGGTTTAACAATAATAAACCCTTTCCATCATCCACTCAACAACAGACAGAGAACTCTGAACAAAATACTTCTAATTTAGCAAACTTAGTCTCTGATCTATCTAAGGCCACTGTATTTTTGATTTTAAAAATTTTTCGAAAAAAATACTAACCTTTTTCAAAAACTATTTTCGAAAATCACTAACTCTTTTTCAAAAATTATTTTCGAAAATTCACTTCCCCCTCTCATCTTCTTCTATTTGTTTATTGATATACTAACATCTTTCCTTCAACTCTCCAAAAATCCGAACCCCCTCTCTCTCTCTGAGTTCAGATTTTCTTCCCTTCTTTTCTTCTACTAACACAAGGATCCCTATACTGTGGTATAAAGGATCCATATTATTATTATTATTATTATTCTGTGTCCTCTTCTTTGTCATATGAGCAGGAGCAAGGATAAGAACATTCTTGTGGAAGCAGATCCAGAACCTGAAAGGACTCTGAAGAGAAAATTAAGAGAAGCTAAAATATAACAATCCAGAGATAACCTTTTAGAAATTTTTGAACAGGAAGAGGAGATGGCAGCTTGAGGACCTTTACATACCTACTGCTTTCATAGTCCTGGATACTGGAAAGGAAGAGGATGAATCCATCATCCTAGGAAGACCTTTCCTAGCCACAGCAAGAGCTTTGATTGATGTTGACAAAGGTGAAATAGTCCTTCAATGGAATGAGAACTCCCTTGTGTTTAAAACTTAAGGATCTCCCTCTGCAACCATGGAGAGGAAGCAGAAAAAGCTTCTCTCAAAACAGAGCCAACCAGAGCCCCCACAGTCAAACTCTAAGTTTGGTGTTGGGAGGCCACAACCAAACTCTAAGTTTGGTGTTGAACTCCCATATCCAAACTCTAAGTTTGGTGTTGGAGAGTCTCAACAAAGCTCTGCACATCTGTGAGGCTCCATGAGAGCCCACTGTCAAGCTATTGACATTAAAGAAGCGCTTGTTGGGAGGCAACCCAATGTTTATTTATCTAACTCTATTATTATTATTTTTCATGTTTTCTTAGGTTCATGATCATGTGGAATCACAAAATAAATATAAAAATTGAAGACGGAATCAAAAACAACAAAAGAAAAATCACACCCTGGAGGAGCATCTGCCTGGCGTTCAAACGCCAGAACAGAGCATGGTTCTGGCGCTGAACGCCCAAAATGGGCAACATCCTGGCGCTGAACGCCCAGAACAAGCATGGTTCTGGCGTTCAACGCCAGAAAAGGCAGCAAATGGGCGTTGAACGCCCAAAATGGCCACCAACCTGGCGCTGAACGCCCAGAGTTGTATGCAAGGGCATTTTACATGCCTAAATTGGTGCAGGGATGTAAATACCTTGACACCTCAGGATCTGTGGACCTCACAGGATCAACTCAGAATCTGTGGACCCCACAGAATCCCCACCTACCTCCACTCACTCTCTTCTCTCTTCTCAATCATCCTCTATTCCCAATAAACACTCTTCCCTATTAACCCTTTACCACTCACATCCATACACCCACTTACCTTCAAAATTCAACATCTCTTTCCCACCCAATCCCACCCATATGGCCGAATACACACCTCCCTCCATCTCCTTCATATCTTCTTCTTCTTCTTATATTCCTTCTTCTTTTGCTCGAGGGCGAGCAACATTCTAAGTTTGGTGTGGTAAAAGCATAAGCCATTGCCAGGGAAAGAAAGAGCCATGAATTTTACATAATTAAAGTGTAATCACGATTACGCGTACCAAGTTGCTCACGTTGCCAGGGATTATTCGAGCCTGGATATCACAATTTCGTGCACCAGCGGTGCAGAGGAAGAGCCCAATGATGACAACTCCTTTTAGAGATGTCACTACTGGGTTTATGATTGAAACTTGTTTTGAAAATTTTAGAGAATTTTCTTCTTAGAAATGTAATATTTATGGTGTTTAGAACTAAATTGAAGGTGTTAAAATTAAATTTGTATTTTAAATTAAAAAAGCTATTAAATCTTTTTAAATGTATTTATTTTAATTTTTTTAAATTAATATAATAAAACAACAACAAACAACAACAACAACAAAACCTTGTCTCACTAGGTGTGGTCGACTACATGAATCAAATGACGCCATTGAGTTCTATCATGTATTATGTCTATAGAGAGACCGTTTATATGTAGATCTCATTTGACCACCTCATGGATAGTCTTCTTAGGTCTTTCTCTACCTTTTACTCATTGTCCATCTTCCATCTTATCCATCCTTCTTACTAGATGTTTTGTCGGTCATTTTCTCACATGTCCGAACCACTTGAGACGTGATTTTACCATCTTTTCTACAATACAGACTACTACAACCCTCTCTTTTATATCTTCATTCCTTATTTTATCTAATCGCGTATTACTATTCATCTATCTCAATATCTTCATCTCTGTCACATTTAATTTATGTTCGTACTTTTTTTAACTGTACAACACTCTTTACCATAAAACATAATCAATCTAATAGCAGTACAATAAAATTAATATAATAAAAATTTGATTAAAAATATTTTAAAAGATACTTAATTAAACCGTTAAAAAATATCGGGTAATAAAATTTTTCAAGTTTTAGTCCAAAGTCCAAACATGAATCACGAGGCAATCATTTGTCAAACATCGTGGAGAGACGACATACGGTTTCAACAGAACATACACGAACCCGATACGAGATCATAGTACAAGGAATACTAAGTCGAAAGCATCACTGACCAAAATCTAGTAGACAAATGAATAATTACCAAATCACACCGAAAAGAAAAATAAATACAATAATAAAAGAAATCTAGAATCACAGATCAGAAAAAGAAAACGAAAATTATTATTTAACCCAACAAAGGAATTTATTGAGCACTATACCACGCAAAATACACATCACTTTACGTAATACCCTTGAAAGCAAAAAAGACGGTGCAGCTCAAAAGAAAAACCTGCCAATGAGTAA
>NC_029791.2:32506628-32506972 GCF_000816755.2 Arachis ipaensis
CTTCCAAGGTTACATACTTAGTTTCTTACATAGCCGACCCAGCCACCCATGTCAACTGAACCAAGAACAAGAAGCCTACCCGTTTTCTTTTTTTCTTCCCTTTTATCACAAACCTTATCTGACACACTACCTATTTCGCTGTCCTCATTTAGCTTATAATAAAATACATCTAACCAAACACGTTCACATCTAATTCTTCTTGTCGTTTTATTCATAATCCTTGGCCAATTTCAATTCCAACTTGTCCTCCACTTCACCCGTCCCCACAACTACCTTCAGACATCATTATTCCAGATATATTAATGTCTGTTAATACTTAATATCTATGTGACTGACATAGTGAC
>NC_029791.2:32506985-32522087 GCF_000816755.2 Arachis ipaensis
TTCTCTTATTCTGATATGGATATACGGAAAATCTGATATAATTCAATTTAGTTTTCAGTTTATTAAAATGTTCCGTTTAAAAATATCTATTCCTCTGTATCAATCCAGAATCCAGAACACTTAAACAAAGAAGGAAATTACCAATTAGCGTTAGAATGAAAAACTGAAAATAAATGTGTAAGCCACGTTTTAAGTCATGTCTAATCATCTAGTCCAGTATAGCTGTATGGAATTACCAAAGACGAAGAAATCACACTACTCACGTTGCCATAGACACGAGGGCAGTTTCGTAAATAAATCCGGAACCTGGTCAATTCACTTTCCTACTCAACGGAATCACACTCTCCTCACCACCACCACCTTTGCATCTTCTCCCAAACCGCCAGAGAAACAGCCACAGAGCCACACACACTTTCTCTGCCTCGCGATTCTCGCTTCCCCCGCCTATTTAGTTTTCAGTTTTTCGAGACAAAAACGGTTTCAGACACAACAGACTGTAACAAACTAGAGGGAGAGAATCTAGAGAGAGAAGGGAGCACCGGGAATCGTGCTTACTGCTTACATTACATCACAGTGATGCCGAATCCCGAGGACTCCCTATGTTCAGCAGCTCGGGATCCCTCACCAGTGGGCCAGCATCATCTGGCTCTGCGGTCCCGTCTCCGGCCTCTTCGTTCAGCCACTCGTCGGACACCTCAGCGACCGCTGCACCAGCCGCTTTGGTCGCCGGCGTCCTTTCATCCTCGCCGGTGCCGCCGCGATCATCGTTGCTGTCATCATAATTGGATACGCTGCTGACATCGGCTGGCTCCTCGGCGACACCGATACTTTCCGGCCGGCGGCGATAACCGTCTTCGTGATCGGGTTCTGGATCCTCGACGTAGCGAATAACGTGACTCAGGGTCCTTGTAGAGCTCTCCTGGCTGATCTCACTAGTAAGAATCTCCCAGTCCCTAATTTGAACATTTTACTCTTCTTCTTTGATGAAGTCCAAATTCGAATTGCGCAATCAAGAAATCTTGCTATTTTTATTTTTAATTTGTGCTGTTGACTTGGTGCAATCTGGATTCATCTGACTGCAATATCATCATTTTCATCTATTTAATGTGTGTTAGATTTGACCTGTTTACTGAATTTTTGACTTAGTCAGCATGATTTTGGTGCTCAATTTTGGATTAGGAATGTGTTTGTGTGGTCGGTACAGCTTAGCAAACTCGAAAAGTTTTTGTCATGACAAGTAGAAACAGAATACAATCAATGATTGATATAGCATGCCACGTGAAGGTTACCATTTAAGTCTGGGACCAAGTTAATAATACTGTTGGTCAAAATTGGAACAAAGAAGTTAGCATTAAAGTTTTCTCGGACATAACACTGCATTCTAACTGAGAGGTTGCTATCGCTTTCACTATCTGTGCTTTTGTTCAGTCATGTATGCAGTAAGCTGGTGTTTGTTGTTTGCAGTTGAATGCTTGATTTACAACTGCTGGTTGTGGAATGGGTATGCTTCTTTTTTTCTTTCATTTTTTGAATAAAATAAGAATTGTATTAGAGAAAAATAACACCAAGAAAAGGAGGATAAATGATCCCCCACACAAGAGCCAAAAAAACACAAGAATAGCTTTCTATATAGATTGTAGCTTTCCAATCTCTCAACATGTCTGGCAAGCGGCAAGGAAAGACATTTAAAATGTTCATGAGCTTTAGAACAAATAGAGGGCCCAAATACATACACCAAATAGGGTTATGCCATTATTAACCATAGTAGCATCCTTGCATTTGCTATGTATGTTTTCTTGGATGGAGAAACTAATTTCTATCAAAGCTAAAGTTAATCATTTGATATATAGATATATGAATGGAATAGGAATTTTAGAGATTTTATATGGCTAGTGTGCATGCATATGAACTAAGAACTGGAGTAAGAAACCTGTTATGTGTTCATGTCGTTACAAGCTCTTATCTTGTTGCCTCTTCCAATATAGCTGAGAGTTTGCAGCCAGGATTAGTCCATGTGTCTTATGATAGCCATGAAGTTATTCAAGCCAACTCGCAAAATGAATGCAAAATTGAAGGATGTTACTTTAAGCGGGAAGCAAGTACATGCTTAATAATTATATGGCAATGGCTCCGGTACCTTCCTGAAACTAGATAGTAAATTATCCCCTGTCATCTATTATTGCATAATAGGTCTATTATGTATATTTTTAACAGATAAAGTAATGATACCTCTAACCAATACTACCTATAGTTAAAATTTATACAAAAGTAAGCTTCTGAAACATACATTAAATGCACTTTAAGTTTGATACTCGTATAAGTGTAGAAATGATGTGATAAGTTAACAAATAAGAGTTTAATTCAGATACGATACTCCAAATTCAAATAAAATATGGAAGGAGATTCCTTTCTCTGTGTTATATGTATGTGTAATTAGACATTTATACCTATCATGCAATAATACATGGTAGAGAGAAATTTACCCTCCAGTTTCTAGAGGATTATATTATCGAATCATGTAGCAAACATGAGTTCCCCTCGTTGCTCGTATGTTTGTATTATAATCAGAAATAAAATGTTAAGTGTGGCTACTTCTATTATTTGAAATGGGAGATGAGGGAGTGGTTTGAACCTCCCTAGTGTCCAAGGACACCAAATATCAGAAATCTATACTTTCTTGGGGTGGGGTTCTGGGTACTTCCAACTGCTAAATGTTAAAAGAAGGAAATTGCTCATGTTAAAAGGTCTGAGATCTATGTGTAAACAGTCTGTCTCACTGTAGACATGATACATGATATAGAGCAATGGCGTCGTTTGATTTATGTAGCCGACCCCACCTAGTGAGAATCATGGAGGCTGTTGTGTTGTTCACAATTCATTTTTTCCCTGCACTTTCGCACCTCCATTCTAATGATTTTACCCCCCTCTTCTGCACTTATCCTTGACCTTTTCACCCGAAAGTCCAAAACAGAGTATGTTCCACGAATTCTAAAAGAAGAATCTAGCATTAGATATTGGAGTAGTGGAGGAAAACATATTGCTTGTACTTGTTATAGGTCTGAAAATTGTCTAATGTCGGCTAGTTTGTAGGGTGGTATCACACAAATCTGGATATAAACCCATTCAAAAAGTAAGGGAGAAAACCAGATTAGTGGAAAATAAATTAGTTGTATGTTTTTCCTTGAAGGTACTCTGGCTAGATGATCATCTTAATATTCAAACATGAATTCGGTTCTCTAAGAAATTAAAAGGCGTGATAATTATCTTCTTTCTTTATCATCATATATTAGCTAAAATGCTTAGTATAGGTGCCTCATTGTCTGAATAAATTTTAACTTGCTTTGTATGCCTTAATTTGATCACTTGTATAGAGTGTAGACCGTTAAATGGTTATATGTAAGAGAAAGGAAGAGAAAACCGCCATTAAAATGGCACCACTACTATGGAAAGCACATTATGATTTAATAGTGATGTTTTTTGTTGATTATGATCAATTTGGATTTTGGATAGCAAAAAAGTCACTGATGTCATTATTCATGTTTCCTTTGTATTTTTCTTCTTTGGAATGTCAGCCAATGATCCTCGAAGAACGCGCGTTGCAAATGCTTATTTTTCTCTTTTTATGGCTGTTGGTAACATTCTTGGCTATGCAACTGGATCGTACAGTGGTTGGTACAAGATTTTTGCTTTCACACTTTCACCTGCATGCACTATTAGTTGTGCAAATCTCAAGTCCGCTTTCTTTCTTGATATTATTTTCATTGCGATCACCACATATCTCAGCCTCATGGCAGCTAAAGAAGTGCCTATAAGTTCAAGTGCGGCAGCCCATGCTGAGGGAGGAGCAGCGGGTTCAGGTAGTACAGAAGAGGCTTTCATGTGGGAGCTATTTGGGACATTCAAATATTTTACGACTCCTGTATGGATTATCCTGTCTGTTACTGCTCTAACATGGATCGGATGGTTCCCTTTTATTCTATTTGACACTGATTGGATGGGTCGAGAGATTTATGGTGGTGATCCAAATGGAGGCCCTAATTATGATGCTGGGGTCAGAATGGGAGCACTTGGATTAATGCTTAATTCAGTTGTTCTTGGAATAACATCATTACTCATGGAGAGGTTATGCAGGAAACGCGGTGCTGGGTTTGTTTGGGGTGTCTCAAATATTATAATGGCCATCTGCTTTCTTGCAATGCTTGTAGTAACATATGTTGCAAGCAACGCTAGCTATTTAGGCAAAGATGCACCACCAACTGGCATCGTGATAGCTGCAGTGATACTCTTCACCATTCTTGGGTTTCCATTATCAGTAAGTTACTCTAATTTACTACTGAAATTGTCCTCTTCCTTTAGTGTGGACATTGAAGGTAGCCGCTGTGTCCTATGTCCACTGAAATAAATGCTCAAATTTGTTGTCCGTGCGTTCTTTGAATCTTTTTGAAATCTTAGTGGCTCTCATACATCAGTTGCATATCGTATTGAGTGACTAGCTCTTGGAAGCATAATCATCTTAGCTGAAACTGGCCTTTTTTTTTTATTACGTTAACTGACTCATCAGATTATTTATTGCAGATCACTTACAGTGTTCCATATGCCTTAGTTTCCACACATATTGAGTCATTGGGACTTGGCCAAGGTGGAATTCTATTCATGGCTTTGTTTATTTTTGCTCGGAGATGTGACTGTAGTTGCTTAATGAGTTGTGGGTGTTTACAGGGTTATCAATGGGTGTCCTAAATCTGGCAATAGTGATCCCACAGGTATTTCTTCTTTTCTATAACTTTGGTTGCAATTCTTTTGATACCACTAGTGGCAAAAGGTGGAAGATGTGATAATTTGTGATCTCTTATTGTGCATTTGGCTTGATTTAAAAAAAATAGGTTTTCCCTAAGGAAGTTTGCTGGATAATATTGTCAATATTTATCATATTCTGGAAAATGTTGCTATTTAGTTTGGCATATCTTCTTCTAGTGCAGCAAGATTGGAAAACAAGATTTTGTTTTTTCACTATTTCTTTTACAAAATACTGAAAATGAGAAACATAAATAAAAATAATCAACATTTTTGTAATTATTAAACTGAAAAACAGGACATGAAAACAGAAATAAAATAAACCCCAAGATTGACCAGAATCACCAGACAACCACTAGAAACTGTTAATTGCAATTTACAATTTACAATTGACCTTTGTCTTTGCATGCACTTCTGCATAGTGTCTTTGGGCTTTTAGATCTTATTAACTTTATGCTGTTTGCATTATTTAACATATAGTATTTTATCAAAAAGATATTGAATATATAGTAAATACACACACTCTGGGTGATCGATTTTGTTTCCACTTAAGCTTAGATCTAGGTTGATAGACCATGAACGGCACATACACTTTGAACGTGAAAATGCTTCAGATTACTGAATTACATTTAACTAATTCATTCAAGTTCACAGTCAATGACTATCAAAGTCTGATGATAGCAATTAGTCGAGACAAAGTACAGAGTTGGGATTTCAGCATGTGTAATTGTGTGATTTAGAAACTGTCATACTGAGTTGATGATGAAGTGCACTTCTGTCATACTTATGAGATCACTTGCATACAAGATCCTTCTTCTGCTGGAAACTGTTAAAATTGTGTTTGGGAAATCATTGAAATATGAAACAGATTGACTTTAGATAATTTGATTTCATTGAAAATGAATTTGATTGAATAAATCATCTCCATGCCTGGAATCCAGTACAAAAGAGTTTAAATTTGTTTTGGATAATGAGTTCCAACCTGTGGAACACCTTAAAACAACCATGCTACATGTAGATAAAAAATCAACCACGAAAAGTTTTCAATTTGAATGAAGTAAACCAAATAGTCTTACCTAAACAGGGTTTCAAAATCAGAAATCAATTCATATATAAACTCAAACCATTTCCCAAAATTTGTTGTTTGAAACTCAAAACATACTCTTTCTAGTGCAAATGTAACGATGACCTGTCACCTGTGTCAACCAGGACCAATTTCAGGTGACTTAACAAAATATCCAACAGTGTGACCTACAGATAATGGGCTTGGGTTGGTTAGGTCGGAATATATTAGATGCCCTCCTCTTTCATTACTGGGTTCATTTTTAGCTTACATTCTATAAATAGAAGTTTTTCTTTTTTATTCTTTAATTTTCAAAAGTTGTCATAGTCGTGAACAGGATTTGTGTTTTTGGAGTTACTGATTTAATCATTTGCCATGTTATAAACAGATAGTGGTGTCATTGGGAAGTGGACCATGGGATCAGCTGTTTGGTGGAGGAAATGCCCCAGCCTTTGCCGTGGCAGCTCTTGCAGCCCTTGTCAGTGGACTCATAGCTATCCTGGCTATTCCCCGATCTGGTGGTCAAAAGCCCCGAACTCGTGTATGAGGTATCATGTTCCTTCTGCTATTGGCATTTTATATTCAATGAAGGGTGGTGGAAATGAGCAGGTAGCAAGAATTTGTAAATAGTTTATTATTCTTTTTTCCATCTATTTTTTGTGCCTTTTTTCTTGAGCCTCTCTCTTTTCAAGATTCTTCACACTCCCAATCTATTCCTAATATGAATAAATGAATGCCTGCTTGTGCTTTAATTTTGTTTGTCATTATTTAAAGCCAATGATCTGATTTTTGAATGTTATTATTTCCTGAAGAATAGATTTCTTTGGAACCCATTTTTTCCTTTTTTGTTTGGTGTGTGATCCTAACAAGTGAGTGGTCTGTTTAAAACAGTGAGAATGATTGGCTATGTAAACCATGAGGGACACATCTCAAGCTCTAGGAAAAGGTGAATACTCTTTGATGTCTTAAGGAACAGTGTGAAACAAGCAATTCATATGCCATTACTTTCCCAAACATGCTTCAATCTCAAAAATGTAATCACAAAAGTTGTTAGCAGCAAATACTGATTGACACTATGTCCAATCAGTGGAGATTTTTTGCCAGTGTAAATGAGTCCCGTCTATATAAGATTTTTCTTTTAAGGCTAAATGCCATGGGAAAGTAGTTTGGGGATTCTTCCATAGGTTCCAAAAGTTAATCTTGGGCAGCATCCTTCCTTACCACCCAAGATGAGTTGCTGTTTGGGAATTATTCCAAATTACAAATTCTTTTTTATTTTGAGGCAATGCTGATCGTGCATTAGTGCTTCAATAATGTTGTATTGAGAATCATATACAATTGTGATTTATTTGTGCTTGGATGAATGAATGTGTTTAGTGGCCAACAGTGAATATTGTGAAGTGTGCCGATCGAAACCTCGATGGCGACCAGGGGTAAAATGCTTCCTTTTTTGATATTGTATTTTATTATTTTTTTTCTTTGCAGAAAATATTGTTGAATAATAGTTGATTTTTAAAGTTCCTGTAGTATTCACATTTGCTCTTTTCTTGGTGATCTGTTGATTGATTGCTCACTCAGCACTCACAATCACAAAAAATATATAGGATTGGAAAATTTTCAAATGTTTATGAAATACTGGTGTTCTAGTGAAAGCCTAACATGACCACCATCAGTATGTTGCTGTCTTGAACTAGAAATTGATCTTCTCGTTTTTCTCTCATTACCTGATTGTCTTCAGAAAAATAAGATCCAGTTACAATTTTGGTTATTTCAATTTGTGGATCATCCTATGCAAAAGCCCATGAGCATTGTTTAAGAAGTACTGATAATAGTAATCATCTTCACTACCTAAAGTAGAATGGTGCTATCATATTTGCTCGAATTTTATTGACCACGGAATGAAATGAAGATATTGAATGAATAAAATAAAAATTGGTTAATATATAAACATTTGAGTAATGCTCATCAACAATCCGATGCTCGTTGACGGGAGTTATTCATGTAACATTTTTCTGATGCCATATGATATTTCTGTTCTATTTTATTTAATTGTTTCTATTTTAATTTTTAGGACTCCTTCGAGTAATTTATTTGTCATATTGTCCTACATATAATGTATTTTTTTAGCAGAGTATTAAAATAAAAAATAGATGTGGCTAATCAAATTAATAAAACATTAAGTGCTTTCTTCTTTTTAGAAGAATTGCTTCGGAGGCTTAATAATTATTTATTTATTTTTACTTTCCTTCTTCCAAGTGATGGAATAAGATTCTGGCTTAATGTATTTTTGATTGTCGGTTATCCATGAAAGTTTAATAACTTTTTAGCCTTCAATTGTTTCGTCAAATGGAAGCTAGGTTTTCTAAAATGAGAAAGTAAGAGTTTAATCATTTTTTTAATCAAGCTAGTGAGATTTACACGTCAAGGGGGATATATATATATATATATGTTGTAAAAAGATTTAATATTTAATTTGTATCAATTTTATTCAAAACAATTGAAAACGTTATTATGTTTTTTAATATGATTTAAAATTGTCGTCGACTTGAAAACCTGTAATCATGTTTGTTATTCATGTTCGAATTATGTTTCAAAATTATTCTTGACTAAACTTCATTAATAGTCATAGTTAATGCAGAGATAAAATTAAAATGTATTTCAAACATTTCAATTAAAATTTATACAAATTAAACTGTTTAAATACTTCATTAGGGATATTGGCCAGTAGCAGGCTCTTAATAGAGTTTAAATTAGCTGAGAGATACATGGGCGTGGACAACCCAAAATTACTTCTTTAGGGATAAAAGAAAATATATATTTTACGTAGTTTAGAAGCATCGGCCTTTGTAAATATTAAATAAAGAAAAATTTAGGGACAGCAATTTTGTTAAATTTTGACCAGCATGTAACCAACAAAAAAAAAGTGAGCTATTAGATGAAGTGTGTGTTTGGATTACAGTTTACAAACTGGAGTTTGAATAAAATTGATTTTGCAAATTTGATTTTGATGAAAAGTAAGTTTGTGTTAAAGTGATTTATGTTTGGTAATCTTTGCATCAAAATGAATTATAGTAAAATAAATATGTAAACAAAAATAATAAGAATTCCATAAATAATATAATAACATGCATAAAGGATAAAGTTGGTAAAAAGTAAATAAAGATAGAATATTGATGGCTAGAAGCCCGTTTGTAAAACGCATAAGCTTAAAATTGTAGCTTCTTGAAAACCATGGTTTTGAAAGCAAAATCACTTCTGCGTTCATGAATCAAAAATTTGCCAAACCAAAAATTGAAGCTTTCAAGAAGGCTAAACGTACTTCTTCTCTTGTAAGCGTTCATCAATCTCACACTATTAAAACCATTTTGATAGCTATTTGATAGCTACAAATCGCAAAAATTGTTAGCCCCTAGCATTCTTCATTAAATAATGCTATAAGTCCATAGCACATTTTCACAGACAGACAGACGAGCATGCTATACGTAGGTTAGTGGTTATGCTATAGCATGGACATATCCTAATCATCTACTTTCACAAGTATGTTCCGTTACCTTCACTATTTACTATCAAATTTTGTTTTCTTAATTTTAAATATGATAAAAAGAGAGAGAAAAGTGTTGGACATACTAGCTACCAAAACAATTTCTTTCTTCAATATTTGAAAGACTGAAATGATGTGAAGGAAGCATGTGGTCCATGAAGCTAGCTATTTAACATGTAGCATCTTCCGTAGATTCATATGGTAGAATTCAATAATGTTGTATATTTTTGTCGTGGAGACGAAGGAAGAAGATTGGTGTGTGGTTTGATAGAAGAATTGTTAGAGTGACACGAGTTACTCTACCATTTTATGAAAGTGGTAAAAACCCTTTGGTTACAATGGTGTACAAGATTGGAATCTTTTGAGCTTCTGGCGAGAAGCTTAATTAAATTAGTCTTTACTAGTTCCAAAATTAAGCTATAATTTGTCCTGTCGCTCCTTTTCCAGAAACTTGTTGCATTGTTATTCAATTTATTCTGTGGAAAGGGATTCTGTCTGATCTCCACTATAATCGCCAACTTGTGTTAAGAATTCTGTGTGGTGACAGTACATTTGTATGCCATAACCACGTGATCCTAAACTCTTGTCTCTTTCAATTAACAAATGCGTTGTGTTTTTTAAGACCAAAAGAGAAGGTATTTATCTATGGACATTCACTATTACACTCAACTGAATTAAGATGTTAAACTTAAAATAGAATTGTCTGGTGGGTTGGATTTAGAGCCTTCTAGTTAATGCCCATTCCCAAATGGGATGCCATATTCGAAGTGGGTTTCCACTTTCCACTTTCTAGTTCATGTATGATTAATTTATTATGTTCATTCTTTCTATGTTGATCACTGTTTTAATTAATATTATCTTGCTTTCCCATTTCCCGTAATGGTTCTTTTTAATTAATTCTCTGAGCATCGGTTCTTTTGCATGATCCATGCCTTTCTCTCAAATCAACTGGTTTTCAGAGAATCTGATACGGAATATCATGGGTTTCAGTGTTCAAACATGTGTTACAATTTTCCATGGAACAAATTAAAATGAATTTTGTCTGTTAATTAAAGGACTAATCATTCGTTTTAGTACACTATCTAAGGATATAAAAATTCAATAATCTGACACTTTTACTTCTCTATATACTTCAGAACTAGTTTTAAATCTCTTAGTAAAAGATGAATGCTAAGTTTATTTCTACTATTTGAACGTATGTATTTTAATTTTAGGATTTTAAAATTCTGGATTATTGTTTCCATATAAAAATAAATGATAAATTTTACCAAACTCTTTTTAAAATAATATATGTAATTATCCTCTATATCATTATTTAAAATGAATCATCAATTCATCATATAATATAATTTTTAAGAATATTAGCAGACAACTCCCTCTTCCAAATCTTATTCCTCGGCTCGTTCAATGAAAAAAGAGAAGAAAACTCATAATGTATTCTTCACTCTCTCCCTCTCAACATAACGGTCATCGTTATGCTTAGACTAGATTTCTCATTCTCATTGGCATAGACCATCACTCACCCCAACATGCATATGTCTTTTACCCACTAAACCTTCTACCATTTCCATGTTCGTTACTCTCTTAATATCAAAATCTTTGGCCTTTCATCCGTTTTTAATTCTTTTTGCATTAATTTTTTTTATCTATTTCTTGTTGGAAGCAATCTATTTCATTTTTGAAAGAAAAAAGTCTACACAAAAAATATTATAATATAAGCTATGAAAGAGTCAGTTATTTTTTTCATCTCTTTCTTTTTATTGGGGTTTATGTTTGAACCCTGCTCTGGATTCAATCTTTTTCACGATTACAATTAATTGAATATCTATTTTGGCTTCTTTTTTTGTTTTGTTCAACAAGAAGATTTAGGGGAGAGGAGTTTGTTTATTAATACTGTTAAAAATTATACAATGACCAATTACAATAAGTTAATTAGAACTAATTCTATTGTAGTTAAATTATTAATTATTCTATTTAAATTTAAGCAACTTAAGTTACTAATATAATTAATAATTAGATTAAAATATCAATCAATCAGAAATTGATATATTACAAAAAATAAATTACCTATTATTTTACAAAAGATCGAATAAAATTCACCAAAATAAATATGTACTTAATTTCAACCAAGAATCAGTTATTTATATCAAAACATGCAAGGTGCTTCGTATTTTTACTCTAAATTGATGGGACTGTGAGGCTATTATATGAGTTGTGTTACGTACATAATTGTTTATGGTACATCTTTGTGACTTTGTATACACCTCTCATTTTTAGTTATAAAAGTGAATATGATAAAAACAATCAAAAGCAATAACTATGCATTATTTCCAAAAATAAAGGAGGGTGTGAAACTTAAGGTGCATTAGAAGGTGGTACAAGTATGATTTCTCCTATCAAAAATATTTAATAACCAAAAAATATTAATTAAAAATATTTAAAATTTATCTTATTTAATATTTATTTATTATTATAATAATTAATTAATATTAAATAAACAAATTCTGACTAATTTTTTTTTATTTTCTTAATATTACTATTCTCGTATTATATATATTAACTCAATTTGATTTTTGAGTTTTTATCCAAGAATCACTTTTGTTTTTTAAGTGTTAAAAATAATCATTTTAGTTTTGAGATTTTAACCGTAAATTAAGTTAGTCTCTCATATATTTTCGTTTCGATATCATCATTAATAAGGTATTGATACATATGGACATGTAAACAAATGAGAATAAATTTGACTTTTATAATTTGTTTTAGTTAATTACCAAACAAAATATAAGAATATTAATTTTTGTGTCTCTATCATTTGTGTCTTATTCTCAGTGTCTTATCTTATCCTATTCTCAAAATCAAATGCAGCCTTAGCGATGTCAAAATAGAATCTATTAAAAAAAAAGTAATTTTAGCTAACATGTGCCCATATGCTGTATTTGGTTGATGTCTCAAAATAATGAAAATATAGATACAAATATATAAAAATACATAGATACAAGAAGACACTTGATTTTTTATCTTGTTTGGTAACTTAAAAGGCTGTGTTTGGTTGATGTCTCAAAATAATAAAGACATGAACACAAATACATATAAGTATATAGATACAAAAAGACACTCAATTTTTCATCTTATTTGATAACTTAGACACAATAAAATATACAACTCAAAATTTTACTTAAATGTCAATTTTATCCCCACCACTCTTTTCCACCACTACTTTTGCCCAATCCCTCTTTCAGAGTTATCATCAACATCAATACTACTATAATCTTCAACCAAATATAAAAGCAACAATATGCCAATCTAAATTAAATTTAATAAAATCAACAAAAATTTTAATTTGTTACATATCTGTAAAATAAGATACACAGATTTAATTTTTTTTAATAAAGGAATAATAAAAGAGGAAAAGATTGGAGATGTTCTTTTTGGAAAGGATGAACGACGTCACTAGAAAGAGGATGTGGAGGGAAGCGCCGTTGAAACTTGAAGTCACCGGCGGATCTAGATGACGATGGATCTGGACTACCGTAGCCCAAACCATTCGAGACAGAAGGAGGAGCAGACGCAGCGGTTCTTGATGGAGAAGCAATGGCAAAAAAAAATGAACGCATATTTGACTATTCAAGGAAGAGGATAAGGCAGAAAGAGAAGGTACAGTGGGCAAAGAGAGTGGAAGAGAGGAGTGCTAGGCGCTGAGAAAAGAAAGTGGGAGAAAAGCAACAGTAGGCGTTGCGAAGAGGAAGAGGGAGAGGCGGCGATCGGCAGTGGGGAGTGAGAAAGGATAGAGGATGGAGCTGCTGAGAACAATGAGAAGTTGCAGAGAGGGAGGCGATGCATGAGAGAACTGGAGACAGGTTTGAGAGGATGGGGGATTGAATTTGGAATTTTGGAAATTAAATAAGAGTAAAATTATAAAAAATTAGTGTCTCACAAGTTATGTCTCAGTGTCTCAGCTATTTGGAGGTACACAAATTTAATGTCTCCATGTCCATCCGTGTATTTCCGTGTGCATCAAAATATTGTGTCTCAGTAAACCAAACAGGAAACATGTGTCACCGTGTCTCTTTGAGACATGGACAACAACTAAACACCACCAGACAAAATAGAATACACAACTCAAACTTTCACCAAAATATCAATTTTACCCTCACCATTCTCCCACCACCATCATTTTTACCATTTTTCCTCACTTAGAGTTATCATCAACCATCAATAGCAGTATGGCACCACCATCTTTAATCAAATACAAAAACAATAATATTCTAATCTAATTTAAATTAAATTTAATATGTATAAAATCAAATTCAAATTTCTAACAAAAAAAATACTTTAATGATAGGAGAATAGAGGAGGGAGGATGAGCAGATTGGAGGAGACGTTCTTTTTGCAGAAAATGAACGGTGTCGCCAGAGAGAAGATGGAGGGAGACGCTGTCAAAACCCAAAGCCAATGGCGAATCTAGATAACAGCCCGAATGAGCCCTTCGAGAGAGAAGAATGAGCTGATGCGGTGGCTCTTGACAGAAGAGCAGTATCGATCGACGAAAAAGATGAATTTATATCTGACTTTCTGAGGATGAGGGTGAAGCAGAGAGAGAAGGCACAATAGGTGCCGCAAAGAGAAAGAGGGAAAGTGACACCCAATGGGCAGCAGAGAGTAAGAAGGAAAGATAAAGGAGGGAGAATGAAAAATGGTGAACTACTGAGAAAGAGAAAGAGTTGCAAAAAGTATAGAGGTAAAAAATGCATAAGAGAGGAGGAATGAGACAAGTTTGGAAGGGTGAATTTAGAATTTTGAAAATTAAATAAGAATAAAAAAATAAAAAATTAGTGTCTCAAAAGTTATATTTCAATATCTTAATTATTTGAAAGTACATAAATTTAATATCTTTGTCTTCATTTATATTCTTTTGTGTCTATTTAAAAATTATCTCATTCAACTAAATAAGAGACATGTGTCACTATTAAAGAGACATAGACAACAATAAAGATGTCTCCCATTTTCCATCTGTCTCCTCCGTATATCAACCCTCCATCAATCCCATATGTAACTCCTTTCCCATCTGTGGTCCCATTCCATCCCTAACCTAACCAACTACTTCCACCGCCATTTTATATTATAGATAATAACAACATATATCATTGTTTCAGATAACCTTTCACATTTACAAACAACAAAGTGGTAGAAGTAATGCCTAAATAGCTTCTCAAACTACTACACATGCATTTCAGGCTAAAATACAATGCAACTGACCTTTATTATCTTGGTTGATAATGTAAAATCATTTGAGTTAGTTAAGTGATCAAACTCGTTTGTTTGTTTAATTAGTAAGTATTAAAATTTTAAATTTTGTTTTGTGTATATAGATAATAATCTATTGACTAACAATAAATTTTTAAATAGAATTTAAATTTAAAACGAATTAATTTTTGACTTATCAAATTAAAAAATACTATAGATAATCAGAAAACAAATCTTAGTTGGTCACCGAATATAATTTTAATTTGGTACTATTAGAGATAAAAATTATTGATATATCTTTTTTTATGATTTAAAATTTTGAAAAAAGTAGTTTTATGATATAGTATTAGAATTATAATAAAAATTTAGAGATCAATCTTTATTTTTTTCCACAAAAAAAAAAATCAGTATAAAATAAATGAAAAAAATTATACAAAATTTATACAAATTTAAAAGAGAG
>NC_029791.2:32522244-32530566 GCF_000816755.2 Arachis ipaensis
TGTAAAAATATATTAAAAATATATCTATTTATATATTTTTTGTATGAGGTTAAATTTTTGCCAGATATAATTCTCCTACTAAACTGGTTGCATTCCTGTTTAACATATGAACAAGTTTCTCAAAATTATTGCTGTACATATTTAACTTATTGTCACTATCATCACCTACATTTAACCCAAATTGCAAATCTTTTAATTGTACATATATATATAGCTTGCTTACATGCACATGCTACTACCTAAATTTTCCATGCCTATATTATATAGGTCGATAAGTCTAGTAGTCCCAATATTTATATAATATACAAATTGTAATATGGAATTTCTGGTTTGATAACACATTCTTTGGTGTCCCATGCATTCATCCGCTTCATCTAACAAATATACAATGTGGTGACCCCATTTATGAAATTAATTGTTTGTTCCAACCTTTTTTGGCTGCATGCCCGTGATACAGGAACATGGAACCAGCAATAATAGAAGAGCATCGGAGCAAGATAATAATAATAATAATAATAATAATAATAATAATAATAATAATAATAAAAAGAGTGTACTAAAAATATATAATCATTTATATAATCTCTTCTATTAATTTAAATTTTTAGAAGAAGTAATTTTATGATATGAATCAAAATTTCTATGACTAAAAATATAGTGTTTGATTCTTGTTAGATCCAAAATTAAAGTATTTAGCATATGATGGCAAATTAAAAGAGAAAGAAAATTTATGTAAAAATTTTAAGTAAAATTTAAAAGAGATTTTTATTTGAAGAGACGTGTTAGAAATACAATTATTTACATGACTTTTTTTTATTAATTTAAATTTTTGAAATAAGTGATTTTATGATAATTTTTACTGTACTAATAATATAAATACAATGTTAAATCATATAAATAACGATCATCATGTAATTAATATAAAAAATATTTTTTTTTGCTGATATAATATTATGTAATTGATATATTAAGATATAAATCAAAATTAAATTCATAATAATATACCGTAGGGCGCATGTAATTAATTAGCTTAAAGGGAGAAAGAAAATAAAGTTTCCATGTATAGAAATGGAATGATAATAGAGGAGATGAAGTATATGGCTAGGCAATAAGGAATGTTTTCATACTTGTCAATAGAGACAAAAGAGTGCTCAGATCAGACCCAAATAAGGAGAGAAAAGTAGGGGGATAGAAAAGACATTAGGGGTTGTGGTGTGTTCCGAATAGAACGGGTTGGAAAGTTTGAAACCATATAGGACTGGTAATGGATAGGGTAAGGTAGGGTTTAGACTTTACTTTAATTCTATTCGTGGGTTTAATATCTTTTTAAAATTTTATCCTATTTTATTAGTGGGTTGAGAATCTCTCAACCCTAATCCTACTCGCACCATAAAATTCTAAGGAGGCTACTCAGATAAACACGCCTAAAACGTCTTTTTTTAAAGATGTCTTTATATTGTGTTTTAATTGGTTTTGGTATAATTTATCACTGGTTGAACCGATAAAACTGGTATCACGAAAATATAAAATAGTTAAAAACTTAAAATTAAAATTTGAAATGCATATCTTCACTAATATTTTATGAAGAATCAAGTCTCAACTTCTAAAAATAACTAATATAAAAAAAACCATAAAATTTTAATACTACAATAGTATCTTATTTTGACACAATAAAAAAATAATTAATTCACAAAGCCTATCATCTAACTATAATATCAGTAGATTTTAACACTAACATCAAAACAAATAACCTTAATCACAATACTAGCAATAAAATAGATCAAGTAAATTAATAAATTTTTAGTGAAATTTATATTTATATTAATAATGGTATATAATTAAAATATAATTAATTTTAAAAATAGAAAAAATAAAAATTAAATTAAATTAGATATTTATGTATACTATATAATTAGTATTTGTCAAATATAGTACTTAGAAGTGCAATGGCTAAGTGGCAAGTAGAGGTTACTTTTGCTCCAAGGTTCTTGGTTCGAGACTTTGTGGAGACATTTTAAAAATTTTTTCAAGCAGACCAGTTTGCACCGGTTCTTACCAGTTCACACCGATTTTATTCCTTAAACGGTCCAAAAAGTAAATTGAACTGGACTATAATCCAGTTCTAATTCGGTTCACTAGTTTTTTGGTCAGACTCATTTTTTTCACTACATAACATAACTTTTACATATATATTATATAATATATTAAAGGTGCGAATAGGGTAGGGTAGGATATACTCTAAACCCATATCTTACCTTATCTGCATGCAAATTTATATTCTATCCTACCCTACCTATAACAGATAAGATAAACAACCCTACTCGAACAGATTAGTCTGAATTAGATACCCATAAATATGATATATATTATCAGCCCTAATTATGCATGCATGGCGTGATCATAGCACAAGCAATGCAAACAATTCATGCCTTCCCAAAAGGAAAGGAAATAAAATAATATTCTCTCAATGGTTAGAGTTTAGAAGTGTTCGGCATCACTCAGCAATATTTACACAATAAGGATCTCTAATCCCCAAACCTCCATATTTTTTTTGGAGTAACCAGTACCTTCCAACTAACAAGATTCAATCCTCTTCCATCAACTTGTCCTTTCCAAAGAAAATTTCTCATCATAGACTCCAATTTACTAATGATTTCTTTGGAAAAAATAGAGACCTGCATCTGGTACGTGGGAATAGCAGCAGCAACAGAATTAACCAAGCAGAGCCTACCAGCCCAATTGAGTAAACTTCCTTTCCAACTTGCTAGCCTACTCCGAATCTTATCCAGGACACCATTGAAAGCTGAACGAGTCACCCTAGAATGGCTAAGGGTAACTCCAAGATACTTGCCCAAGTCCTGGACAAATCTGATAGAGGATACCCCAGTGAAGACCTCTTTCCTTGTTGCAGAGACATTCTTAGAGCAAAGCGCTTTAGACTTCTCGACATTAATCTTCATCCCAGATGCTTTACAAAAAGTCTCTAAAATCAACATCACATTTTGCACTTGTCTCTTTGTAGCTTTACAGAACAGAAGCAAGTCATCTGCAAACATTAAGTGGGATATTCTTGGTCCCCCTCTAGAAATAGCAATCGGCTCCCACAAGCCCAAATCAACCTGATGACTAATAAAGCATGCCAATCGCTCCATACACAACACAAAAAGATAGGCTGACATAGGGTCTCCTTGTCTAAGACCTCGGCTAGGAGTAAAGCCATTCAGACGACTCCCATTCCAAAGAATAGATAAGGAAGAAGCAGTGACACAATTCATAATCAAATTAAGTGTAGGAATAGGAAAACCAAAGCTTTTAAGGGTATGAGCTAAAAACCTCCAGTCAACTCTGTCATAAGCTTTCTCCAGATCAATCTTAAAGGCCAGTGTGCCTTTCTTTGATTTAGTCTTCTTCATAAAGTGGAGGACTTCTTGAGCAATAATGATGTTGTCAGGAGTTCCTCGTCCCGGAATAAATCCTCTTTGAAGCGGGCCAACAATCTCCGCAAGATGAGGACGAAGCCTATTAACAAGGACCTTCGTAATGATCTTGTAAACTACATTGCAGAGACTAATCGGCCTGAAATCTTTCATAGATACCGGTGATTCAACCTTTGGAATGAGAACCAGTAAAGTCTCCAACATTCTCGGATCAAAAGTAACACCGGAGAATGCCTGCTTAACCATCTTCCAAACATCAAGACCAATGATCTCCCAATATTCTTTGAAGAAGAAAGCTTGAAACCCATCAGGACCCGGAGCTTTAAAAGAGTTCATGTGAAAAACCGCTGTTTTGACTTCCTCCATAGTAACTGGTGCCGTAAGATTATTGCAAGCTTCCTCATTCAGAGAAGGAAGAGGCACATCACCAAGGCAACCCAAATCAACATCATCCAAATGACAGAATAAGCTTTTATAGAAAGACTCTGCTTCTTGACTCAGAACCTCTGGATCAGTTTCCCACACTCCATCCTTGAGAAAAAGGCCATGAATCTTATTATGCTTCCTTCGCGCAAGAGTTTGAATATGAAAGAATCTTGTATTCCTATCCCCGAACCTTACCCATTGCTCTCTGGACTTTTGGAACCATAGGAGCTCTTCTTGCACTAGAGTATTATTATAATCATCAAGCAACTGTTGCTCTTTCTGACGCAAATAAATACTATCCACCACTTCCAAACGCTTTTGTAAATAATTAATCTGATGTTCTAATTCACATTTCTTAACAAAAATGTTACCAAATACCTTCGAGTTAAACTCTAGCGAATTCTTCTATACTTCCGAAAGCTTGCCATGAATTCCTCTATTACCAGACCACCATGATTGGTTCACAATATCCCTATACCCAGGATGAGTAGCCCAAGCAGCAACAAATCGAAAATGTCGATTCCCTTTAGGCTGAGGACGACCTTTACAACGCACCAGAATAGGGCAATGATCAGACTGAAGCCTATTTAAAACTTCTGCATAAGCCTCTGGAAAGATAGATAACCAACTACTATTTATACAGACTCGATCAAGCTTTTTTGCCACGTTAACATAATTTTTCACCCTCCTGTACCAAGAAAACTGTCTCCCAATAGTCTTCAAATCAAACAAACCACTATCCCCTAATGAAGTAGCAAACATGTCGACTCTTTGATGAGAAAATTGACAGCCCTTAGTTTCATGAGAAAATTTGACTTCATTAAAATCACCAAGAACAATCCAAGGTCCTTGAAAAACCATGGATTGTGCAACAAGATAATCCCAAAGGAGAACCCTTTTATTAAATTGAGGACTGCCATAAATACCACTACACCTCCAAATTAAATTATCAAAGTGAACCTCAACAGTAACACCCTGATCAAAAGCATCAATGAACTTACAACAAACACCCTTCATAGAGGATAGAAACCAAATACCTCCCTTATGCCCCTCTGCTTCTACTATACCAACAGAGTGATATCCCAACCTTTCCCAAAATAATTTTAAATGCTGAAAAGGGGAGTGAGTTTCAACCACAATAAAGAAAACAGGTCTAAATTTCCTAACAAGTTCCTTACAATGCACCCGGGCTAACTTACTAGAAGCATCCCTAATATTCCAAACAATCATATTTAAACTATCCATAAATAATAGGGACAGAATAAATAAGAACATAAACTCTAAACAGAATCACCAACCTCAATAGGTGGTTTGTCCTGCAGTACTGGCACACTCTGATCCTCAATAATTGTCACCTTTGGACCTCCTGACACTGCACCTGCCATGCTTCTATCTACTAAGGTTTTCTCCGTTGTGCCACCATTTTTATCAACTGGCGAGTTCTGCAAGGAGGAAGGCCGAGGACGCTTCCGTAGAGAAATTCCACGACGTGCAGGAGTTCTGCGCGATGGAGATGGCGCAATTTCATGTTTTTCTTGCTTCCCCATCCTAATGCCAGTTGATTTGCCTCCATCACCATGCAAATTGGGCCTTGGAACCCTTCTCGAACCAAACTTGGGCTGCTTTCCATCTTGGTCCTTGCAATATTTAAAAAAATGATGTTAACGCGTTTAAAATAATAAAAAAATTTTAACCAATCAAACTAGTATAATTTTTTAGCTGTTATTAATTCGTTTTAAATAATAAATTTTGAATAGAGTATGATTTTTTTTAAAAGGAAATTTTAAGTTAAACTATATGCATTTTTTTATAGTAAATATTTATTTATAACAAGTAAATACACGGTTAAAGAATTTTAATATGAAATAAAGATGTGCATTTTTTTTAAAGATAAAAATTTTTAGGGTATATATAAGTGGTGAATATTGCCGAGATGCATAACCAACACACAGCTAACGTGTTTGATATTTGTCCAAAAAATCGCAAGCAACACAAAACATCTGTATTGACATGTGGTGTTAATCCGTTCAACACGTAAGATGTGTGATTCATACGTGGCAGCATGGCAAGCAAACAAGTGGGCCATCTATTTTTTTACAATCGTACCGTGATGCACAACACAATAATTTGTAAAGGTGCGCAAAACAAGCTATTCTCAATTGTAATTGTCGATCTGATCAAAATTCTGGAGCAGTGGTTGATATTTCGCGTGGCATCCGCGAAAAGGGTGGTACCCAACAGACAGAAGATGTGACACCTAACATAGCACTGAACAGACTCCCATGTGTCTAAAGGCTGTGTATCTCTAATATAGGGAACCCATGAAAATTTTATGTAGTTTTTGAAGGAACTGCTGACGGCGGTTCGCTGCCGAATATCGCAAGGCTCTGGGTGACTAAGAAGTCGTGACTGCTATCGGTCCAACCGGTCACAACCTCTCCATCAATCACTAGGCCGAATATGTGTAACACATCCTCAACGGTAACCTCACCCTCTGGCATTACAAACGTATGTGTCTTCGGCCACCACCTTTCCACAAGAGCAGATAGCATCACAAAATGTCCTTTGATCACTCCAACTCTTGAGAGCTAATAGAATCCGGTAGTTCGTAAGGCTTGGTCAACCGCCGGATGTCACGTCTTTGGCTGGTCAAGCTTACGGGACAGAAGATTCCTATTAGCCTCATAAAGTTCAATTACAAAAAAAATTAATTTAATAAATAGCAAAAAGAATAAATTAACAATAAAAAATAAAATAAATAATAATTACAAAAATTTCAAATTTCTTATTATTCATATTTATATTTTTTTATTAAACTCATTATTTATTCATATTAAGATTTAACAGTACATTTAGACAAAAATTATTCAAATAAATAATAACAAACTATTAAACTAATGTTAACCAAATAAATACTAATAAATTAATTGAAAATAATAAACTTACATAGTTAGTAGTTAGAATGTCCCAAATAGTTGATGATATAATTTTTTGTAAACGTATAATCACGTACCATTTTAGATATTTTAATCTTACTTTTAACTCTAAAGCTCACTAATCACTCCTAACACAATAAATAAAATAAAATAAAATAAAATAAAAAGCCATTGCTGCTAATGACTATGGCAATGGCTTGATGAGATGAGATTGTATGGTAATAGTGAAGGGGAAAACAAAAATGAAATGAAGCTAAACCCCACTCCTCCTCCGCTTTTATACAATCGAAACCAAACTTAACCATTATTGACACCAGTTCCTGGAGCAAGACTTGTTGATTGCATGGAAACAGCAGACAATACGTTACTTGCGTGCTGTTGCATGACGGACACGTGGAGCAAGGATCTTACCACACACCCTGCGTGTTAACCGGATGGTAACACGTGGCTTTCGCGTGTTTGGAGCAAAGGGTATCATCATGGATAGTGTGTATTGCTCTGCAGCTGCCACGTAGTAAATTTGTACTGTGAATTTCTGATAAAATTACCTAAAAAATTTGTGCAAAATCTCTGCTATGTTAATACAGTACCTGCGTGTTACCTAAGATAGAACACAACACATGGCGAGTCTCTTTTATAATGGGAATCTCTGCTACACTAACACGGAATGTGCGTGTTGAACAATATTTTTAATACTTCCACAATTCTATAAAACATTTTAAACACTAATATTTAACTAAAACATCGCTTTTTTTTCATATCTAAAATAATTTCTAAAATAATTTCTGTGAATATACACTATATTTTGATTATGGAAAAGTATAGGATACTAACATATTATCTGTCAACTTATTGCCAACAATAATTAATTATTATATTTTAAATACATATATAAAGAGACACATCTAGAAAATATATCTATAAAGACACTTTTATTAAATACAACCATAAAAAAGACATTTTTAGTAGACACATTCATAAAGATACTTCTATTAAATACAATTATAAATAAGAGTTGACAGAAGTTAGTAGAAATGTTATTGATAACGTAGCGGGATTGTTTGATTATTCATTACATTAATGATTTGATAGTTTGTTACAATCCTATTGACTGACACTGTTATTACATGAAATTAATATGCTCATTCCATTTCAAAACCCAAAAGTAGTATTCCATGTCACATCAAGCAACGAGGATAAGAATAATCATAATAGTTTTTATTTAAAATAAAACAAACTTGTTATATTAAACCATCATATTTTTTTAAAAATTAAATTATGACAAGTGTTGCTAATGACAATTATTAACGGTCAAAATTAAAATAGCAACAAGCCTATAATTCATTATAGTTTATTTCTTTTCTCACAGTTAGTATCATTTAACTAACTACCCACGTCACCACAAAAAGAAGAAAAAGAAGAAAAAGTAATTATTAAACTCAATCCTTCATCATAACAATCGTTAACAAGCTCTAAAATAATAAAATGAGAGTAGTTGTTGATATTACATGTCAACAAAGGGT
>NC_029791.2:32530578-32539478 GCF_000816755.2 Arachis ipaensis
AATACAAGCTCCTAAGGTTATCTTCTATATATCCACTTGTCATTTCCAATTTAAGAATTAAAGTTGCATTAAACAGAAATTTACAAAAGATAGTAGCAATTAAAATAATAGATTTATTACACATATAAGTAATATTGTCATCTAAATCTAACTAAATAGATCCAACATCAACAACAACTATTCTCATTAAAAAGAGCGTGATTATACGCGTACACATTATTCTTTCAACTAAGTTATTTACGTTCACGCGCTATGTTATTGTCGGCATCGTCTTCTTCTTTGCATTTCTCCTCTTTCTTCTCCTCCTGCTTCTGCTCTTGTTCCTTCTCTTTCTCCTTCTCCTTCTCCTTCTCCTTCTCCTTCTCCTCTTCCTTCTTCTTCGCGTGTTTTCTTCTCGTCGTCATTCTTTTGTTGCTGTTATTATTAGGGTTGTACATGGTTTAGTTAATCCAAAAATCAAACATGCTTTTGGATTAGCCAAAAATATAATTTGGTTAATTAACCAAATTGATTTTATATGATAAAACTAGTTATTAACTGGTTAAAAAATTCAAAACTTAGTTTTTAACCGATTATTAAAAAATCAATTTTTCAAAAAAAGAAACGGTTTTTACATAGAAAAATTAGATTTTTTAGAAATCAAAATTAAAAACCGGTTTTTAATTGGTTAAAAACTGATTTTTACACAAAAAAAATTGGTTAACCAATTTGATCACAAGAATTGCATAAATTTTGGTTTTGGTTAACCACTTTTTAATAATATGGATATGGTTTTTAAAATTATTTTATCAAATTGGTTAACCAAAATGTGGTTATAATTTTTTAACCGGTTAACCACAATTTGATTATTTTATGTACACCCCTAGCTATTATTGTTGTTATTGCAGTAGAATGTGAGGAGAAAGAGTTTTGAATTGTGTCGGACAACGAGTCCAAATGCACCTTAATTCACTCAGAAATGAATCGAAATTACATAATTGATTGCAATACAATTAACTCATAAATGAACCGAAACTGCATAATGATTGTGACACAATTAACTCAGAAAGAAAGAGAAACAGAAAATAATAGTAAAAAAATCTGCAAGTTTGAGAAGCAATATATGTTAATAATAAAAGATTTTCAACATGAACTTAGAGATTTTTGCATGTGGATTTCAAGTTCAACTGAGGAGAATTTAGTTACAATAAAGGAATTTTTTTTTTAAAAAAAGGCATTTTAGAGAAAAAGGGTATATTCATAATATCTTATATTAAATTCATAATTCATATCAGAACTGTTTGGGAGATTTCATTTTTTGGAGTTATGAAGGTTGATGAAATGCTTTTTTCTTTGCCTTTGTAGAATACTTGAAAAATATTCATTGTATTCATTATTTTTTGTTATGTTTTTTTCTATTTAATTTTACTAGTTTTCTAAGGTCTTGTTCAAGAGCTAAACTCAAATTTAACACATAAACTCAGAAATTATGTTAAATTTGAGTAAATTAAGAATAAATTTGAGAAAATGAAATACGGAGAAGAAAAAGATGAAAAAGAAGAAGAAGAAGCAGTAGAAGATGAGGGAAAAGAGGTGAAAGAATTTTGAATTGTGCAGGTCAACGAATCCAAATGCAATTTAATTCACTCAGAAATGAACCGAAACTATATAATGATTGCGACACAATTAATTCAGAAATGAACTAAAATTACATAATAGATTGCGACACAATTAACTCACAAATAAACTGAAATTACATAACAATTACAACACAATTAACTCAAAAATGAACCGAAATTTACCATAATGATTACAACACATAAAATCAGTTTGAAAACAAGCACACAAATAAGACTGAATCATGAACAAAAACACATCCAAAATCAATTGTGGATCAGACAATATCATAAATATGTTTCTTCTTCTTTTTTGTTTGATATTTTTTTCTTTTTTTCTTGGTTTTATTCCTCTCAAGAGAGTAAATAAAAAAATTTGAGAAAATAAAATAAGAAGGTGAAAATGAAGAAGAAAAAGATGAAAAAGAAGAAAAAGAAGCAGTAGAAGCAGTAGAAGATGAGGAGAAGGAGGAGAAAGAGTTTTGAATTGTGCAGGACAATGAGTTCAAATGTATAGATTCACTCAGAAATGAACCGAAATTACATAATGATTGCGACACAATTAACTCAGAAATAAACTGAAATTACATAACAATTACGATACAAACAAGATTGAATCATGAACGAAAATGCATCAAAAATCAATTTTGGATCAGATAACATCATCAACATGGAAAAAATTCAACAATAACAATAACAATAATGATGATGACGATAACGATAACGACGATAACTATAAGAAGAAGATAATGATAACGATAACGATAACGACGATAACTATAAGAAGAAGATAATGATAACGATAACGATGGTGATTATGATAATGTTGATGGAGGAGGAGGAGAAGAAAAAGGAAGGAGAAAAAGAAATTCAAAGGAAAAAAGAAAGAGGATATGATGAGGTGGTGGTAGTGTTGGTGATGACAATAACGAAAAAGAAGAAAAAGCGACGGCATTGTAATTAAAAATATTATCCACTTCCCATTAATAAGCAAGCTAGTTAAAAGCCACTATTGAGTGGCATCATTATCATTAATGAAGACTTGTCATCGTTTTAATTTGACGGCTGAATCAAACCATTAAAGAGAATAAATGCACTATGTCTTTCTCCTTTTTTATATATGTAATTACACCGCCAAAAAGATAAGATTGACCTCTTGCCTCATCACTCATGCTTCCCATCGGCACTCAAAGTTTCAAAAAAAGCTTCATTAACTCAAAATACTCTTCGGATGCTACACATACCCAAATTGTTTTTCACTTTCTATTAAACATAATTAAATTAATGCATGAAGAATGTTAGGGGTAATAAATTTTGTGATGTATAATTATTAATTATTTATTATTGATGTTTTTAATATTGTGAGATTTTATCTAATAGTGTGAGATTACTCACTTTTTTTTACTGGTTAAGTGCTGCCAGATTTTATGGAATTGTTTGGTAATCAAAGAAAATTAGTAAAAAATAGCCATAATTTGCCTTATTTAGTATTTATTAATTGTTACAACAATTAATGAATATTAAATAAGGCAAGTTCTGGTTGTATTTTTTATCTCTCTAACATTACCCAAAGTTTAATAAAACTACTGCGTCTTAAACTTTCTCTTAATACATATTCTTTCGTAAAAGCCCGTCAAGATTGTGTTTTGATAGTTAAAATGAATTAAATGATTTGAGATATTTGATTAAATTAATAATTTTATATGAAAATAATTATAATTTTTGTCTTATTTAAATTTTTGGAATAGATTATTAGAAATATAATTATTTATGTGTCTTTTTGTATCTATTTAAATTTGTGGAAGAAATAGTTTTATGAAATGGTATTAAAATTTCTATGATCAAAATATTTAGAATTTAATCATTGTTATCTCTCAAAAGAGAACAAAAAAATAGTATAAAATAAATAAAAAAAATCTATAAAAAAATTCAAACAAATTCAAAAAAACTCTTATTTAAAAGACGTGTTAAAAATATAATCATTTATATGTGTTCTCCTATTCGTTTAAATTTTTGGGAGAATTGTTTTACGACATAAACAAAAAATTTGATATATTTATATATGGAGCATAATTTTTGTGTTTTTTTTCTCTTTTAAATGAATTTTTCTTCCTATGTTTATATTTCAATCTTTAAAATAAAATTTAACATTACCAAAAAGACTAATAAACATTTAGTTTAATATTAAGAACAAGAAGTTATAACAAGAAGTTTTATTGATTCGAAAAAGATTTATTATTTTTATAACGTTATCCTTCAAAAACCAATTTTGATAAATTATTTTTAAAAAACAATAGTTTTACTAAACTCACCCTATATTATCTGATAAGAGAATATTTGGGATTTTGAAAAAAAAAAAAAAGCAAAAAAGCAAAAAACAAAAACTATAATTTCACAAGAGAAAAAATTAACAAGGTCGGTTAACCCAGCACTTCATACAGGCATTTGTTTCGTTTAAGTTTGATCTTTCTTTTACATTTATTTTTTTGAAAACTTTAGCCTTTCCTTATTATTTTATACTCTAAAATTGTATAGCAATGTCGTTCAACACATTTTATGAGTGACACATTCCAAATTCAACAGTAGGGGCCCAAACTTTTCATGCATAAATACCCACTAACTCTTCACCCTCTTCCCCCCAAAATTATACAACACATTACCTTTGTTATTATTGTTTCTCCCCAACACAAACATTATATAGACTTAATAGTTAATACATACATATATAACATAAATCACCTTTTTGATTCTCCTTTGTACCCAACAACTATCTTATAATCATGTGTAATCCCAAGCCATCTTCAGCATCCACATTTCTCTGTCCCACAAAAACAACCATCCTCATCACTCCCCATTCCAAAGTTGTCGATCATCTTCCAAGCAATGATCTTCATAGATGGCCAACTCCTAACGAGGTAAATTAAATTGAATACAAAGTTAAGAAAAACAGTAATGTAATGAACTTTAATAAGCATTTATATATTTTTGTGTGCATCAGGCTTTAGAAGAAATCAAAGAGATAGGAAAAATATCTGGACCAACAACAATGACAGGATTACTCTTATATTCAAGAGCTATGATCTCCATGGTTTTCCTTGGATACCTTGGAGAAATGGAGCTTGCAGGAGGCTCTCTGTCCATAGGCTTCGCCAACATCACCGGCTACTCTGTCATCTCCGGCTTAGCCATGGGCATGGAACCCATTTGCGGCCAAGCCTACGGCGCCAAGCAATGGAAGATTCTCGGCTTAACGCTTCAGCGCACGGTGCTCCTCCTCCTCTCAACTTCGCTTCCAATTTCATTCATGTGGATAAACATGAACAGGATCCTCTTGTGGTTTGGTCAAGATCATGAGATTTCTTCAATGGCGCAAAGATTCATTCTTTTTTGCATACCGGATCTCTTCTTGCTCTCACTTCTTCATCCATTGAGAATCTACCTCAGGACTCAGAGCATTACAATGCCCGTTACTTATTGCTCCGCCATCAGTGTTCTTCTCCATCTTCCTCTCAACTTCCTCCTTGTCGTTCACCTCAACATGGGTATTGCAGGTGCGCTCGCTACAAAACACCATAATTTATTGTTTTTGACTAATATTTTTAATTATTAATTCAATTTTTTTGTCGATATTTTTAAATATTATTGACTAATTATTGACCAAAATTTATATGAATAACTGATATAGTGATTGATTTTTTATATATACATTATTACCAAAAAAAAAATTTCAAGTCATATTAATACTAATAAAAAGTTTTAATATATATTTTGTATTTTGACATAAATTTTATAAGAATAAATAATTTAGTGGGTAATTGCAGAAAGATTAAACTTTAGAATCATACAAGAACATTGAATACTAACCAAAATTCGACAGGGGTGGCGACGGCGATGGTCTTAACGAATCTGAACCTCATTCTGTTCCTATCATCCTTCATCTACTTCTCCGGCGTGCATAGAGAGTCATGGGTGCGGCCAAGCATGGAGAGCCTAAAAGGCTGGTCTTCGCTGCTGGCGATGGCGATCCCGAGCTGCGCCTCTGTTTGCCTGGAATGGTGGTGGTACGAATTCATGATTATGCTGTGCGGCCACTTGGCTAACCCAAAAGCCACCATCGCCTCCATGGGAATCCTCATCCAAACAACATCACTCGTATATGTGTTCCCATCTTCTCTCAGCCTCGCCGTCTCCACCAGAGTTGGCAACGAGTTAGGCGCCAACCGGCCCCACAAGGCTCGCATTTGCATGTTGGTGTCCCTCTTCTGCGCCGCCGCCCTCGGCCTGGCCGCCATGGTTTTCAACTCCCTCATGAGACACCAGTGGGGAAGATTCTTCACTAATGACCCTCAGATTTTAGAGCTCACTTCCATAGTGCTGCCAATCGCGGGGCTTTGCGAACTTGGGAACTGTCCGCAGACCACTGGCTGCGGAGTTCTCAGGGGAAGCGCAAGGCCCTCAATTGGCGCAAACATTAACTTAGGATCATTTTATTTGGTCGGTATGCCTGTGGCTATTTTTTTCGGATTTGTTGCTAAAATGGGATTTGCTGGCTTGTGGCTTGGGTTACTTGCTGCGCAAGGCTCCTGTGTCGTTCTCATGATGCTTGTTCTGTATAGAACAGATTGGAATGTTGAAGTGCAAAGAGCCAAAGAACTCACAACCAAATCAGATTCAGAGTCTATTAATAATAATAACACCATCAACAACAACAACAAGAGTTGTTGTAGTGGTCATGGTGATGCTTGTCTTGAGGAGATTGTTATAACTAAAATTGATGATGATGGTGCTGATGATTTTCCAAAGATTTGTTCACTTGAAACAGATCCACTGCTCAGAACCACTACAAAACATACTGTGAATTAGTAAACTAGCTTTTTTTCTTTTTTATTTTAATTTTATTTGACCCACATTTTTTCTGTCTTCATTTAATGAAATGTACTGTGGTTTAGAAAAAAGAATTCCCTATTTTTCCTTTGTTCTTTTCTCCTTTATTATTTCTCTTTTTTTTTCCCACATTGTCCTAATAATAATAATAATACAATTGAGAGTGAAGGAGAGGACAAAAATGATTTGCTACCTAACTATGGTGATGTTCTTCTATAAGAGGGGAGAAAAAGGATTTTAAAAATTTCCAACCTTAAAGTGGAAAATTAATCTCATGTACCATGAGTTGTTTGTTTGCCTATAAAATTTAAGGGTTTATGTTTAAAGTTTTCAGTCATATTAAATTATAAATATTAGACTAAACTACCAAAAATATTTACGATAGATTGATTTGCTGACAATAATAATTATAGAAGATCATAACAACTAAAATGTCTATAATTCTTGAGTGTCGTTTGTCAAATATGACCAAATATTAGAAAAGTTTGTTAAACTATGTGATGTGTTCATGACCATTCTAATGTGGCAAAAAGATTTTTTTTGGTGGACTATTTTATATTTTTTTAAAAATAATATTTATTTAATTAATTAAAAAAAAATTACTTACTCTTTCAAATTGCAATTAAATGAAGAATAAGAAGTGCACCCCCTTTTGAGTGCGAAATTCAACCATGTCCTAACAGAACAGTTTTTGACATTTTTCTTCTCTAGTGTATTCTATTTTTCTCTGATTTATTTCTGCAACGACATTAATCTCGAGTATTGTCTTCAAAGTGACATTGGAGAGGGAGGTCACTACTACCCTTTCTCAGACTGTGTTCAGAGGCAAGCTCTGCCACACTTGAAGGCTTTCGAGAGGTAATATCTTCATAAACAAAGTGATTCAATGACTGTAACCTTTAAGTTAGAAGAGTTCTTCAATATGAAAAAATTAGGTTAGTTGTTGTTAATAAATTTACGACAAGATTTAGTTTTGTAATAACTCCATGATAAGCTTACTTACAATTATGTTTAATTTAATTGTAGGTAAAATCACATATAAAATCTAAATTTGTTAATTGCTCAAACATATTCAAGTTATTAAGTTTACTTAAAATTATGTTCAATTTAATTTTAAGTTATTATCACATTGGATCCATCTCCTAATGTGCCAGTTACACTACAAGTGCCGCCACTAGTTAGGATACTAACCACCATAAAAAAGACAACGAAGAGATCCGCTAAAAAGCCTCCTCCATTACAACCCACCAACATTAGGCCACCATCGAGCACTCAGACCCCTTTGTCTCGGACTCCAACTTTGAACTTCTCAGCCATCCAATGCATCTATCAGATCATATATTGTGTCTCCACATACAACGCAAGGAGTTAGTGCAGGCATAATTTTCATGTTCGCATAGGTTTATGCCAATATCAAGATCACAACTTATACCAAGGTGGCTAGTTTCTGGATTGGTTAAGTATAATTTTGGTCTCTAAGGTAGGGGCTGAAAATTTTTTCATCCCCGGCCTTTTTTGCCTACAAAATGGTCCCTAAAATTTAACTTAGTTTCAAAATCGTCCTTCGGACGAAAATACCCTCCCCTTCTTCTCCAAAATCAACAGAAACATAACTAGAAGCTGAAGCGAACCCAAAAGTTGAAGCAGAAGCAGAAACAGAAGAAACACCAATGAAACAACAACAACCAGAAGCACAACAACAACAACAATAATGGATAATGGAATAAAAAAAATAACAACAACAACAAAAGCAACTAGAAGAAGAAGAACAACAACAATAATGAATAATGAAAATATTAAGAAGAAACATAAAAAAATCATCATCATCATCGTCAAGAACCCAGAAAACAAGAACTCAGATGTAGAACTCAGAACTCAGATTTCACACACGACCACCACCACCTCCTCTTCGATGACGACGAACACGAGGACGCGGGCTAGACGAAGGCGAGAGCCAAACGAGGGAATAAAAGGCCGAGGACGAAAAAAATTTTCAACCCCTATCTTAGGGACCAAAATCGTACTTAACCCTTTCTGAATTCAAACCACTCGGAACATTTACTACTGTGCAAGGCACAGCCAATAGGTTATCTAGTAGGAGCAGCAACTCAAAATCAAACTAAAATGAGCATTAATAGTCATTATCATGTTTTTTTTATTCCATATTTCTATAATTTACCTGAATACTTTACTAATTAGTATTAGGTATGTTTAACTATTTTTCTTTTAGATAATCATGTCATTTTGGTATGCTACATATACTATTTAAACTCCTATTGACGTAGCTTCTAAAAACTTTATGAATGCTTATGGTTGTTTTCATTATTTGGTAAATTTTTATGAATGCTTATGTAGATTTTTTAATACATATTATATTCTGACATTGATGTTCTCATGATTAACATTACTTTATGTTTAATG
>NC_029791.2:32539511-32557474 GCF_000816755.2 Arachis ipaensis
AGAACTTTACACTTGTCTAATTGTCATAAATAATGTTTCATACCTTTCAAAAGGGGCAGCGAATGAACCATCTTCCAAGATTAGCAATCGTCAAAAATTTCAACAAGACAACATACTCATCACAATGACATCTTCCAACCAGAATTTTTTTCTTCTTTATCTTTTGATGTGAAGCTCCTGAAAAGCTACTGCTTTCGCTTGTAATTACTTTTTTTCTTTGACAATGCTCAATTTCTTTCAAGTATATTCTTGTGGAGTAGCTCGGAATGATAGATGGTTGTACTCCGTTATGATTTCATTCTGTGAAGATTGGGTTCCAACGAAGAATGAAAAATTAGGGTTCATATTGTCTCTAAATGGTGCTTAGCAACACGTGTCATTCTGAAAGAAAACTGACCATATAAGCTACTCTGTTAAGACTACATCATGTTTAGTTAATTTTGTACTGAGATTAAACTTTTATGAATATATTGAGTTATGATCTTTTATGATTATTCTTGTTAACGAATCAATTTTTATATAAATATTGTTAATAGTTTAGTCTAAATATTATATTTTTGTTTTAGTTTCGTATTCTTAATCAATAAAAAAGTTAATAATTTAAATTTTAAAACACTAAAATAACTTGAAATTTACTAACTAAAAATTTGTCCGACAAACATTTATTGACGCTTTGATCTTCAATAAAATTAATTACCGACGCTTTTACTATCAGGAAAACCATCGGCAATATCGAATTTTAGTGCTTGTAAATAAATTGTGTGTTTATGAGCATCTTATTCTTCTTATTCTCCATTCATTCCATTTTGTTACAGAAAAGCCAATGAAACTATATAATATTTATTATCTAAGTCATGCATGGAAAGGGAAAAAGAAGGAAAGAAAACTCCTCCTCATTCCTAAATCCTAACTTCACATAATCATTGGATGGAAAACGTTATACATTATCTAATTATAGTTTTTCCTTGTTTCACATAGCGCTCGCACATGCACATGCACATGCATATGCAGTAGCAGAGTGGAGAAGAGTGTAATAATGGCAATGGCATTGGGTACAAAGCCAAAGTTGATTGGTACAATGAGTAATAGACGACTTTGATATTTTATTAAAAAAAAGGTAAACTACTTATCTTTTATAATTTCATACAGTATAGTTATCTCTATAAATACTTAAAGAATAAATATATTTTCTAATATAGTAAGATCACAAGATATTTTTTACGAAAATAAAACTGCATTTAGATTTTTTTATAAGAAATTTTTAAATTTTTGGTTTAAAAAGAGAAATTGAATAAACCCAAAAATGTCTGTACGGTAAGAAAAAAAATAGAAAGTGCTTGGAAATAGAGAGACAGAGACAAATGCACACAAAAACAGAGGCATGATGAAAACAGAGAAAAAGGGGCAGAGAATAGTCACAATAATTGGTTATTAAGAGAAGTATCTAATAAAAGGAAAAGGTGTGTTATGGGAAAGGGGGGCCTGGCTTAAAACTGTTGGAGCAAACAAATCCTTCTATTATTGCATATGTGTACTTCTCATAAAACAACAAAAATAAATTGCTTCAGTTCAGTGCCCTCTCTGCAATTTTGCATTATCAACTCAATTGGCCCTCCACCTCAGGCTACCCTCCAATTCTTTTTTTCTTCATATCACTATTACCAAACACCACTTCAAATGACTTTTGTGACCATTATATTCAACTTATAATAACAAGTATTTATTAAACAAAAAACTCTTGAAAGCTTCTTATGTACAAAATTGATTAAATATTTTTTTCAACTTTTTAATTTTTCTACAACTTTTTATAATGAAGTATCTTTAATGCCCTTAATAGAATATTTATTTTAATGAATTTAATCTCTGACTAAAATTTACCTTTGAACATATTAGTCTTTTAGCATATGATAATGTATTACATATTTTCAAATAAAAAATAGAGAATTAATTTTTAAGTAGTCAATTTTGACTAATTCTTTTTATTCATCTTTAAGTAAAATAAAAAATATAAAAATATTAAATAATAAAAAATTACACTTAACATCATTAATTGGAGAAAAGAATTTTGAGAGATCCATTCCCACCAATCATATCCTACTAAAGTTAACTCCTTTACAAATATAATTACATCGTCACACACGAAAATAACCTTCATATCAACTAGGAAAATCACACCGAGGTCTTCATAGATTTCACATCCAAACCTAATTGTGTCAGCTATGTTTTGTCCTTTTATTTTATTTTGTTTTATTTTTTTTTGTTTGGTCTTTTTATTCTTTTAATTTCTCTACACATCTTCTACAACATATATGAGAAGGTAGAGGGCCCATCTTAGCGGTTTAGACTTTAGACTTTGCAAGTTTTGTCCTCTTCTTTTGCTCTCTACATAACATAGTGCTTCAATTCAAACCACTTTTCATCTCTCACCTTATCTTCTATTTTTCAACTTGTATAAAATAATATCTCCATCTTTGTCTTAGCCATCCATCCCATATATTACTTCATATCTTTGCAATTGTGGCTAAAGTATTGTCTTTATAATGGGTGGTACGGCATTAGCATTTCCTATATACATATATAATAATATTTCTTAGCTAGTGGGTGTCACATACAGTTTTGGCTTCAATAACCAACACCAATTGTGTGTATATGTGGATATAAGGATCTTATCATTCCTTGCCTTCTTTTCTTACTATATACCACGTATACAAATCTCATATACTACCCTTTCAACTGTTGTTAATTAATTCTACGTGGTAACTATTTTTTTAACCATATCTTTTAGATTGACAGATCAATAATTAATCTGTCACGATTTAAATTTTAATCTATTGCTAGTTAATAAATTATTATATACATAAAATAAAATTTAAATTTCTCAATATTTATTTAAACAATCAAATGATAAATTAATAATTTGACCCATCCAAATTACTAAATTAGTGATAGTTTGACTATATGCGTGCTTTCTCTATATACAGACACATAAACTTACACCATGCTGGCATGGTGCTATTAAAAGGCAACATGCATTAACACTGGCTATTTAATAGTAAAACCATGTTGTTTTCTCAGTTTATTAATCATGTTGGACGAAGCACTTATGATGAGCCAACGTTTATATATATATATTGACGATAACTACTAGTGTCTCTAGACCCTAGGGTTGGATATAAAAAGGAAAATTTTTTTATTGAAAATAAAAATAAAAAAATATAAGATACTAATATATTATCTCTAATTTTTTGTAAATAATAATTAATTATTATATTTTAATAATAGTTAACATTAAAATGTATAAAGAGACACATTCATAAAGACACTTTTATTAAATACCGTCAAAAAAAAGATATTTTTATTAGATATATTTACAAAAATACTTTTATTAAATACAGCAGCTATAAATAAGAGTTGAGAGAAGTATTGATTACGTAGTGAGATTAAATAAAAATACAAGAGTTCGTCAAAGCATTTAATATCATGGAAAATTTGAAACTTTTACTTTTTATTTTTTAATAAAAACTTATCTTTCTATATCCTTCATTCAAAAGTATCGTTAGAATATTCATTAGCGAAATTCTATAATTGAAGAAAACCTTTGATCTCTCGACTCTTTTGTCAATTTTGCTTTTGATTTTCGTAAAAAAATTTATTTAGAATCATAGTTAATGACATTTCATTCCTTCGAGAAACATTTTATCAAAAATTAAAATCTTTTGAAGTACCAAAATTTTAATTTACTCTTTGTTGTTCCGCTTGTTTCCTCGGTATGTAGGTCCATATATATGGAAATTAAAAGGATAATGTTCGTTTATTTTTTTTGTGTGTGAGAGAGGGGGTATATCTCAGAATGATGTGAGAAGAGATGAGTTTTTCGCTGTTGTGGTTTTCATTTTTTAAACCAACAATTACAAATCGAACCGTTTGATTTATGTTTTTGAAAATAAAAAAAATTTTAATGTTAAAATCAAACCGTCCGATTTTTATTTTTAAAAATAAAAAAATAAAAAATGCAAATTGAACCCTTCGATTTTTAGTTTATTTTTTTCTTTAAATAAATCGAACCGTCCGATTTGAATAATGTTAATAAAAAAATACCATATAAAAAAAAATACCTCATCTTCCAATAACAATGTATTACACATATATTTAATCAATATAAAAAAAATTAACCGCTAATGTTCACTGGAAATTTTTTTTAAGTCAATTAAAATAATTCTTTATTTTCCAAAACATATAAAAACATCTTTAATTATTTTTTAGCCGGAAAGCAAATTGCCACATGCTTAGGAGATCAGAGGATGAAACACGCAGATCAGCAAGGGCCCACCCAATCTGAGCGTGGTCTGCCTTTATCAAAGGCAATCTTTTATTCCTCTCTTATACCATATTTATTTTTAGGTGAGTTCTATGGTGCCTTTGTTATGGTGCCTAAATTGCCTAACTTTTTTTTTAAAGTAAAAAATAAAATATTTAAAATAAAAAGTAAATCATATAAAATTTATTAAATATTATTCATTTACTCTTTTTAGTAACTTAGGTACAAAGTGATAGGCACCATAGCATTCACCTTATATTATAAAATAAAATAACATAATGCTAAATGAATAAGGGAAGAAAAAATAACAAAACGATGAAGAAAAACTTACCTAGGGTAGCCGCTGCTGGAAGAGAAAAGAAGAGTGCTGGTAATGGTGACAAGAGTAGAAAAGAAGGGTAAATATGGCGTAAAGGTAAATATGATAGAAAATGAAAGAGTTAAAAATAAATGAAAAATAATTATTTATACTCATAAATTTTATGAAATACTGGCAAAAATATCAATCAAAGAAAAAAATTAATATTGTATCCATTAAAGATAGATTTTATACAATAAAAATATTTAAATTTTTATTTTTATTAATTTTTTAATAAAATTTTTAAATTGCTCTCGCCTTCTATTTTCAACCTCACCTCTATTCTTTCTCTTCTTTCCTAAATCCAATGTTTTCTAGCACCTCCATCATCGCTTTCATCAAATTTTGCAGTCCAAACACCCCGCTTTCATTATATTATTCACCATTACAAGATTTTCCATTCCTCTTTCCTTTTCCCTAACTCTCCTTTGTTCAAATTTCTTTTCTTTCTCATTCTCACACCTGCCACCGACCCTCTCAAACCTGCAACAAGCCAACAACTCATCATTTATTTTTTGAATCGTTCAGTTAAATATTCTTTTTAGTTATAGATTTGGAATTTTAAGATTTTTTTACCTTTTTAAAACCATCTCAACCTATGAAGCACGGACACTTCGTTGAGTTGTCGTATTCGCGTGTCGGACCCATTTTGGATACGACACTCATCGACACTTGTCCGACACACGTGTCTGTTGTGTCCAACTGTATCTTAATAAAAAGTAAAAAATTCTTCTCTAGACACGTTTGGACACAACTAAATACCATCACGTGTCAGCGTGTCCAGTCTTATTTTTAACATATATTGTTAAAATAAATTTAGATATAGTATTTATTAAACTAAAAAATATTTTAAATACTTGATATAATTAAATAAGACATTAAAAATAATTTATATTTTAATATCAATAAAATATCAAAATATAATTATGATTTATCTAAAAAATACTTTATATTTTATATGTATGCGTGTTCCGTGTCTTATAAGATTTAAAAATTCGCCAGTCGATGTGTCTTGTGTCGTGTTGTGTCCCGTGTCAGTGTCAGTGTCCATGCATTATAGATCTCAACCTATGCAAAGACTAAAAGCACGTATACTTTACCAAGCATACCAAAAAACTTGGTTTGAGAGTAGGCCGGAGGACAATCTTCTACCTTGAAAATGTTAAAAGTGTGGATTCTACATCCTCAAATAGATGAAGCTTCAAATAAGCTTCTGCTTTACAAGCAACAAGCTAAGTAGTAATCTAACAAGTTCGAAAGTATGAGCGGCACTGGTGAGGCAAGGCCTTTGACGACGGCATTCGATTTAACAATGATGTCATTTTCGGGAGAGTTGTGGAATAGTGGAGAGCCATTTCGAAGGACAATAGCAGAAGATTGTAAGCAAAAGAGACAGATAAAAGAGTATTGGGAGTGTCAGATGTAGAAGAGGGTAGAATTCCAGAGGTGGTAGGAATATTTGGGTGGTAATTGTTGTGAAAGTTTGGAATTTAAAAAAGAATAAGTGATGGTAAAGTTGAGGTTGAAGATAAAGAGTAAAAGTAATTTGAGAATTTTATTAAAAAGTTAACAAAAAATTAGAATTTAAGTACTTTTGTCGTACGGAACTTATCTTTAATAGTACAACGTTAGTTTCTTTTTTTAATGGGTATTTTTATCAATGTTTGTAATATTCATGAATACAAATAGTTGTTTTTTCAAAAAAAAAATTATAGGCTAAAATTACGTCTAAATCGAATAGATTCTTAAACATGTACATGTTTCACCCTTTGATCGCTCAGGTCTACAGCGGTTTGCGTTACAGCTAAAAAAAATTATGTAATTAAAAGTGTTTTTATTTATTTTAAAAAATAAAATAATTATTTTAATTGATTTCATAGAATTTTCCATCGTTTCTCTAACATTCCTAATCTTCACTCTATGAGAATGAAAGTTCACATTTTAAACATGTTTATGGTTAAAAGCATTAGCCATTAGCTAAAGACTTATATTCAAACACTTTTAGTTAGCGTTTGTTTTGAGATATTGGGATAGAGACTGGGAGACTGAGATTCAGTATCATGTTTGTTGGTTCAGAGACTGGTATTAAAATTTTTGTCTTTATCTCCAAAATTTTATTACCTCCAAAAAGTAGTGACACATGGGACTGAAATTTTTAGAGACAGAGACTTAAATTTTAATAACATTTTATACCTAAAATATCCTCATTTCAATTAATTAATTTTAATTTATTTCTTTGTACAAATTAAATTAGAATTTTATTCTTATTTTAATTTCTGTCTCTCACTTTGCACCAAATAAAATATTGAGATTTATTTCAATTTTCGTCTTTTAGTCTATGTCTCTTAGTATCTGTCTTTCCGTCTCTATCTCACTACCAAACACTACTTTATAGATGATTTCATAAATGTTTCACACCAAAGTATTTAGTTGTACAAGTCATAAAATTTTACGGCGAATCGATGGGGTTTCATGAAAATATAATGATAAATATATAAATTTTTATATATTTAATTTTTTTCCTTTTTAACCAATACCATTAGTCATTCTTTAGCGAAACTCAAACAAAATTTATCCAAGTATCAAGTTATCTGAATATTATAATTATAGTTTGGATTTAATTTCCACTTACTTGAATTAGTGTAAAGAGGCATGGCCATTAATTTTTGAAAAAGAAATTTGAGTAAACTATCATTTTTATCTATAAAAGTTGAAAATACTAATATATTTATTTATAAAAGATAAAAATTATCATTTGTACCCATAAAAAATGACTTTTACAAGTAAAATTATCCAATCCCTAAAATATTAAATAAAATTCTTAAATTACCCTTCTCTCTACCACTACTACTATAGTCTCTCCCTCCCCCCTTTCTCTCTCTTAATATTCTCCGTTACTCCAATTCCAAATTCTACCACAACTTTTTTTCCTAACTACCACCATCATTGCTGTCATTACCATCACCACCACCGCCATCACCACCCTTCATCCTCCTTCCACTTCTTCGACTTCGATCTCAATCGCAGGCTCCGCTTCCCCTTCACCTTCCACCTCTTCCAAAACTCCAATCCTGTCGCCTCCTCCCCTACTACCTTTGAAAAGAGCTGGAAGAGCTTGAAGGAAACCATTAACCAGCAAAGACCAAGTCACTACAAACTTCAAGCAATTAGTGTAAGAAGAAGACCCATCACCTTTCTTATCCACCTCATCACCATTCACATTCACATTTCCATTGCCACTCACTGAGTTATGTGAGAAAAAATCCAAGAAAGCCTTCAAGAGAACGTTCATTGACAACCTTCTCTTCTTCTTTACATCACAGATATGAAATTCACCACCTTGCTTCACCTGGGCCTTCAAACAAACACCTTTCGTATCCGTATTCTTGTGCCTTGACAGAAAGCAGTGCTCAACATCCTTTGCAGCTTTTTGAATACCCACTTCCAAAGGGGACAGCGATTCCTTCACAACCTGAACGGAATTGAAGAAGGACTCAATTGAGTCGTTTCTAGACACCATTTTTCGATCAACCATTGAAAAAGTCGCAGCCTTTGAGTGTGTGTGCAGATTCGAATCCGGTTCTCTGGAACCCGATCCGAGTCATGGAATGGTGGAAGCAAAGATGCGTAATGCAAAAGCCTCTTCACATGCTCTATGGATTCTGTTAAGGTATTGAATTCCGAGGCCAGACAGTTAAGCTTGATGGTGATGGAAGATGGCGACTATTGGCGAGGATAATGAAGTTAACTATAGTGATGGTTTACCTATCCCAACAGATCGCTCACACTGTTCGCAGCATCCTTAGATCTAGAGGCTGAGCTTGTGTTAGATGATTATGTTGGTGATAGTGGTGCTGAGTCGCGACCGACACCGATGGAGGAGTATGTGGAGAAGGGGTTAGGGTGACGATTGAGGAGGAGAGCGAGGCGGTGGTATTGAGCGGCAATGTGGTCGATGTTGGGATTGGGTCGCTGAGAACATTGAGAGAGAGGGAGGGGGGAGACGATGGTAGTAGTGGTGGAGAAAAGAGTAATTTAGGAATTTTATTTAATAGTTTAGAGTTTGGATAATTTTGCTTACAAAAGCCATTTTTATGGATACAAATGATAATTTTCGTTTTTTATGGATAAATATGTTAGCATTTTCAACTTTCATGGATAGAAATGATAGTTTTTTGTTTTAAAATTTAAAACAAAGATTAGATCTTATTGATAAATATAAACAACATAATTTTATTGATATATTTTATTTTTAAAATTAANNTTTAATTTAATTTGATAAAAATAAGGGCAATGTACTTATATAAAATAAAAGAGAGAAAGCTTTACCTGAATGCAACATTTGCAAAGTTCTTACGTTGATGTCCTTTTTTATTATTATGTAAACCATGGGAGCTAACCACGGTTTCAAATTTGCATGTAAACCGTTGCAACCTGGCACGATTTATGAGTGAATCAGAATGAACATAAAACGTGGTAGGTAACCACGGTTTAGGAAGGAAGAAATATGACCATAAAACCTTCTAACCTGGCACGGTTTATGAAGGGTTTTTTAAATGCATAAACTTTTGTAGGCTGCCACAGTTTATGAGGAGAAGAATTCTATATATATATGAGTGAGGTTCAAGCTGCTGAAGAGATCATTATCACACAATGGCAAGTGAGGAAGAGAATTTTCTTGTCTTAGTGCATTGCTCTGGGAAAATCAAAAGAAGCAAAAAATATGGTGTGAAGTTCACTGACAGAGAGCCATTGAGTGTATTTATCAGTTCATCAAGCACTTTGTCAGATGTAAAGAACAACATCTTGCAGAAGCTTGGGGTACTTGGGAGCAAGTGGATGAAGAAGCTATTCTACAAAATTTTCATCGCAGTTGTCTCGACCGTACTCTGGAAAAATTAAAAGAAGCAAAAAATATAGTGTGAAGTTCACTAACAGAGAACCATTGAATGTATTCATCAGTTCATCAAGCACTTTGTCAGATGTAAAGAACAACATCTTGCAGAAGCTTGGGGTACTTGGGAGCAAGTGGATGAAGAAGCTATTCTACAAAATTTTCATCGCAGTTGTCTCGACCGGTGTTAAGTATGATACATTTGTGCTAGCGGCTGATAAAGATATTAGGGTTCTGTTTCATTGTGTTAGGAGCTTTCCGGAGGTCAGAATACACGAGCTGTATGCGAAGTGGAGGTTGGTGTCGATAGTTCTGGGGCATTAGCTCCAGTTCATAGCTCGACTGCCGCAGGCAGTGCGTCTAGTTCAATGCCTGCGGCCAGACCATCTGTTCCGCAGGTCGCATCCCCTTCCTTCGCGGATGATTTAGATTGAACGGAGGTAGTTGATTCTGTACCATTGGAGAATCCTGGGGTCTGGCAGCAGGCATTTGAGGCGGATACCGGTGGTGGCATGATTCATGATGTTCAAGGCTTTGGGGAACCTGATCGAGTAGAGAATACAATGCGGGACGATGACTCTGACTAGGAGCCTGTAGATATCATTGGGGACAACGATGATGCCACAGGTGCCAATCCACATACACAGCACGGGCCTTCAAGTTCTGGCACACAACAGTATCCTCCACACTTCTCCACTCTAAACTTGGAGGCTTTGGGTCAATAGGCAGACGGAGGTGCTACAATTGGGAGTTCTTCTACAGAATTTCAGATTGGGCAATCATTTTAGAATAAAGATGAAGCTGTTCTGAGTGTGAAGGACTATAGCATCCGTCGAGGTGTTGAGTACAGAGTCTTGGAATCAGATCATCTGAAGTATCATGGAAAATGCAAGGAGTTCGGTAAGGGTTGCAGTTGGTTGATTCGCATATCGCTTCGTGCATGAAAGGGCACTTGGGAGGTTAGGAGGTACAACGGTCCGCACACTTGCTTGGCCACCTCTATTTCCAGTGATCACCATCAGCTTGATTATCACGTTATCTGTGCAAGGATTTTTTCGTTGGTTAGGGCGGATACTGCGGTTATGGTAAAGGTCTTGCAACAAGCAACGGAAGCTGATTACGGGTTCAGGCCTAGTTACAGGAAGGTTTTGATGGCAAAACAGAAGGAAGTAGCACAAATATATGGAGATTGGGAAGATTCGTATGCCGAGTTGCCACGTTGGATGCTAAGGGTACAGTCGACCATGGTTAGGACAGTCACTGTGTTGAAGACCTCTCCTGTTCGACTTGGGGATCAGGTCGATGAGTCAACAGTGTACTTTCATCGTCTTTTCTGGACATTTCCACCCTGCATCGAGGCCTTCCGGCATTGCAAGCCCTTCGTGAGTATTGACGGTACCCACTTGTATGGCAAGTATGGAGGCACGTTACTGTTGGCGATAACACAGGATGGGAACTCGAACATCCTCCCGATAGCCTTCGCCCTTGTGGAGGGAGAAAATGCGGAGTCATGGTCATTCTTCTTGTCCAACCTACGAGCGCATGTCACGCCACAGGAGGGTATCCTTGTTATCTCTGACAGGCATAATGGCATCAAGGCTGCACTTGAGGCCCCCGAGAATGGTTGCTGCCTCCACGTGCTTTTCGAGCGTATTGTATTCGTCATGTGGCAGCAAATTTTAGCCTTAATTTCAAAGGTAAAGATGCAAGGAGGATGGTGGTGAATGCTGCCTATGCAAAAACTGAGGCAGAGTTTTATTACTGGTTTGACATCATGCGGACTGAGAATCCGGCCATGTGTGACTGGGCCAACCGGATGGAGTATGACAAGTGGACCCAACACGAGGATAGCAGTAGACGGTTTGGGCACATGACAACCAACATTAGTGAATGTGTGAATTCTGTGTTAAAGGGAACTCGTAACCTCCCGGTCACTTCGTTAGTTAAGTCAACTTACGGGAGGCTTGCTGAGCTATTCGTGGTCTACGGACAGACGGCAGAGGCACAACTTGGATCTGGGCATGAATTTTGTCAGGCGTTGGTGAAGGCTATTGATCAGAACATAAGAGACTCCAGGTGCTTCACCGTCACGTTATACGACAGGCACCAATCGGAGTACACGGTGACTGAGATGACACCGACCAAAAATTTCTCGCTAGGTAGCTATCGAGTTTCCCTTAAGGATCACACATGCGATTGTGGCCACTTTCAGGCGCTCCATTATCCATGTTGTCACGCCATTGTATGTTGCGCCCACTCGCGTCTGAATTGGGCGTCATATGTTCACGAGGTGTATCGTATGACTGAGGTGTTCAACGTGTACAAGCATGGGCTTGTTCCGCCTATCCCAGAAGGCCTATGCCCCCCATATGCTGGACCAACAGTCATTCCTGATCCTAACATGAGTCGTGCAAGGGAAAGACGTCCGAAGGCAACCAGGATCCGCGGTAGCATAGATCAGTCTGTTGAGAACCACCCGAAGCACTGTGGTCTCTGCCGTCAACTTGGTTATACGCGGGGGAACTGTGACCAGCGAAGATATACTGCTGCCGGGGATGGTTATATGTTATGATGTTTATGATCTCGTTGCTGTTATCTAAGTTGTATTAGGAATTCTTAATTTGAGTAATGTTAGGTATTGAGTCATAAAACTAATCGAATAATAGTTCCCACCATATGTAAAAACAACACAAAACTAATAAGACACATACATGTCAAATAATATACAACAACAATCTGAAACATAAAACCCTAAAGATGATGCTAAGAAGATAATCATACATAGTTCCCACCATATGTAAAAATAACACAAAACTAATCAGAATCCTCGATGGTGTCACTGTCATCATCGTCGAAATGACCAAGCAGGTGACCTCCGGTGCCATACAAAGGAGGACGCCGCATCCTCCTCGGTCGCTGATCCGCCTCTGCTACGGATGTCTGTGGTGGAATGTTGCTGAATGCTAATGCTGGGGTCCCTCCTAACACGAACCATGGGTCAGATGGAGAAGCTGCAGGCTCATTGAGGTCAACCGGCAACTGAGGCTAAACATCGTGACTCGGTGGCTGGTACTCGGCAAACTGGGAATGAACCTCAGGCATCTATGGCCTATAATGGATCGCATCGTCATCCCTCAGCATGTCTGCTATATCCCTAAAGAACTCTGACTGACTAACAGGATCATCGATGTCCATGGCGACGGCCGCGGTAGTAAAGTTAGCGAATCCCTGTGGCCCAACACTCCCGAACAGCTGAGAGCTACCCCCTACATCGTAGGTGGGCTGATCCATCCATGTGTCCAAACCTCCAACATCAACGGTGGTACGTGTGCCTATACGTCGACGCCGATCCACTCGCCTGTTGTCCGGTTTGTCGGGAACCTGCACCCTGGGAGGTGCCTACGACGATCCTCTGCGAGCCTCCTTGGTCAAAACAATCGGTCTAGGATCATGAAATGCAACATCTGGGGATAGGAATCTGTGGGCCACACGGCACCACCAGTCCAAGTACTCAGCTGATGGACCGGGGTCAGCTACTCGATCGATCGGTATGACTGAATCAACCCGGTTCTCCCAATGCAAATGCCACTCCTGATAATATCTGGGGAACCATCGATCTCCACCACTTCCATCCTTCACATGGAGCCAATCTATGTTCAGAGCCAAATGAGGGAGATGCTGAATACCCGAACTACGGTACCACCCTATCCACCTGATGCCACTCAATTGCAGCAAAATATATCAGGCTAGTGACCACCGTCCATAGCCTACGGTGCTGGTCAACTAGTATCTCTGGATGAACAATAGTAGCAACCTCGGGAGAAGAATAAAGCTCCCATACAAACTGTATCGGAGAAGGTAATGTTAGGTAAGACCATAAGAGTAAACATGAACGACTACTTGTGAGAGCAATAACTAAACGACTCACATCACGGACACACAATCTATCCAAAGAAAGGCGTGCAGATACCACTCTTTGATCTCCTGCATCGTTTCTCGGTAGATATATAGCCCACCTACAAGTTTCATTGAAAGCATGTCATAACGAACAACAACACATGAAATTGAACAAGTTATGGACTGAAAATAATAAACCGTACCTGGATGCAAGCGGAAACCCGAACACATCAAAACCACTAGGTCTCAAACTGGAAAACCTCTAGAAAACCCAAGACTGTAGAAGCTGTAGTGACCCGGCCAAGTTAACAACGTTTCTGTTTGTCTCACGATAAAGACATCTATACAACCAGGCCAGTGCAGCCGAGCCCCAGCTATATCTACCCAAGTCGTCCATCGATGCCAAATAAGGCAACCAGCGAAGGTGAACCCGGTTTGCGTTCTTGTCCGCAAACAGTTGAGAGGACAACAACATCAGAATATAAGCACACGCGTATATACGCACGGTCTCTTCACTCACGTCTGCTGGGAGAACTCGAAACCTCTCATGGAACCATGTGTAGCATACCGTCATCTACTTGACTTTATTCTGTGGTGGTAACTCGCCAAATAACTCACGAAACCACACCCATGCTGGTCTTCTGTTCTCCATCAGATTCTCAAAGTCAGTTAGGCACCCACTAACGGCCTCCCCATCGATGGGCAAACCCAGCTGATATGCCACATCTTGCAAAGTGATGGTGCACTCCCCAAACGGCATGTGAAAGGTGTGGGTTTCAGGACGCCACCTCTCAACGAATGCGCTAAGTAGAGGCTCATCAACCCAGAACCACGATCACAATCATGGAAAGAGAACAATTTCACACAAGAATGGAAAATAAGTGGTTATAAAATGTAACCACATCAATAGGCTCAAGTCTCACAAGCTTGTGTTCTCAATTCAATACATGCTTCACAAGGTATGAAATTCAAGCAAGTTTCAAAAAAATTCTCTTTCAATCAATTGGGTTAATGTCCTATATTTAAACTTCTTGAAAAATCTAAATGTTTGACTAAGCATTGTTGTGATTGAAAAGTTCAAAAATTTTCTTAGTTCACCCTTTTCTTTTTCACTTAGAACCAATATATTATGCAAAAAGGGTGACTAAATATTTGCAATCCAAAGTATGATTTCTAATCACAACTACAAACTAAAAACAAAGATAAACAAAATGTATAAAGAAGAGTCCAACTAAAAGTACGGAATCTATCATCCAAAACATCTAAAAATATCCATAAGCATCAAAATATCTAAAATCCAAAATAAGCAATAAAAGTATCCAAAGCAAACTAGAAATGCATCAAAATATATACAAAGATGTGCAAAATGAAATAACTAGGCCGAAAAGTTCACTGGTTCCCAAATAGTGCTACCGCTGCCCTCCCCACACTTAAAACCAAGCATCGTCCTCGATGCTAAACCGGAGGATCAGTGGGAGGTACAACGATAGGCTCTGGCTCTGACTGTGGCTGAGGCTGTGGGACCGGCTCCTCCTGAGTCTGTGGCGGCTCTGTAGTGTCAGGGGCATCCTGCTGAGCCGGTGCCTCCGCGTCCTCCTCCTGATGATCCTGCTCATTGGAGGTCGGAGAGTCTGGGAGCGGAGGTAACTCAGCGCCAAGGGAGATGAGTGCCTGATCCATCCGATCCAGTCGGCGTCTGACATGAAGCCTCTCGCGCTCCAAGAACCGAAACAGACGCTGAACCAGTAGGTAAGTGGGCTCGGGTGCTGAAGGAGGTGGGGCTGCAGTCGAAGGAGATGGTAGAGCAATCATGATGTTGCACTGAATATGCAAAAGTGAACAAGTAAACCAAAAAATGCAAGCTTCATTAAAGTCAACAACTCATATTCAAAAGGCAATAATATCATCATATTTTTGAAAGAATTGTTAAAGAGGGTTAAAAGTGAGTGGAAGTAAAACGGTTAAAGAAATTAGTAAGTTAGAAAAGTGGATTAGCGATACGATGATATATAGGCTCAACTGAACGAGAAGTTGCGGTTCATGTTCACAATGATTGTGCGAATCCGGGAAGTCAAAAAGGAAACAGAAATTTGCCCAAAACTGAAATAAAGATCAAAATGAAACTAATATCCTTGAAAATCGGGCAGCATTCCGGCTTAAAATTGGGCGTTCCCGGATAGCAAAATAGCACAATTAGCACAAAAAAATAACATCAATCATGCACAGCAGCAAACAGATATTATCTGGCAACACATATTGCATGGAATATCAACCCAAAACCAACACACCGAACCCAAGGAAGCAAGCAGCAGATATGCACATACGGAGCAATTATCAGGCCTAGAATCCTCTATCCAGCCCTAGCTACCTAACAGTAATTATATCTAGCTATCCTAACATACAAAATTTGAATTTAGCTAACTAATATGCAATTCCAGGAACTAACGTAAATGAACAAATAAAAAGGAAAAAAAAAGAAAAAGAAATAACAGAAATGGAGCAAGAACCTGGGAGCCGGAAAAAACTGAGAATGGAAAGGGGGACGACGATAAGGCAGGGGCAGCAGAGACAGGAACTGGCACCGCCGTGAACGGTGGCGGTGAGGACGGCTGGCGCGGTGGTTTGGCCGGAGGGATGAGAAACTGAGGGGAGGAGGGAGGGTGATGGTGAGAGAGGAGAAGGATAGGAGGATGTGCAGGAAGAACAGAGAGGGGGGAAGCCGCCGGCAGTGATGACGGGGTGGCGGCGGAGGGAAGGGTGAGATGGGTGAGAGGAGTGAGAGGGAGAGAGAGAGAACGGGTGGTGGTGAGAGGGAAAGGGAATTGATGGCCAAGGACGGTGACGGAGGTAGGTCTTGCGGCGGCGACCGGCGCTGCTGCTGCGACGGCAGTTGGGGGAGAGAAGAAGAAGAAGAGGGTGGAGGTTGGGGAAAGGGTTGCGCGACTGCGCAGTGTGCTTTGCGAGCTAGGGTTATCCCTATTTTTGAATCGGCGCGCGCGCGCACCTTGCGCGTCCGCGTCCATTGAGAGGACGTGGACCCTACGCGTGCGCGTACAACGCGCTCAAGCGGGGATGAGCAAAATAGGAAAGGACGCGTGCGCGTACCGTGCGCGCACGCGTGCATGGAGTTGGGCTAGGGGCTTAGAGTTGGCCCAACCCAGGCCTAACTCTCTGGAGAATGGCCTGAAGGTTGCGCTACTAATGGGAGGTGGTTCAATTTTGGATAGAAATTCATTGATGAATAGATCCATTTCTTGGTCAACCTCTTCATATTCTTCAATTTCGATATACACCATGTCAACGTTTTTCTCTTGGTAGCTCTCTTTCTCATTGCTCACCAAGGGTATGGGAGGTTGTGCACACTCTTTTATACTTTCAACTCTATGTCCAATGGAAGAGGATTCCATTATAGAGAGAAATTCATCCATGATTGAATCCATTTCTGGATAAACCTCTTCCAAGTTTCCAGCGATGATATGTCTTGGAGATTGCGCACCTTCTTCAACTTCAATATCAAGCTCCTTGGAAGAGTGCTCCATGAGACTACATTCCCTTGGACTTTCAACATCTCCTAAATCTTCAACCACTTCTTCCTTTTCTTCAATGATTATAGGTTCCTCTAGTTGTTCCAATACAAAATTTGACTCCTCATTCTCCACCGAATTTTCCAATTTCACCTTCATACTTTGCTCTTCTTTTGACTTTTTACATGTGGTCACGGAAGTACCTTGAGTATTCAAGCATTGATGGGCTAAAGTGTGTACTACCTTAGTCAAGTTGGTCACGAACTCAAGTGTATCCCGTTTCATGGCCTCTTGTCCTTGAAGTAACAAAGTGAGAGAATCGTCCATTGGGGCTTGTGGTGGGTAGGAAGGTTCGTTGTATTGGAGAGAGAGTTCATAATAGGAAGGTGGTTCTTTTTGGTAAGGTTGTGGAGATTGCGTGTATTGAGGTGGTTCTTGGTAGTGATCTTGATAGGGTGGTGGTTCTAAGGGTTCTTGCTCATAATGATCACAAGGATGTGGTATGGGTGATTGGTTATATGATGGATAAGGGTCACATAAAGGTACTTGGTAGAAAGGGGCTTGTGAGTATGGTTGAGCATCATGTTGAGGATAAGATTCATAGGCATATGGTGGTGGTTGATTGTCATAAAAGGAGTCACCATAGCCATTGAATTGACATGCATTAGGATGAGAATTATACCTATAAGTGTCCGGAGGTTGATGCCAATAGGAGTGATCAATTCCTTGAGGCTCCTCCCATCTTGGAGTGTTCCATCCTTGGTACATGTTAGCATTGAAGTTCACATTCCCTACAACACAATTAGAGCCAAACTCATAGCCAAAGTGAGAATTCATTATGGAAGAACAAAATAAGACTAACAAAATCTAGTAAACAAGCAAAAGACAAACTATTTACACTATTCACATATGTACAATAACCAATAACATAACACCATTGCAAATCCCCGGCAACGGCGCCATTTTGACGAA
>NC_029791.2:32557501-32560598 GCF_000816755.2 Arachis ipaensis
AAAAGTGAGTGGTAGGGAAGACATAGTGGGCGAATATTTGTTGCCAAGTCCTAGCCTCCCTAGTCAGATGTGCAAATAGCATGCCCTTGGGCTTTGTGTTGCTCGAATCCATCACCCAAGAAGCATCTGGTGTACCAATCACGCGCCTAAGTGCCTCATAGTCGAAAGTCATGGAGAGGAGAGCTACCTCTGCCTGCTGGTAGGCACAAGTCTCAGGAGTGCCAACTCTGCAGAGCAGTGCATCCCTCAAGGCATCCTCAGTGATCATGATCTCTCTACCCCTCAAGAATACTGAATCCAAGCCCGGTTGAAAGAAATTGCAGTAAAATTCCTTGACCCACGAGATGTTAATCCGTCCCAAGTCCCTATCGACGAAATCCAAGCCCAGCTCAGAAATACGGGCGTTTATGGCACGCCTCACATCATTGGGAAGATTCAGCTTCTTCTCAATGTTCAGATTTTTCTTTGTATAACGGGAAAAGCGTAGCTCGCAGTAGAGGTTGGGAAATTTGGTTGAATCAGTGGATGGAAGTGACTGATTTTCTATATCTTCTTCATTCAGTGGATTCTTTGCATAGTTAGCATATGGCGAGGGGGTAGAGGTTTTGGAGCGCTTCCTCTTTTTGGAAGTGGTGGCTATAGCTTTTCCTTTATCCGACATCCTGAAAAAATATGATAGAATATATAAAACATTTAGCATGTAACAAAGAAGGCATGTTCAGGAGACAAATATCAAAGAGCAATCATGATGTTGCACTGAATATGCAAAAGTGAACAAGTAAACCAAAAAAATGCAAGCTTCATTAAAGTCAACAACTCATATTCAAAAGGCAATAATATCATCATATAGTTGAAGGAATTTGTTAAAGATGGTTAAAGGTGAGTGGAAGTGAAAAGGGTAAAGAAGTTAGTAAGTTAGAAAAGTAGGTTAGTGATATGATGATATTTATGCGTAATGAAAAGAAAAGTTGTGGTTTATGTTCACGATGATCGAGGAATTGATGGCCAAGGACGGTGACGGAGGTAGGTCGTGCGGCGGCGACCGGCGCTGCTGCTGCGACGGCAGTTGGGGGAGAGAAGAAGAAGAAGAGGGTGGAGGTTGGGGAAAGGGTTGCGCGACTGCGCAGTGTGCTTCGCGAGCTAGGGTTATCCCTATTTTTGAATCGGCGCGCGCGCGCACCTTGCGCGTCCGCGTCCATTGAGAGGACGTGGACCCTATGCGTGCGCGTACAACGCGCTCAAGCGGGGATGAGCAAAATAGAAAAGGACGCGTGCGCGTACCGTGCGCGCACGCGTGCATGGAGTTGGGCTAGGGGCTTAGAGTTAATATACCATTTCTTAATATAAAAAAATTAAAATAAGTATAAATAAAATCTTATGTCTTATTATTATTTTAACATAATTCTCAGGTAAAAAACAAAAAATATACTTTTACCAAAAATAGATTTAGAGTAAAGCTCAATCCATATTAAATGAGTTAACAAAATATAACATGTTAAATATATTCATTCAAGACCATCTTAATGGCATTTAAGAAGACCAAATTAAATAATCTCTTACAACAATTTAAAGAGAAAAAACAAGTACTCTAATGAAACAAATAATTATTAAATATTTGAAAATACGATAAAAAATAAGATAAATGGTAAAAGTTTTTTCTATCAGCAAATGATTTGATAAGATATTTTGTGAAAATATTTTAATAACTATTAGAAAATCAATCTCTAGATCTTTTATTATTTTAAAAAATTGGCATCTACAAAAAGATTTGCAAAAAAATTTCCTTACCGCAAAATTATTAAATTTTAAGAAATATCTAAATCTTTTATTCATATTTGTAAACAATTACATCAAAATACGATTTTGAAATTAAAGTATTTTTAAAAATATATATTTAAAAATTGGATAATTTTATTATATTTTAAAATATTTTAAAAGTATTTTCGTTAATAAATTTAAAAAGTACTTTTGTAAATAATTTAATCATTTAAAGTTATTTTCTGTCAATTTATTCGCTGAGAAAAAAACAAATAACAATTAAATTTTCCAAAATTTTGTACGTGATATCCGGCGTTAGTCCAACACGTATGTGGTTGAAGGGACAGCATTGGCCGCTAGTATAAAAATACAACGTTTTCTAAGGATTTGATCATGGATATAAATGGTTTGAGTTCTGATCATTTTTTTACCTTTCTTTTTCTTTTTTCTATTTCTGTTATTGATGGTACTAATAAAGAGGGTTTGAGAAAGGAAAATTTTTTTTTAAAAAAAAGGAAGATTTTTGAGTTTAATTGGGATTTCCATGTCTTTTGGGGTACTTCCGAAATACCAGTGGAGTTCAATGAATTTAATTGTTGAATTACACGCTTGAAAGAAATGTTTAACAATTGAGAGCTATTGATCATTAAAGCATGTGGTTGCGTTTTATCCTTAATTATATCTGATTTGTTTCTTATTATGTATTACAAACAACTGTAGTGTTATAAATGAAAAAAAAATTGATGCCGATAAAGATAAGAATAATTGATATTTTCAAGGAATAAAATTCTAGAGTTGCTTATAACTCATTGGTACTTATGATGATGAATGGATATTTATTTTAACTAACAGATGTTTTTATGTTATTAACTTGTTTTTGGAAATAATAAAAATATTTCTCATATTATAAAAAAATGTTTAAAAATAAAAGATATTTTATAATTACATTAATCATAAATTTAAACTATAATAATCAATTTTATTTAGTAGTTAATTCACTCAAATAAATGTTAGAATTTAAATTTCGTATTGTACATACAATAATCTATATATTTGTCACATTAAAAAATACGATAAAATTTTTTTAATTACATCAAAATGTAAAATAACTTTTATTTATTGAATAGATATTTAAAATAAAATATTCAAAAAAAAAACATTTAGAGAATTCGAATTGAGCCCTCAATATATTTTTATTTATCAGGACCAGTATAATTCTTCAACAAATTAAATAAAGTATAATTTAAATAAAACATATTATTGTATGGCAACATATTCTAGATTTGTTTATTTTATACTTTAAAAAAAAAGTGATTTTACAGATTTTGTTTTTTCTAAT
>NC_029791.2:32560665-32560928 GCF_000816755.2 Arachis ipaensis
TTTTCTACCAAATTAATAAAAAGATAATAAAAATAAAATAAAAAATACATAATACAACTGAGTACATCTTATTTATTTAAGTATATTTTAATTGAATCTTTCTCACAACATTATAATATCAACGTTATAATAAAATATTGTGATATTCATGACTTCGTTTAACGAATTTAATGAATTATACAAATGATAGTATTTTATTAGTCTTTATTTAAAAAGATACTTTCTTTGTTTATTAATATCAATATTATTTTAAAAATTACACC
>NC_029791.2:32561075-32576458 GCF_000816755.2 Arachis ipaensis
ATAAAAATCAAAATTATTTCTCAAAAAATATTCTATTAGAATTCCTCTGATGTATTTTCTTCAAATATAATTTTCTATCGCTATCATTTAATATTTAATATTAATGTACACTTTCAGCCCCCATGTAAAACATTTTCTTTTTTCTTTTCAAATTTGATTCTCATACTTTACTTTAAAATTGTTTATGATGAGTTTTGGTTTCAAAAGCCAATTCCTTTATTTTTGTCAACGTAACTTTTGTTTGTCAAAGTTTGTCAACGTAACTTGTTCACCTATCATATTTGTATATGACAATCTATATATAATATGTAGTATTTGATTTGTCAATATATATCATATGCTACTTTTTTTTTCTTTTATTAGTTATGGATTATGTGTTGTATGTACGTAACGTTTCTATGTATATTGATCTATTTTTCATATATTCATTTATTAAAGATAGGGAGACTCAAACCCACGACCTCTTAGGTGAGTATGGAGAAACTATGCCATTTGAGCTATAATTTATTGGCTAATAATATTATTAATTAAATCATATCTTCTTATTCCCTTATATTAAATAAACATAAGGATTAACCACCAAAAACTCCTTCAAAATGTTTTGATGCTGACATAAATAATTTTTATTTTTGTTAACACGAAAAATACGCTTAATAATATTAAAAACGTCCCAAAAATACCTATCTATAAAGAGAGACATGTTCTGTTAACAGAATTAGTTAACGTGGCAAACAAAACTCAATTATAAATCGTAATCCTAATTGAATCCTAGTAAAAAATCCTAATTCCTAAAAATTACTTTTTTCTCAACCTCTAATCCTCCACCACTGTAGTCACCATTGCTGCAAGAACTTCGTCTTCTTCTCTTTCCAACACCATTATCATCTTCTTCTCCTCCTCTCTAATCCGTGTTATCGTTCTCTCCTTCTCTTGGTGTCACTGTCTTTCTCTTCTCCTCCCTGCATCAAAGTCACCGTCGCTGCCACGGCTACCAAAAATTAGAAACTACTACATAACAACCACAACATAGAAACCCTCACAATAACCATCAATAAAAAGATAAAAACACAATAAAAATAAAAAGAAAAAGACTACCGAAACTAGAATGCGAGCACGATAGATTTGGAATGTGACAGTCGGAAGAATAAAAAAACCACCATGGCTGGAATTGAAAGGCGAACACGATGACAACGACAAAGCTTTGGAAAACTGGGTGAAATCATGGCTTCAAGTTCATGGAGAAGAAGAATGACGGCACAGACAGTTGGAAAATGGGTTGAACCGGAGAAGACAAGGATGATGGCTTCGTTCATTATTATAATTTAGGATTTCAAATTAGAAAAATTAGAGAAATTGAGAATTAGTAGGGTTTCTTAACAGGAGTTTCATAAAATGGATGCCACATTGGCATTTTCGTTTGCCACCTTAGCCAATTCTGTTAATAGAATACGTCTCTCTTTACGGATGGATACTTTTGGCACGTTTAATACTATTAAGGGTATTTTTGTTGTTAACAAAAGTGGAGGTTATTTATGTCAGCGTCAAAATATTTTCGGGAGCTTTTTGGTGGTTAGTCCAATATAAACATAAATCATATCTGTAACACCCTAACTATCAGAAAGTCATGCTTCCGGCTGCGCCACTCTTATAATTCGAGTATTACGACGACTCTTATAATATTTAATACTAAAATATGAGCCTGTTTAAAACTTAAATCGTATTACTGCTCGAAAGACTTTTTAATAGATAACATACATTCATACAAAACTCAATACTTACAGAGGATACATATCTATATACATCTTATTAATTTTACAAGCATTACATAATCAGAATCCTATCCCTCTTATAAAAACTTGTAAAGATAAAGGCAAGGAAAAAAGTAACTAATACAACACAATATCATTAAAACAGAAAAGGAGAAAAAAGTAAATAAGCTCTTCCAAACTTCGTCACCCATAACCTGAAAGAGAAAGGACCTGTAGGGGAGTGAGAACATCGTCCTCGCAGGTTCTCACTATGAGGTTAGAGAATTACTATAATAGGATACGTGAAGATAAAACTCTTTTTAAAGCATAGTGATTAATAACCGTCTCATGCAACCTTTTAAAACCCAAAAATTTACCATTAAAGCTCTGAAATCTTTTCTGAAAGAGGTAACTATTTATTTCTTCAAAATTCAAAAGCCTTTCAAAAGGTTTTTCCTAATAGCATGAATGACCAACCTGTTCCAAGTATAGGTTCATTAAGTCTATGCTGAACCAGTTTAGTTTTTCATACTTTTCTAAACCAGAAACACAAACCAAACATAGCCTTCTACCCATCTCATAACCAACCACAGCCCTAGGCCCAAATAATTCAAACAACAGTCAATCCAACTAATTTTCAATCACAAACACAAGTAAGAATGTCCAAGCACACTTAAGTAGTTACATCAAGTAGAGCAATTAGCAATTAAACATAATTATTCACATAGGCAAACCAAGTACAATAGATGTAAATGATGAATCATGCCCTATAGCTGATGAGTCTCATCTGTCGGTTATTGGTGCGTGGCAGAAGTTAGACCAATTAAGAGATTGTAATGTAATAACAACATTGCGAGTATAGCTCTTAACCAGCTAAAGTCCGCCTCACCAATTTAGAAAGGTGTCAAAAAAATTTAGAATAAAAATACTGGGAGTATAAGTCCCAGGTCGTCTCCCAACGAGTTGCAAGAAAGGGTGCTATTTTATTAATCAGGAATTTTCAAGAGAGTTTGAGTTTGGATAACGAGTAATTAAATAATTGTAAATTAAAGCAATAAAAACTAAGAATGATTATTAATATTCTAGATAAAAAGTCTTGACCGGGGGAATAATTAATTGGAAGTTCTATCCTTGTTGGGGTCTCTTAAGTGTAGTATCAAAAAGGTTGTTGTTTTCACTTAGTTAACCCTTACTAAATAAAGGAAAGTCAAGTGATTGAGCTAACTCTTATTCGCAAATCCTAGTCCTCTCCCTTGAAAAGGTCTAGCGTTAGTAAATACAGAACTAGCCAACAACTTCCAGTTTAATCAGCACTTAAGCCTTCCAACTCAAGTGTCTCCTTTTAATCAACCCCCATGTCAAGTATGGAGTCTACTCCATTGACATGAATATAATGCTCATAAAAATATAAGAAGAAGACATGATAATTTAAATAAAATAGGGATTCAAAATTAATTAAAAATAAAAGTAATCCTTTGCATTAACAATTCATGAAAATAATCCACTTACTACTTTAAACAAGAATTAAGAATATGGAATAAATAAAAGAGTAAGTAAGGAAACAAACTAGAGTAGTATCTTCAATGGAGGTAATGACTCTTCAATATCCAAAAGCAAAAGCAATAAACTGGAAATGTAAAGAGAACCTAGAGGAAGAGTAATCCTCTCTAAATTCAGATCTAAAAACCTAAAAACTATCCTAATGAGAATGTATCAATGTGTCTAAAGTTGTGTAAAAAGGTGTGTTGAGTCTCTGCATGTTCCCTGGCCTTATTCTATATTTCTGGGCCGAAAATTGGGTCAAAACGCGGCCCGAAATCGCCCCTAGCGTTTTTTGTTAATTCTGCAGATCGCGCAGGTCACGCGTACGCGTCGTCCACGCGTTTGCGTCATTTGTGCAGACTCCAATCCACGCGTAGCCGTCAGGCATGCGCACGCATCAGGCACGCGCACGCGTCGCTGCAATTTTTTCTATTCCGCGCGCTTGCGTGAGCCATGCGCGCTCGTCGGTGTTCGCTGGTCATCTCCTTAGTTTCTTGTGTTCCTTCCATTTTTGCAAGCTTCCTCTCCATTCTCTAAGCCATTCCTGCCCTATAAATCCTGAAACACTTAACACACGGATCACGGCATCGAATGGTATAAAGGAGAATTAAAATATACTAACTAAAGATCTCTAGGAAGCAAGTTTTCAACCATAGAATAAAACTAGGAAGGAAAATATAAAATCATGCAATTAGTATGAATAAGTGGGTGATGACTTGATGAAACCACTCAATAAAACACAAGATAAACCATAAAATAGTGGTTTATCAACCTCCCTACACTTAAACATTAGCATGTCTTCATGCTCAGCTTAAGGAGATAAAACAAATAAGTAGGGAAAAGTAAGACTCATGCAATGCAACCTATGTATATGAATGCAACTATATGATAAAATGATTTTGTCTACTTAGTTAAAAATAAATAAGTTCTTTTAAGACAAAAATAAATCGAATTCCACTAATTTAAATTGTATAGTAAAAATGAGTAAACTTGTAGGAAGACAGCTCATGAAAGCAGGGGACATAGAATTAAGCATTTGAACCCTAACTGATGGTGTATGTGCACTCTAGTCTCTCTAGTGTATAGGGTAATCACTCTACTCTTCTCTAATCATGCTTTCTAAACTTTGTTCTTCATCTAACCAATCAACAAGTATTTACTGTACCAATGCAAATAACATGAGGTCTTTTCAAGGTTGTAATGGGGCCAAGGTAAAGGTGACGGTATATATATGGCTAAGTAAGCTATAAATTGAATCCTTGATTATCCTAAGCTATCACCTAACATACATACTCTATTTTCTTCTTAAATCATCCTTAGCTACCCAAAATTTTCCCACTTTTGTTTTACATACTCATGCATCAACTTTTCTCTTAACTTGTATCACATATGCATTGATTTTTATTGAACTTAACTTAGCATTGGAGAAATTTTGTCCCCTTATTCATTTATCTAATTACTTATTTATTTGAATTTTTTTTAATTAACGTAAAAGTAACAGTAAACATAGCTTATCAATGCACATGAATTTATAATTTTTCTAATTTCACATGAGTAGGTGCCCAAATTCCCAACATTTTATCATAACACATTCCCTTATTAACCAATGTTCCCACAGTTTCCCATACTTAATTGATACAGTATTACTTGTTTTTCTTCTTAAGGCTAGTAATGTGGTAAAATATAGAACAATTGGGATTAAAAGGCTCAAAGTGGCTAACAAAGGTAAATGGAAGGGTAGGCTATTTGGGGTAAGTGAGTTAATAAAATAATGGCCTCAATCATATGCATGCATATAATACATTAAATACTGGACATATAGGATGTAACAAAATATAGATTACAATCATAGAGAAGCAAACACACAAGAATAAAATTTTACGGTTAAATATTGTAACCATGTCATTAAGCTCAAGTCTCACAAGTTGTGTGTTCTAGCTTTTAACTATGTTCCAATTACAACTTCCAAACAAGTTTAGCATAAGAGTTTTGATTTAAATTAGTGAAATTTTAAAAAAAATAGGATCTTAAAAAGAAACTTATTATTTTTCAACCAATTAGAACATGCATGCAAATAACCTATTATTATGCAATTTATCCTATCCTAAACATAAGAAAAATTAACTAAATATCCTATTCTATTGGTGTTTAAGAAAGAGAAATTACTTCCGGAAGTCAGGTACTGACCGACCTCCCTACACTTAAAGCTTGGCACCGTCCTCAGTGCCATCAGTCAGGAACAAAGGGGGGGCTAGTAGCAGCATCTCCACAATCGGGACCGTCATGGCTCTCTGTGCTGGTAAATAAAGTGGAGTCCGGAGTGTCTGGGTCTTCTTTAGGTGGGTGGTGACCAACAAGCAGCTCCTTGAGGTATGTAAATCGGCGCTTGTTATGACGCTCCCTTTGCTTTCCTTTCCGGTCAAGCCGGTCCAATTTCTCAAGTATCTGATAGAGCAGTTGGTTTGTTGAAGGTGCTTGTGATGTGGTAAAAGAAGGGATATCTTTCGTTGGTTCTGTGCTCTGGTTGATAGTGGTTGCTGGAGGTCTGATATACTTCCCGTTAGGGACGTACTGATCATCTCGTGGAATTATGACTTTGGTGTTCCCAGCTCTGTAGGAGACTCCGGCTGCTGAGACTAGATCTGAAACCAAGGCGGGAAAAGGTAGGTTGCCCACAATCTGTACGTGTCCCATAGCATGCCGAATGTGTCTTGGTAAATTGGGGTGCTGGTCTGTAAGGATACACCAGAGTAGAACAGCCATGTCTGCAGTAAAGGAGGACTCGTGAGTGCTCGGAAAGACGTAATGAGACATGATCTGTGCCCATACTCGAGCCTCCAATGTGAGTGCTGAAGCCAATATGCTCTTAGGTCGAGATCGATGGTATCCATAGATCCATCTGCTGTCAGGTTGTGCTATAACTCTGAGAACTGCATCCCAGTTAAATTGGTATGTATGGCATTTGAATGAGACTTCTTGGAATGCGTCCAATCCTTCTGGAGCAAGGGGAAGATCTAAAGCTCGTTGAATGGCCTCTTCTGTTATGGGGACTTGCTTCTGACGGACATAGACAGTGTGCATGGCCTAGGAACGAACGGACTTTCCTCACGGAGGAGGGGTAAGGTAAACTAGAAATGACATCTACCTTTGCTGGATCTACTGAAATACCAGTTTTGGAGACAACATGTCCTAGAACAATCCCTTGTTTTACCATAAAATGACATTTTTCAAAATTTGATACAAGGTTTAAACTAACACACCTGTCTAGTACTCTAGCTAAACTATCCAAGTAAAGGTCAAATGAATCGCCATATATGCTAAAATCATCCATAAATACTTCCATACAGTTCTCAATAAGATCTGAAAAGATACTTATCATGCATCTTTGGAAAGTAGCCGGTGCATTACATAAGCCAAAAGGCATCCTTTTGTATGCATACGTTCCAAAGGGACATGTAAAAGTGGTATTCTCCTGATCTTCAGGAGCTATATGAATTTAAAAGTAACCTGTATAACCATCTAAAAAGCAATAATGGGATTTACCTGACAGGCGATCGAGCATCTGATCAATAAATGGCAAGGGGTAATGATCCTTGCGAGTAGCTTGGTTGAGACGCCTATAGTCAATGCAAACCCTCCATGAATTCTGCACTCTAGTTGTCAGGAGCTCTCCATGCTCATTCTTTATTGTTGTGACTCCAGACTTCTTGGGCACCACTTGTACTGGACTGACCCATTCACTATTTGAGATGGGGTAAATGATATCTTCTTCAAGTAGCCTAGTTACTTCTTTCTTGACAACTTCTAAGATGGTGGGATTCAATCTACTTTGGGGTTGATGGACAGGTTTTGATTCCTCTTCTAAATATATTCTGTGCTCACAAATTTGAGGACTGATGCCTGCTATATTCGCCAAGCTCCACCCAATTGCTTTCTTGTGCTTTTTCAGCACACTAAGCAGTTGCTCCTCCTGTTGAGAAGTGAGTTCCCTTGCAATGATGATTGGAAACTTCTGATAATCCTTAAGGTAAGCATACTTGAGGTGTGGAGGAAGGGGCTTCAATTCCAATTTCTGCTCATGGCTAGGTTTTGGATCATCCGGGGGCTAGTGGTAATGGTAAGGTGTCTTCATCATGTTTAGAGGGTATCCCCACACTTGGACCTTCCTCCATGTGTTTCTCTTCTATTTTTTCTTGGTGAACTTCAGCCACAGTTTCATCAATGATGTCGCACTGGAAGATAGAATGATCTTTCGGAGGGTGCTTCATAGCTTTATTTAAACTGAAACTCACTGTTCTGCCATCTATCTCAAAGTAGTAAGTTCCTGAGAATGCATCCAGCTTGAACTTTGAAGTCTTCAGGAATGGTCTTCCAAGCAGGATTGATGATGGTCTTCCTGAGTCATTAGGAGGCATTTCCAGGATATAGAAGTCAATGAGAAATGTGAGCCCCTTAATACTCACTAATACATCTTCAGCAATTCTAACTACTGTAATAATGCTTTTATCTGCTAACACAAAATGAGCTGCCGACCTTTTTAAGGGATGGAGCCTTAGAGTATCATATATAGACAATGGCATTATACTAACACATGCTCCTAAGTCACACATGCAATCAGAAAATATTACACCTATAATGGTACAGTTTACAATGCATGGACCTGGATCACTACATTTTTCAGGTATACCTCCCATTAAAGCAGATATAGAACTACCTAAAGGGATAGTTTTTAATTCATTAATTTTATCTTTGTGTATGCATAAATCCTTTAGAAACTTTGCATATTTAGGTACTTGCTGAATAACATCAAAAAGGGGAACAGTTACCTCAACCTTTTTGAAAATTTCTACCATTTTGGGATCAAGTTTCATCTGCTTTCTGGACTTCCTTGCAAGATGTGGAAATGGGATAGGAATGGCGCTACTTGCAGCTTCTGCATCTTTTGGTGCTTCATTCCTTTGCTGTGCTACTTCTTCCTCAACAATGTCTTGCACTTCCTCTTCCTCTTCAGCATCTTCCACTTCTATTACATCTTCAGCTGGGGCGTGTACCTGTGGGCTTGGCTCTTCTTGGTTCCTCTCCTGCAATGTGGTTCCAGACCTCAAAGTGATAGCATTGATGTCACCGGGAGCTTGGGTAAGGGTTGAGAAGGAATTCCACTGGAGTTTAAAGGTTGGTTAGTGGAAGTAGGTAATGAATCTATCCGGGCGGCGAGAGCTTGTAAAGTGGCATTCAGACCATTTATAGTAGAGTTCAGTGTAGTCTGCATGTCTTGTTGTCCTTGTGCAAGAGAACGAAGCATCTCGTCATTTGATGAGGAAGTGGGATAAGTGATCTGAGGGACCTGTTGTTGGTTGTGCTGGGGTCCTTGTGATTGCCTTAGGTGAGGAGCTCTGTAAGGTTGGTTTTGATTCTGCTGTCTGTTGTTGTTATTCTACCTCTGATTTCCATTGTTGTCTCTGTCTCCTCTGTTATAGTTGTCCCTCCAGCCATGGTTGGAATTATCCCTCCAACCTTGGTTGGAGTTGTCCTGCCATCCTTGGTTATAGTTCCCACCTTGGTTGTAGTTGCCGCCATGTTGATTGTATCCTTGATTCGGGCGGTCATAAAAGTTATGAGTAGCTGCCACAATATTGTCTTCTTGTTGGAGCTGCGGGCATTCATCAGTATAATGACTATAATCAGCACATATTCCGCATACTCGTTAGGGAACAACTGTTGGCTTTGTTGTGGTGGGGAAGGCTGAGCTTGTTGTTGTTGGTTCAACTTTAATTGCTTCAGTAGGTTGGTCATTTCACATATACTCTGTGTAAGAGCAGTTGTCTTAGTACTAGAGGAAATTTCTGCAACAACTTTCGAGTGGTTATTCCTGTGCCTGTGATTCCTGGTGGACTCAGCTAAGTCGCTGATTTGTTGCCATGCTTCATCTGTGGTCTTGTACTTTTTCAGAGAACCATTACTAGCACCATCTAGTGTAGTTTTATCCTGAGGCTTCATGCATTGAGTGAAATAGCTGATCAACACTAGCCTGTCAATCATGTGATGGGGGCATGCGTCTAGAAGGTTCTTAAAATGCTTCCAGTACTCATAGAGAGTTTCTGATTCACCTTGAACAATGCATGAGATCTCTTTCCTTAGTCTGTCGTAACTTCAGCTGGAAAGTATTTTTCCAAAAATTCTCTTCTAAGCGTATCCCAGTTAGTAACAGTCGCTTCAGGTTGGGGGTAGTACCACTCCCTCGCCTTTTCCTCAAGAGAAAACGGGAAGGCAGTTAACAGAATAGAAGTTTCATTCGCACCCTGACGCCTAACAGTAGAACAGGCTATCTGAAAATTCCTGAGGTGCTTGATGGGCTCCTGAGCAGGTAAGCCATGAAACTTGGGCATTAAGTTGATTAGTGCAGTCTTTAGTTCAAAATTTGCAGCCAGAGTTGGATGATGCACTTGATACGGCTGCATTGTAAAATCTGGGGCTCCATCTTCCTGGAGAGTAATCCTCCTAGGTTCTGCCATTCTATCTGCACGTAAATTAACTGAATCAGTAGTAAAGGAGCTTGTTTTGCTCTCAGATGGTGGTTCAGATTTGCCCTCAGATGAGACTGGTGAATCGATAACAATCACTTCACCGCCCTCAGAGGCTAACCGACATCGAGCTCACCTAATACGTGAAATAGTTCTTTCAATTTCAGGCTCAAATGTGGCTAAGCTCGGATCAGAAAGTGAACGCGTCATTCAATGAAAGAAACATATAGTTCATGGTAAAAATAAAAATAAAATATACAAATAAAAAAATAAAAAAATAAAAATATGTACACTAATTAATAACTTAGCACACAATTGCAACTCCCCGGTAACGGCGCCAAAAGCTGGTGCGTGGCAGAAGTTAGACTAATTACGAGATTGTAATGTAATAACAACGTTGCGAGTATAGCTCTTAACCAGCTAAAGTCTGCCTCACCAATTTAGAAAGGTGTCACAAAAATTTAGAATAAAAATACTGGGAGTATGAGTCCCAGGTCGTCTCCCAACGAGTTGCAAGAAAGGGTGCTATTTTATTAATAAGGAATTTCCAAGAGAGTTTGAGTTTGGATAACGAGTAATTAAATAATTGTAAATTAAAGCAATAAAAACTAAAAATTATTATTAATATTCTAGATAAAAAGCCTTGACTGGGGGAATAATTAATTGGAAGTTCTATCCTTGTTGGGGTCTCTTAAGTGTAGTATCAAAAAGGTTGTTGTTTTCACTTAGTTAACCCTTACTAAATAAAGGAAAGTCAAGTGATTGAGCTAACTCTTATTCGCAAATCCTAGTCCTCTCCCTTGGGAAGGTCTAGTGTTAGTAAATACAGAACTAGCCAACAACTTCCAGTTTAATCAGCACTTAAGCCTTCCAACTCAAGTGTCTCCTTTTAATCAACCCCCATGTCAAGTATGGAGTCTACTCCATTGACATGAATATAACGCTCATAAAAATATAAGAAGAAGACATGATAATTTAAATAAAATAGGGATTCAAAATTAATTAAAAATAAAAGTAATCCTTTGCATTAACAATTCATGAAAATAATCCACTTACTACTTTAAACAAGAATTAAGAATTTGGAATAAATAAAAGAGTAAGTAAGGAAACAAACTAGAGTAGTATCTTCAATGGAGGTAATGACTCTTCAATATCCAAAAGCAAAAGCAATAAACTGGGAATGTAAAGAGAACAGAGAGGAAGAGTAATCCTCTCTAAATTCAGATCTAAAAACCTAAAAACAATCCTAATGAGAATGTATCAATGTGTGTAAAGTTGTGTAAAAAGGTGTGTTGAGTCTCTGCATGTTCCCTGGCTTTATTCTGTGTTTCTGGGCCAAAAAACTGGGTCAAAATGCGGCCCGAAATCGCCCCCAGCATTTTCTGTTAATTCTGCAGATCGCGCAGGTCACGCGTACGCGTCATCTACTCGTGCGCGTCATTCAGCAATTTTCTTTGTCACGCGTACGCGTCAGGCACGCGCACGCGTCGCTGCAATTTTCTCCATTCTGCGCGCTCGCGTGAGCCATGCGCGTGTCAGTGTTCGCTGGTCATCTCCTTAGTTCCTTGTGTTCCTTTGGTATGCGAAATTGTTACTTAGGTTGTAAAATTTGTTGTTCATTTTCTCCCTGGCAATGGCGCCAACAAACTGGTGCACAATACCATGGTCCAAACATAACTTCACAACTTCGCACAACTAACCAGCAAGTGCACTGAGTCGTCCAAGTAATAAAACCTTATGTGAGTAAGGGTCGATCCCACGGAGATTGTTGGTATGAAGCAAGCTATGGTCACCTTGTAAATCTCAGTCAGGCGGATATCAAATGGTTATAGTATTTTCGAATAATAATAATAAATAAACAGAAAATAAAGATAGAAATACTTATTTAAATCATTGGTGAGAATTTCAGATAAGCATATAGAGATGCTTTCGTTCCTCTGAACCTCTGCTTTCCTGCTGTCTTCATCCAATCAGTCCTACTCCTTTCCATGGCTGGCTTTATGTAAGGGCATCACCGTTGTCAATGGCTACATCCCATCCTCTCTGTGAAAATGGTCCGATGCACTGTCACTGCATGGCTAATCGTCTGGAGGTTCTCGATCATACTGGAATATGATTTACTATCCTTTTGCGTTTGTCACTACGCCCAGCACTCGCGAGTTTGAAGTTCGTCATAGTCATTCAATCCCTGAATCCTACTCGGAATACCACATACAAGGTTTAGACTTTCCGGATTCTCATGAATGCTGCCATCAATCTAGCTTATACCACGAAGATTCTGATTAAGAGATCCAAGAGATATTCATTCAATCTAAGGTGGAACGGAAGTGATTGTCAGGCACGCATTCGTAGGGGAATGATGATGATTGTCACGTTCATCACATTCATATTGAAGTGCGAATGAATATCTTAGAAGAGAAATAAGTTGAATTGAATAGAAAAACAGTAGTACTTTGCATTAATTCGTGAGGAACATCAGAGCTCCACACCTTAATCTATGGAGTGCAGAAACTCTACTGTTGAAAATACATAAGTGATGATGGTCCAGGCATGGCCGAATGGCCAGCCCCCAAACGTGATCAATATGATCCAAAGATGAACTAAAAATCATAAGATGATCCAAAGATGTCTAATACAATAGTAAAAAGTCCTATTTATACTAAACTAGTTACTAGGGTTTACAGAAGTAAGTAATTGATGCATAAATCCACTTCCGGGACCCACTTGGTGTGTGCTTGGGCTGAGCTTGAAGTTTACACGTGGAGAGGTCATTCTTGGAGTTGAACGCCAATTTGTAACGTGTTTCTGGCGTTCAACTCTGGTTTGTGACGTGTTTCTGGCGTTTAACTACAGACTGCAGCATAGAACTGGCGTTCAACGCCCTTTTGCGTCATCTAAACTCTGCCAAAGTATGGACTATTATATATTGCTGAAAAGCCCTGGATGTCTACTTTCCAACGCAATTAGAAGCACGCCAATTTGAGTTCTGTAGCTCCAGAAAATTCACTTTGAGTGCAGGGAGGTCAGAATCCAACAGCATCAGCAGTCCTTCTTCTACATCTGAATATGATTTTTGCTCAAGTCCCTCAATTTCAGCCAGAAAATCTTGAAATCACAGAAAAACACACAAACTCATAGTAAAGTCCAGAAATGTGAATTTAACATAAAAACTAATGAAAACATCCCTAAAAGTAACTAGATTCTACTAAAAACATACTAAAAATAATGCCAAAAAGCGTATAAATTATCCGCTCATCACAACACCAAACTTAAATTGTTGCTTGTCCCCAAGCAATTGAAAATTAAATAGGATAAAAAGAAGAGAATATACTATAAATTCCAAACTATCAATGAAACATAGCTCCAATCAGATGAGCGGTACTTGTAGCTTTTTGCCTCTTGAATAGTTTTGGCATCTCACTTTATCTATTGAGGTTCAGAATGATTGGCATCTATAGGAACTCAGAGTTCAGATGGTGTTATTGATTCTCCTAATTCAGTATGTTGATTCTTGAACACAGTTACTTTTTGAGTCTTGGCCGTGGCCCTAAGCACTTTGTTTTCCAGTATTACCACCGGATACATAAATGCCACAGACACATAATTGGGTGAACCTTTTCAGATTGTGACTCAGCTTTGCTAAAGTCCCTAATTAGAGGTGTCCAGGGTTCTTAAGCACACTCTTCTTTTACTTTGGACCTTGACTTTAACCGCTCAGTCTCAAGTTTTCACTTGACACCTTCACGCCACAAGCACATGGTTAGGGACAGCTTGGTTTAGCCGCTTAGGCCAGGATTTTATTCCTTTAGGCCCTCCTATCCACTGATGCTCAAAGCCTTGGGGTCCTTTTTATTTACCCTTGCCTTTTGGTTTTAAGGGTTATTGGCTTTTTGCTCTTGCCTTTTGGTTTTAAGAGCTTTTGGCTTTTTCTGCTTGCTTTTTCTTTTTCTTTTTTTTTTTCACCATTTTTTTTCTGCAAGCTTTGTATTCACTGCTTTTTCTTGCTTCAAGAATCATTTTTATGATTTTTTAGATTATCAAATAACATATCTCCTTGTCATCATTCTTTCAAGAGCCAACATATTTAACATTCATAAACAACAACTTCAAAAGACATATGCACTGTTCAAGCATTCATTCAGAAAATAAAAAGTATTGTCTCTACATCAAAATAATTAAACTAAGTTCAAGGATAAATTCGAAACTCATGTACTTCTTGTTCTTTTGAATTAAAAACATTTTTCATTTAAGAGAGGTGATGGATTCATATTCACTACTTTAAGGCATAGACACTTAGACACTAATGATCATGTAATAAAGACACAAACATAGATAAATATTTAACATAAGAAAATGAAAAACAGAAAATTTAAGAACAAGGAATGAGTCCACCTTAGTGATGGGGGCGTTTCCTTCTTGAGGAACCAATGATGTCCTTGAGCTCTTCTATGTCTCTTCCTTGTCTTTGTTGCTCCTCCCTCATTGCTCTTTGATCTTTTCTAATTTCATGGAGGGTGATGGAGTGCTCTTGATGTTCCACCCTTTGTTGCTCCCAATAATTGTGTGGAGGAAAATGTATCCCCTGAGGTATCTCAGGGATTTCTTGATTTGCAGTCAAATGTTCTACCACTGAGCTATAGATCCTTGAGATAAATCTTTCCATCTCCCATGACTCGGAGGTGAAAGCTTTTGTCTTCCCTTTCCCTTTTCTAGAGTTTTCTCTGGTCTTAGGTGCCATCAATGGTAATGGAAAAACAAAAAACTTATGCTTTTACCACACACCAAACTTAGAATGTTGCTCGCCCTCGAGCAAAAGAAGAAAGAATAGAAGAAGAAGAAGAAGAGATGGAGGTGAGTTGATAGTTTGAATTTGAGTGGGTGGGTGTAGGTGGGTTGTATGATAGTTTTAGGGGAGTAATAGATGTGAATGGTGAATGGAAAACAGAAGGGATGACTGTGAATGGAGAGAGAGAGGGTGATATAGGATTATGAGGAGGTAAGGTAAGTAGAGGTATGTGGGGATCCTGTGGGATCCACAGATCCTGAGGTGTCAAGGATTTACATCCCTACACCAATTAGACATGTAAAATGCCTTTGCATGAAATTATGGCGTTTAAACGCCAAATTGATGCTTGTTCTGGGCGTTCAGCGCCCAGATGCAGCATGTTTCTGGCGTTGAACGCCAGTTCTATGCTTGTTTCTGGCGTTCAGCGCCAGCTTTCCTCAGTGTGCATTCCTGGCGTCTGAACGCCAGGATGCTGCTTGTTTTGGGCGTTCAACGCCAGATCCATGCTCTGTTCTGGCGTTGAACGCCAGCCAGATGCTCCTTACTGGCGTTTAAACGCAAGTAAGCCCTTCCTCCAGGGTGTGATTTTTCTTCTGCTATTTTTGATTCTGTTTTTGATTTTTCTATTTATTTTGTGACTCCACATGATCATGAACCTAATAAAACATGAACGAACAATAAAAATTAGATAAATAAGAATTGGGTTGCCTCCCAACAAGCACTTCTTTAATGTCAATAGCTTGACAGTGGGCTCTCATGGAGCCACACAGGTGATCAGGTCAATTC
>NC_029791.2:32576471-32577954 GCF_000816755.2 Arachis ipaensis
CTTGCTCTTCAGTAACATCCTCATTCTCTTCAGAAGAAGAATACTCATCAGAGCTCATGAAGGGCGTAAGGAGGTTTAATGGAATCTCAATAGTCTCTAAATGAGCCTCAGATTCCTTTGGTTCCTCAGAGGGAAACTCCTTATTGATCACTGGACGTCCCAGGAGGTCTTCCTCCTTGGGATTCACGTCCTTCCCTTCCTCCTTGGATTCGGCCATGATGGTGATATCAATGGCCTTGCACTCTCCTTTTGGATTTTTTTCTGTATTGCTTGGGAGAGTACTAGGAGGGATTTCAGTGATTCTTTTACTCAGCTGGCCCACTTGTGCTTCCAAATTTCTAATGGAGGACCTTGTTTCATTCATGAAACTCACAGTGGCCTTAGATAGATCAGAGACTAAGTTTGCTAAATTAGAGGTATTTTGTTCAGAGTTCTCTGTCTGTTGCTAAGTGGATGATGGAAAAGGCTTGCTATTGCTAAACCTGTTTCTTCCACCATTATTAAAGCCTTGTTGAGGCTTTTGTTGATCCTTCCATGAGAGATTTGGGTGATTTCTCCATGAGGGATTATAGGTGTTTCCATATGGTTCACCCATGTAATTCACCTCTGCTATTGTAGGATTCTCAGGATCATAAGCTTCTTCTTCAGAAGATGCCTCTTGAGTACTGTTGGATGCAGCTTGCATTCCATTCAGACTCTGAGAAATCATATTGACTTGCTAAGTTAATATTTTGTTTTGAAACAAAAAGGCATTCAGAGTATCAATTTCAAGAATCAGATGGAAGTCCATGAAACTTGCAGTTTTGTTGCATTAGAGAAACTAATTGAGGTTTAAGCTCAAAATTGTTTGCTCCAATTGTAGGAATTCAGATGCTTCTTCCATGTAAATTGGAATTAGGTGTAGTGAAGTCACCAAGCATCCTCCTTGCATTATTATTATTTTCGACTGCCATCTCTTCTTCTTGTTCGAAAATTTCTGTAAGGTTATCTCTAGATTGTTGTATTTTAGCTTCTCTTACTTTCCTCTTCAGAGTCCTTTCAGGTTCAGGGTCTGCTTCAACAAGAATGTTATTGTCCTTGCTCCTGCTCATATGAAAAAGAAGGGAACAGAAAAATAATAATAGGGATCCTTTTTACCACAGTATAGAGGTTCCCTTGTTATTAGTAGAAGAAGAAAGGGAATAAGAGTGAAGAAGAATGGATAATCCAAACACAAGGGTGAGGATAGGAGCGGTAATTTGAGATGAGGAGATGTGTTAGTAAGTAATTAAATAAATAGAAGAAGATGAGGGAGAGAAAATTCGAAAATTAATTTTGAAAAAGAGTTAATGATTTTCGAAAATTAAGATAAAATTAAAATTAAAATTAAAAAGAATTTTTTTTGAAAAAGAGGGAGGTATTTTCGAAAATTAGAGAGAGATAGTTAGTTAGGAAGTTTTGAAAAAGATAAGAAACAAACAAAAAGTCAATTAGTTAGTTGAAA
>NC_029791.2:32578004-32592411 GCF_000816755.2 Arachis ipaensis
AAAATAAAATTAGAAAAATGAAAAAGATTTGATTTTTGAAAAAGATTTTGAAAAGGATAAGATTTTCAAATTAAAAATTTGATTTGACTCATAAGAAACAACTAGATTTTAAAAATTTTTGAAAAAGTCAATCCAAATTTTCGAAAGTTTATGAGAGAAAAAAAAGGAAAGATATTTTTTTTTATTTTTGAATTTTTAATGATGAGAGAGAAAAACATGAAAAAGACTCATAACATAAAAATTATGAATCAAAACACACAATGCATGCAAGAACACTATGAATATCAAGATGAACACCAAGAACACTTTGAATGTCAAGATGAACATCAAGAACTTATTTTTGAAAAGTTTTCAAGAAAAAAAAAACATGCAAGACACCAAACTTAGAAATTTTTCATGTATAGACACTATGAATGCAAGAATGCATATGAAAAATAAGAAAAGACACAAAACAAGAAAATATGAAGATCAAACAAGAAGACTGGCCAAGAACAACTTGAAGATCATGCAAGAACACTATGAATGCATGAATTTTCGAAAAATGCATAAAAATTTTTAGAAAAAATGCAATTGACACCAAACTTAAAAATTGACTCAAGACTCAAACAAACAACACAAAATATTTTTTATTTTTATGATTTTATGATTTTTTTTTTTGGATTTTTCGAAAATTAATGTGAAAAAGAAAAATAAGGATTCCAAAATTTTTAATATGAATTCCAGGAATCTTGTACTCTTAGTCTAAAGCTCTAATCTGAGGGTTAGACAGGGCTTAATAGCCAGCCAAGCTTTAGAAGATACAAATCAGTCATGCAATAGCTGATATTCCAATTAACTTGCCTTTATGCTGATGGTTGGAAGCCTCTATCCAAAAGAATTAGACCTGGTTTTATAGCCAGCCAGGCTTCAACATGCTTCATGAAACACTAGAATTCATTCTTAAAAATTTAGAATAATTTTCGAAAACAGAGGAAAAAATTTTGAAAGATTTTTGAAAATTTTTTTTTGAAAACTTTTTGAAAATAAAATAAGAAGAAAATTACCCAATCTGAGCAACACGATGAACCGTCAGTTGTCCAAACTCGAACAATCCCCGGCAACGGCGCCAAAAACTTGGTATGCGAAATTGTTACTCAGGTTGTAAAATTTGTTGTTCGTTTTCTCCCTGGCAATGGCGCCAACAAACTGGTGCACAATACCATGGTCCAAACATAACTTCACAACTTCGCACAACTAACCAGCAAGTGCACTAGGTCGTCCAAGTAATAAAACCTTACGTGAGTAAGGGTCGATCCCACGGAGATTGTTGGTATGAAGCAAGCTATGGTCACCTTGTAAATATCAGTCAGGCGGATATCAAATGGTTATAGTATTTTCGAATAATAGTAATAAATAAACAGAAAATAAAGATAGAAATACTTATGTAAATCATTGGTGAGAATTTCAGATAAGCGTATAGAGATGCTTTCGTTCCTCTGAACCTCTGCTTTCCTGCTGTCTTCATCCAATCAGTCCTACTCCTTTCCATGCCTGGCTTTATGTAAGGGCATCACCATTGTCAATGGCTACATCCCATCCTCTTTGTGAAAATGGTCCGATGCGCTGTCACTGCATGGCTAATCGTCTGGAGATTCTTGATCATATTGGAATAGGATTTACTATCCTTTTGCGTTTGTCACTACGCCTAGCACTCGCGAGTTTGAAGTTCGTCACAGTTATTCAATCCTTGAATCCTACTCGAAATACCACAGACAAGGTTTAGACTTTCCGGATTCTCATGAATGTTGCCATCAATCTAGCTTATACCACGAAGATTCTGATTAAGAGATCCAAGAGATATTCATTCAATCTAAGGTGGAACGGAAGTGATTGTCAGGCACGCATTCGTAGGGGAATGATGATGATTGTCACGTTCATCACATTCATATTGAAGTGCGAATGAATATCTTAGAAGAGAAATAAGTTGAATTGAATAGAAAAACAGTAGTACTTTGCATTAATTCGTGAGGAACAGCAGAGCTCCACACCTTAATCTATGGAGTGCAGAAACTCTGCTGTTGAAAATACATAAGTGATGATGGTCCAGGCATGGCCGAATGGCCAGCCCCCAAACGTGATCAATATGATCCAAATATGAACTAAAAATCATAAGATGATCCGAAGATGTCTAATACAATAGTAAAAAGTACTATTTATACTAAACTAGTTACTAGGGTTTACAGAAGTAAGTAATTGATGCATAAATCCACTTCCGGGGCCCACTTGGTGTGTGCTTGGGCTGAGCTTGAAGTTTACACGTGGAGAGGTCATTCTTGGAGTTGAACGCCAGTTTGTAACATGTTTCTGGCGTTCAACTCTGGTTTGTGACGTGTTTCTGGCGTTTAACTTCAGACTGCAGCGTAGAACTGGCGTTCAATGCCATTTTGCGTCATCTAAACTCGGCCAAAGTATGGACTATTATATATTGCTGGAAAGCCCTGGATGTCTACGTTCCAACGCAGTTGGAAGTGCGCCATTTTGAGTTCTGTAGCTCCAGAAAATCTACTTTAAGTGCAGGGAGGTCAGAATCCAACAGCATCAGCAGTCCTTCTTCTACCTCTGAATCTAATTTTTGCTCAAGTCCCTCAATTTCAGCCAGAAAATCCTGAAACCAAAGAAAAACACACAAACTCATAGTAAAGTCCAGAAATGTGAATTTAACATAAAAACTAATGAAAACATCCCTAAAAGTAACTAGATTCTACTAAAAACATACTAAAAACAATGCCAAAAAGCGTATAAATTATCCGCTCATCATCCTTCCATTTTTGCAAGCTTGCTCTCCATTCTCTAAGCCATTCCTGCCCTATAAAGCCTAAAACACTTAACACACGGATCACGGCATCGAATGGTATAAAGAAGAATTAAAATATACTAACTAAAGATCTCTAGGAAGCAAGTTTTCAACCATAGAATAAATCTAGGAAGGAAAATATAAAATCATGCAATTAGTATGAATAAGTGGGTGATGACTTGATGAAACCACTCAATAAAACCCAAGATAAACCATAAAATAGTGGTTTATCAGTTATCAAGCCAACCCAACAAGTCTGGCTGCTAAACCCAGGACTGTCCCCCGACGCGCATCCCCAAGAGTCTATGCTTAGCTTATATATATATAATTGCTCAATGGGGGTCAACATTCCCGAAAATTTATTAGTGCCCGGTCACATTTACGTTGTAGGGTCAACAGAGTATCAAGTCTCAACCTGGAACACGTGGTGGCAAGCCACGGTACTTTACTTTGGAAAACTCGTATCTCAGATAAAAGAAGTGCAAAGGTCACATATTCATTTATTCATCATCATTTCCGCACTTCATTAACAATTCATATCAAATCAATCATTCAAGCCATAAGTCACTTTTTCTCAAATCTCTTTACTTTAAAACCAAAATAATTCATCTCAGTTTTAACTCTAAAATCCTCATGTCTCAAATTATTCTAAGTTCATAGTCCACTTTTTCTTAAAAATCATATCAAATGGAAATTCTCTTTGAAAAGACTCATATCCTCTACTTTTAAAATCATCTGTTTAACTATTTTAAATTAGAGTTATTAATTAACAATCTTGACAAAGACTCAAGACTCTAGAAAAGAATAACCTACCTCATTTTTTAAATTCTTTAGAAATCCTCGAAATCATAGTTACTTAATTTGAAGTCAATTGAAATAGAGACTTAAAACAAAAACGAAAGCATGTAAAATAATAGTGAAAATGAAACCAATTTTAAAACCAAAATTATTGAAAACAATTAAAATAGAGATTTAAAACCAAAACTAAAGCATGTTTAAAACACTAAGTTCCGAACCAATTCCATTTCATTCTTAAATCGGTAACCTTCCCAAAGGCCTAAAATTGTTTAATCTTGCTAAATCAAAATTTAAAGAATACTTTAAAAGCAAAACGAACTTAATTAATCAAAGTTTAATTTCTTTTAAAATCCACATAACTCCTTCAAGAGTACTCCTTTAATCAAAGTTCAAAAATGTAGGTCCTTTCATATTTAAATCAATCCTAAAACATAAACTTTCCTTAAACAAAATAATCTCGAAACACCTATTTCTTAATAAATCAAGGACCAAAAATAGAACCTCTCAAATTGATTCCTTTTCTAAATCACATTTTAAAACAGAATCTTAAATTTCATAAAAATTCGGCAGCATCTCCCCTAAAACTTGGACTTTGCCACCCCTTTCGGGGGTCCCAATCAGATCATTCTTCAATCCTTTCCACAGGTTCAAAACCAAAACAGTTTAAAATCAGACAAATTCCGAAAATTCATATCATTCTCATATTTCAAGAAAATAGATTCAAACTCGTTTTCAAAACTTTAAAGAAACAACTTCAAAACCGTCCGTTTAGCAAAACCAACAATAATCCAGTCAAACAAACATTCATATCCAACCAAGACAACCAACAATACATAAGACTTGTACAATCACTAAAGATACATTTCTAACAACAGTATCCATATATAACAATTCTAATTTATAAAGTATAGTTTTCTGAAAAAGGCCCCTACCTCGATAAGTCGAAACCATAACCCAAACGCGTCAATTGAACTCTTTTCTCCCAACCCGAAAATCAGCAGCAACCGAAACCTCAGCCCCTGATCACTTTCGCAGCAATCTCAACAACTTAAAAGTGACATGCAACACTTAGGACAGACCCTACGGTACCAAAATTTCAAAACCTTTAACAACCCATAATAGAATACTTATACGCTAGCGAAGAGAGTTTTGGATCAGAGATACCTACTGCAACAGGGAAGAATAGCTGAACCGAATGGTAGAATGACTTAGAGTAGAGGAGGCAGCAGCGGGATAGTGGCTCTGCTGGCGGCGCAAGACAGAAAAACTTGCGGTGACCGTATATCCTGGCACAGAAACCTCAGCAACAACTCTGACGGTAATAACCAACTCAACGGACAAAGAAGCTAAAGGAAGATTAGAGCTTACCAAAAAGACACATGCTTTAGTGGCGGTTTCCGGAGGCAGCAGTAGTGGTGTGGAGCTCCGGCGACGCAGCAGCAAGCATAAACAATGACGGGCAGATCGGCGAGGGCGACCATCCTTACAGTAGCGGCGGCAGAATGCGAACGACCTTCCTCTCCCCACGGGCTCTGTCCTCTGCTTCATCCATAGACGACGGCGATGTTGGCTCCCTTTGGTGACGACGACGGCGTAGACAGCAGCAGTAGAGGGGCGAACTTCATCCGCGGCGAGGAACGGCAGAACAACGTCGTTCTTTTTCTCCTCTGGCTCCTTCCTCCGCGTCGGCGCCAGCAACGATGGCGGCGAGCAGCTCGGCCCACCAGCGCTAGCCGTCCCCCTCTCATCTGTTCTCTTCTCTAACTCCATTTCTCTCTCTCTCCCTCAACGTTTTCTTTCTTTCTTTTTCTGAAGTTGCTGTTGTGTGGTGTTTGTGTGTTTGCTGAAGGGAAGGAGAAGGGTAGGGGCTAGGGTTTTCATTTGGGTGAAGGGAGTGTTTTTGAGTGTATTGGGTTAGGGTTAGGCTTTTTTAGGAATCTTAAGATTAATTTAGGTTTATTTTAATTAAATTAGGACATAGAGTAGTAATTTAAAATTCAATTAAATCTTTAAAATTATTTTAAAATATTATTTATTGTATCAAAATTGCTTTTTTATCATCTTCAATAAAAATAATTTCTGAAATTAAAACTGTAATTAAATATATGATTTGAAATTAGTTCATAATAAGACTTTTCAAAATTTTCGGGTCTTACAATATCTTCTCCTAGTAACCAATTATCAACACTCCAGAATTAAATGGAAATTCACTACAAGATACGCGGAAGATAGCGGCAGCAAATTGCATGCAGTTTCTCCATCTGCCACAATTTTTCAAAATAGTTGCGATTGGCATCCGATTTTTTCATTGTGATGCAGAATCAACTGGATTAGTGTCGATTCAATGAAATTTCGCCGCAAACCCCAACCCAATAATTTGATTTCACCCTAAATCACTTCAGTACCCAAAATCAGAAAGAAGAGGAACCTGCGACAGGAGAGTGGAAGCGTAAGAACCCCCTGTGCTCAAACACATCATGCATCGTTGTGTCACCGTGGAGTCGCGTGGCTACCAACCCAACCTCCTCTCACCGCCGTCAACTGTTCCCCTCTACTCTATAGTGCGTGAAACCCCTAATCCCTCATCTTCGGTGTGCGTAACCTACCCCTGTTCTCGCATCCACCGTGCACGTCTGTGCCATCTCTGAGTCGCGTGGCTGCCCAGACGTCCTCCTCTCACCGTTGTCGACTGTTCCCCTCTCCTCCAATGAATATGAGTTATCATGGTCTCTTCCCTGTCACTGGTTCGTACTTCCACATTGCTTTTTCTTTCTTGTTTTCATTCTTGATCAATTACAAAATTAGAATCTTATTTTCCTCAAGATTTGTATATCTTCTTGGTTCACATTATGCTTTCAGGATTTTCATTCAGATTTTATTTGTATATTTGATTAATTCAGTTAAATTATAGTTGTTTAGAGTTAAGAATTTTGATTCAGATTTTCTCTAAATATTTGATTAATTTTGATTCAGATTATGCCTCATGTTTAATTGGGTTAAGAGAAGACCTCAAAAGAATGTTAAGTAGAAGTAAATAAATTGATCTGAAATCGTTGTTCCCCTGTTTCAATTTCGGAGAGGTAAGGGTTTAAATTTAAACTTTTCACTTCCTTTCTTTAGCCTCCAAAAATTTATCTCGCAAACATGCCCTTTTTTCACATGATGTTATCACTGTCGATAATCAAACTGAGGCTGCAGCAAAAGAAGGTAGCAATTCAGGTTCTTCATCTTCGATGTTCCATGGTGCAAATGAGAATAAAGCAGATTGGAGAACCAAGAGTGGTTCTTGTCTATCTCCTCGGTCAGATTACCAACAAAAGAAGGCAAGGCTCCTTTTCATGCAATAGGAGGTTGGTTTTCACTCCCTTTAACATGATTCACATGCTTTTATATGATTTACTTTATTATCTTTTTCATTTGGGCACATTATCTATCAAAAATGAAAAAAAGCCTCTTGCTTTTACTACACTATCTGTTATATAGCATTTAACAAATATTGAATTTTGGGGTGCATAATTGCATCTTTTTTCTTAATATCTGATTTAATTTATCCTACTTTTTCTCAGTTTTTTTTCATGATTTTCTATTTTGGTTTAGAGTTGCATCATTTTGTTCCTCCTTTGTGGAATATAAAGGGGTGTTCCTTTCTATGGTTGTATTAATATGTTGTTTCTTGTTGAATTGTGACTCTTGTCTTGTCTTTTTTAAAAAAATAAATAGATAAATAATGTGCCAAAGACGTTGATTTTTCCATGTTTGGCAAATTTGATGTAGAAGAATGAAAGAGGAAACCGGTAAGGTCCAATAATCCTAACAATGAATTGGTTTTATATATTATCATCGTGCTCTAGTGTTTGTATTTGATATTATAAATTACAAGATACCAAGAAGCCAGAGAGAGAGAGAGAGAGAGAGAGAGAGAGAGATGACCGTTTCTTGTGAAACATGACAAATCCAGTTGAACATAAACTAAACTAATTATCCTTGGTCATAGATTCTTAGTGCATAGACTAATTGTGTTCTATAAAATGTTCATTGTTCAACCATTCATAGGTCTTCCAATGTTTGCTTCCTTATTCCGTTAGATGCTTCTCCCTTTCTTTTAGTTAGATGTCAAAATCATATATTATAAATTTTCGCTGTGATAATTTGCTTGATTTAGTACTTATTTGTTTTAAAGTTTGGCAGCTCAATTTAATATCTCTCTGCATGTTGACAAAAAATAATATAGTATGCCCAAGTTGAAAAATGTGTAATATAGTATGCCCAAGCTTGGCAGCTCAATTTTGGATGGATGTCTTTAGTACTTCTATTCTTTAATACTTGAAAAATGTGTTTGTAGTAAAGTTACTTATTTCTTGAATCTTTCATTCTCCCCAATAAATTACATTTCCTATAAGAATATAAATAAAATGTGTCATTAACTAATAAACTAAGTGATGTGCATTTAATTTGTGGATTATTTTCATGTATCAACATTCAGCTATGAGTCTTCTTGTATGCCCCAGTTGATGTATCCCCACAAAGCATGGTTATTCAAGCATTTTCTTCATTCGTATGTTCCTCTTTGTTTTTTTTGTTTCTCTCTTTTGACTTTTCTTCCATGTATTAGAAAAAGAAATAAAAGGAGATTGAATTTTTGTTATAGTATTTTATTATTTATTTTTTTTGTTTGAATTTCATTTCAGTTACCCCACAGACACGGATAAACACATGTTGGGTCGGATGGAACCGTTTCACTGGCATTGACTCCAACACCAGCTACTCATCCAGGAACCATGACACAACAAGGCCAGAAACGGGGTAGAGGTCGCCCCACAGGGTCTGGGAAGAAACAGCAACTGGCTTCTCTTGGTAAATATCTGTTTTAACTTTTATTATGTCTTGTGATGAATTGAAGTTATTATAATTTAATGTTGAATTGTTACTGTTCTTGTTTGAAAATACTTATTGGGATTTATGTAAAAATCCAAATTGTTCATAGCTTTTGCAGCTTAACTATCAATTATAGATGCTTGTCTTATCCAAATATATATGTATTTAATTTTTTTCTTCTGATTAATCTACTTTTCATAATTAAATATAAAAGATAAGGTGTTTGCACTTGAGTGTTGAGTAATCCTCAATTTCTCATTCAGTCATTGTCCATTATTTTGTGCATTAGATAAATTTCAATTTATACCTATAAACATATCTCATGAATATAAACTTTTGACTCAACCCAAGATACAGTTTTGTCTTAATACACAAATCTTAATAAAGCAAAATCTTATTAAAACAGACATATTGGTAAAAAAAAGAAAATTATTTGCCAAGTTCACAGCAGGGGTGTGAATTGTCATTTATCCTGTAACCTGTAATTAATAGTGAGGGTTACTAGAAAACAATCTAGTGTTCATATAAGTTAATGGTATTTTTACTGTGAAAACGCTAGATTTTATATCATGTTTAAAGTTTTGCTTTCTGAGTGTTAAAAGCTACAACTATTGAGAGTGACAATATTTATTGCAAACTTTTATTGTGAAAATTGTTTACAGGTTGAAATGATCTCTTCTTGATCTGAGATTTTGGTTGAGTAGTTCTATCATACATTAATTTCACTATTAAAAAATGAAAAGAAAAGCGAAGTGGGAGCGAAGAGAAAATAGGCCAGCCCTTTGTCCTAGTTGAAGAATGTATACCATTAAGCTTGAAGCTTTTGTCATTGCTGGTATGTTCATGCAGAATTTATATAGGGGCATCTTTGATCATAAAATTTTTGCTTAGTAGGCATTAGGCATCACATATTATAAAGGCAACCTGCTACAAGTGTTCTATTAGTAAATTAAAACACTTATTTTCTTACAATCCTGTTTTGTACACATGTCAAGATAGAAGATGCTGAACTTAAAAAAGGCTCGTGAAGATCTCCAAAATAGGCTTGATCTTTTGAGAAAGTAATTTGAGGTGGGTGCCAAACATGTTACTTTGTTTTCTTGTTTAATTGCCCACTATTTTCATAGCATAAAGGTAAGCCTTCCCCCTTAGGTAACTGCATTGAATTTGTACCCTCAATTCTCTGTATTAACAAATATTTTATCTTTGTAATATTTATTTTTTATTTATTTTTATACAAAATTACTTCAATTATTCTAATGAGTTTTTAAGTACTCGGTTTTGGCTTAGTTCTTTGCTTTGCCTTTAAGTAAATCTTTTGAACATGTTAACCTTCAACACATCTAAATCGTACCAATAAGTAGGTAGAGTTAATGGGATAAAACTAGTTTTGCAACTTGTGTTTTGTATTCAAGTTGTTAGCATGTACTTTAATTTCCTTCATATATATATATATATATTGAAACTTGGGAGTTGATTGTGACCCCTGCTTATACTCACCAATGAATTATCATGTGCAAGTTTATTGACATGTATAGTTTTGCAGATGCGTTTGGTGAGAATGGAAGGCCAGCATCAGGTGATGGAGGTGTTGTACCTCCGAATGCTTCGCTCCAAATTGATCTTGAGTTGATATCTTGGAAGGCTGTATCTGAGATAACCAAGGATAAGAAGGTTATCAAGAAGACCTTGAAGGAAGGAGAGGGGTATGAACGTCCCAATGATGGAGCTGTGGTTCAAGGTAAAGCTTTTGATCTACATTATGCTTCTCTTTGTTCCATTTACTATTTCATTGGCTGCTGTTGTTGAATTCGTTATTTTATTATTGTAGTGAAACTTATTGGTAAGCTGCAAGATGGGACTGTTTTTGTGAAGAAGGGTCATGATGATGAGCAGCCATTTGAGTTTAAAATTGACGAGGAGCAAGTAATTGATAGACTTGATAAAGCTGTGATGAACATGAAGAAAGGAGAAGTTGCATTGGTGACCATACATCCTGAGTATGCTTTTGGCTCATCTGGGTCAACTCAGGAATTGGCCACCGTTCCTCCCAACTCCAATGTGTACTATGAAGTTGAGCTGGTTTCTTTTGTAAAGGTGAGAGAGAATTGTCTTATGTTCCTAATGTTTTATGGTTCTGACAATATTAAAAACAACACTAATTTAATAAAAATAGAATGCAGGAAAAGGAATTGTGGGATCTGAATACACCAGAGAAGATATAGGCAGCTGAAAAGAAAAAGGAAGAAGGGAATACATTGTTCAAGGCTGGCAAATATGAAAGAGCATCAAAGAGATATGAAAAGGTATTGTACTCCCTGCAAAAATCTTAGCGAAATTTGTTGTGATGTGAGGAAATTCAGAATCACATGAATATTTTTTTGGGGGTTTTAATATATAGTTCTTTGTATCCTTCACTGTAGAGTGCAGTACAGTTGCAAGATAAGGCTCAACATGTTCTTTTTTTAACTTTTTGTCTAGTTAATTACTTGCTTGCAAAAACATCTCATGCAATCGGCTGATGCTCATCTGTTAACAATGATTTTCTACCTAAAATTTTTTTGTGCTATTTCACTTCTCAAATTGATTAACCTTATGCTTTGTTAATCATGATATTGTTTATTTAGTATTTTTCTATGTTAATATTTAAAGTTTATTAAATATGATGTAAAGAAAATAGGTTATAGTAAAGAAAAATGGTATAAATTATTGTAGTTGGTCAGTTTTTTTTAAGCTCATGCATGAAATTGCGGCGGTTCAAAACCGTTGCAATTTTTTTAAAAAGATCCACATAAAATTGCGGCGGTGCAGATTTTTTTTTAAATCAACTAACCAAAATAGTGGCGGTTTTGCAACCGCAGCAAAATCATCAACTTGATTTGCTGCGGTTGTGCCAGCGGTTTCTCGAAACTGCCGCGAAATCAAATCTCCACCCCCTAACAGGCGACGCTTGTGGAACCGCTGAAATTTCGTTTTGCGGCCGTTAAAAACTGCCGCAAATCTCTAAAAAAACCGCCGCTATTCGGCGTGTCTCTTGTAGTGATATTGACTATCGTTAGTGGGTCGATTTTACTTACATACTAAAATAAAAAAATATTGACTCTTTAATATACTAATTATTCATATCAAATTTAACAGTTAGATAATATTGAATCCATTTAAAATTTTGTGAGACTAAAATAGGACGTTTGAAATATTGGAAATTAAATTAGGACTTGATCCAAATTCTAAGACTAAAATAATACTTTGATTTATCCTCTTTTTAATTATATTACTGTTTGAATAGTTTTATTTTTTTCAATTGTTTTTCTCTTGTTTAAGATACATAATACTGTTTTTTTACCATGTTCATCACATTTCTTATCACAAAGAATGTGTGTAGTGTTTATAAGCTTATAAAAAAAACATAAAACTTTAATTATGGACATTTTTTCGGTATGTTTTTTCATTTAGTTTAATATTTTAAAAGTAAAAACTACTGTTCAATTGTGAAATAAATTTTTCTACTAGAAAGTATCTCTTTATAAAAAAAAAGTATTTATTTCAAAAGTCAATCTAAATCTAAACTAAATACATATTATAATACAAATATATATTAAAAATAAATTAAATTATATACATATATTAATATATAAATATATAAAAATTAATTTTTAGTATATACTAGGGGTGTACATGACCCGGCCCCAAACACTTTAGGGACTAATTTAGTGTGATTTCATCGGGTCTAGGGCCGGATAAGGGTCTTAAAAATAGACCCGGTCATTATTTCGGGTTGGGTCCGGACCATAATTCGGGTCACCCGCACTCGGTCCGGTTGCCCGATCATCATATACAATTAATATTTTGTGTTATTAGTGATAGATAATGGCTATTCTTATGTGGAATTTAAATATTGTAAACCTTAATATTTTGTGTTATTAGTCATTATAAGATTATAAGTTAATGTTTTATGTTTAAAATGTATAAGACTTTAGACTAATGCATAATATTGTGTTATTTGTATTGATTTAAATATTTGGTGTTATTAGATAATATTAGTTTTGATTATGGTTATGTTTTAATTTTAGAGAAGGATTGGTTCTTGTTATATTTTTTTAAGTGAATTTTACTATGTGAATTGTGAAATAATGGTTGGAGATTAGGTGATTTTTACATGCTAAAGACCCGGTTTTTACCCCGTTTTCACCCGGCCCAAAAGTGCGTAGGTTTCATCGAGTTCAAGATCGGGTTAGGGTCTAAAAATTAGGCGCGATCTATATTTCGGGTCGGATCTGAGTTAAGCCAAATCCGATGTGATCCGACCCATGTACACCCCTAGTATACACATAATATTTTTGTAAAACTTAAATAGTTAAAACGCAGAAGTTTTCACATATAAGTGGATCGACCATAAAATAATCAGACACCAACAAAATAACATATTTACTATCATTCTTCATTTGTACGCAACATTATTCAAACTTCATGGTAAGCATCATTTGTGCACTACAAAACTCTAAATAATAAAATTACAAATAATGATTAGTACATGAGAAATATACGTGCAAGCATGGTATGATTATTGTATGGGACGTGGAATAATGAGGTAACTGGGTTATTACCATAAGTGTCGAATAAAGAAGAATCAAATTGAAAAGAAAAAGAAAAACGACCAGATTGCTTAAATAATTAAATTCAATGAACTAGCTAGATTATCAAAACATGTATCTCCTTAATAAGCTTTCGTATATTTGAAGCAAGGAAATTGATTCCATCTTGGCATCAATTTCCGATTACTGAATATTGATCAATGATTGTATGATTTTCTTTGAACATGTTAAGTTAGAAGGGGACAACTATCTTATCATTTCGGGGAAGACGGGGTTTAATCCTATTTGCATCACATCCGTTAGGTAAAGATAGAGAACTTAGAATAATGGGGTGGTGTTCGGTAAAATTTTTTTTATAAGATAAAATACTGTATTAGTCTCTAGTGTTGAATGAAGTCTTAATTAATTTTGTTTTTAATATTTAAAATATTTTATTTTATTTTAAACAATTTATTTTGTTATATTTTAATTTTTTAATAAAAATTAAATATTTTTTATTTTAAAAATATTTTTTTTATTATGATTTTTTTATATAACAGAAAAAATCGTAATTGTAGTGGTCAAAATAGTAGTTCTAGTGTTTTGAGAGTAAAAATAACTGAAGAATAAAAAAAAATAGTATTTTTAGAAGTAAAATTTTTATTTTTGAGCATAGAAAAAAAATGGAATAAAAAAAATATTTAAGACATAAATAAGACATTTTAAATTTTAGGAACAAAATTAAAACTTAATCTAACGTTAAGAATGACTAAAATAATATTTTATTTTTGCAACCCTAATATAAGTTCCAAAACATTATAGGGAATTTTGATTGAGAAATAATGACTCTTGTACTCGCGAAAATATGTTGATTCTTTCTTTCACCAATTCCAATTCGACAGGAGTCTTAACTCGTGAGGTTTGGTGCACATATAATGTAAGATGTCATTCTTATTAATTCAAGCCTATTGCATGATCTTACACATCTAATAATTTTCTAAAACTAATTATTTTGAATTAATTCAACAAACCATTCAAGTAATTGAGATGCTTTAATTTGAACTTCATCAATTTCATGAAACAGGTTCATCTATCTGGATCTCGCTGCTACTTTTATCATTCATAATTGTTGAGAAATACTTATGGCGTAAGGTTGATATGGTGGATATATAAAGGTCCTGAAATACTAACATGCCAAAAACGTTGGGACTTAAAAGGGAATGAGATTTTATCTTAAATTTCAAAAAATATTTATACTAGTTAATTTGTTTTAATTTTTTTAGTAATAAAATATAAATAATAAGGATACAAATAACGTTTATTGTTCACT
>NC_029791.2:32592464-32615930 GCF_000816755.2 Arachis ipaensis
ATGTATTTGTTTTTTAATATTCTTTTTAACTATGTTAAATGAGTATTTTTTTTTAAAAAAATTGCAATATGATTTCAATTAAAATTGTTCTATATTGGTACCTATGAATAGCCTTCATACTATTAGCTACCGATGACCATAAATACATAGGTTGGTAACTATGTTTTTAGGTTGACCATAAACACGTAACTATTTGGATAAGTATTGCTTTATTAACTATGTTTTCAGGTTGAACAATGGGTTATTTTCAAAGTGCTTTAATTTTCACAACTTTTTTTTAAAATCTTATGTAACAGATTGTGATTTAAACTGTCATAATTTTTTTAAGACTAGAACACCGCCACGATTTGAAAAAAACCTATTAGCAAATAACGACAGTTACAAATCCTAAACTATTGCAAAAATGTTTTTCAATGCCTTAAAGAACAACAGTTTTTGAAGTGCTGACAATCCGTTTTGCGGGGTTTTAAATTGCCGCAACAAAGCTAAAAAAATACCATTATTTTCCACCTCCCTTGTAGTGTAAATTGGTCCCAAAAAGAGCTTGTTAAGTAAATGATCTTATTAAGTGCTATGTAGTATGATGATATGACAGGTTAATACCACGTGTCACAAACTAATCATTAAGTAAAAGAGAAAGACTGGAGCAGCAGGAGCAGAAAGAAGAGTTAAAGTAGTGTCCGAACGACATGGTGGCGATGGCAAATTCCAAAAGAAAAGAGGAGGCACGACGACAACAGCTTAAAGAACAAAGGAGGCACGATAGGGTGTGGGAAGAGAGGGAAAGTGAGTGAGGTAACAAGGTTAGAGTTGGCACTGCAAAAGAGATGATGGTGGATTACGACGACAAAAAAGCAGCGAGCGTTGTGCTAGCAAGTGACACTACTAATAAACGGGTTTAAAATGGCATTTATATTACAGTAGTTTTAAAAAACTGCCATAATATTTGGGCATTATGGCATTATATGGTGTTGCCATAATTAATTTGCATAAAATGGCGATTTTTGGTGATTCTGGCGGTTTTAAACCGTCATTATCGGGACCCATTATGAAACAAAAAATGCTCAAAACTCTTCTCCTACAACGAAAACCCTAAGACACAACAATGCTACCACTACTAAAACCTGAAAACCCAGATCTGGTGAAACTAACGTTGCCAGCCTGCCACCATTGAAACCCAAAACGACGATCTGTGCTATGCTTTGGTGACGATCTGCTCCAGCGACTGCTCCGGTGACGAACCCTAATCTCTTGCCGTCGTTCATCTCCTGCCGCTGTCATTTATCTCCTCACTACCGCTCATCCCCTCGTTGTAGATCATATCCTTATCACTGCAAGAAATGTCGGTGTTATTGCCTTCAGCGAGTTTTTGATCTGGTTCTCAATCTGGCTTTAATATGAAGGTTTGTCGCTACCGCCGTTGTTCATCTCCTCCCCGTTACTCATCCCTTCGCCACATCAAGCAACATTGTGTTGCTGCCTTCAATGGGCTTCTACGATTTGGTTCTGGCTTCGATCTAAAGGTTAGTCACTGCCACTCATTTTTTTGCCGCCTTTGTTTATCACCTTGCTGCCGCAAGCTATGTCACTATTGCTGCCTTTAGCGAGCTTCTGCGATTTGGTTCCGCCTTCTCTGTCACTTCTAGTAGGTAATCTACTTCATCTTTTTCTTTTGATTTTTCTTTCTCGTTATACTTTTAAATTTAATTCATGATCTAGTAGGAAGAAATAGAGAATGCTTGTTCCATGGAAAGAAGCTTCACAAAAATGTCGATCAAGCACTCGAGCACGAGTTCACCGAGAACGACCAGAATGAAGGTTCTAGATTTTACAGTTTTTTCTTCTCCTAAATTCTTAGTCCTTAGGTTGTGAACTAGCAGAACGAATTGTGGACTTGCATAAAGCATATAATTGTGAAATAATGTGGTTGTCTTCATGAATATTCTTAGTTTTATCTGGAATGGATCAAGAAAAATATTGCAGGAATAACTAAAATATCATAATAACTTGTAACACCAACTTACTAAACCAGCTAATCCAAAATTCTAATTTTTTTAATTATTTAAAATGTTATATTCAATCTCAATCTTCAAAACCTAACAAGAGAGTAACCGAAACATAATGGTGAACTTTTATAAGGTTTGGTATTCTTATTTAATGATTCAAAGATGTAGCATGTGCTTATGCTAGGCGAACTGTTTATTTTTACATTTTTATGGGACCTCTATATTACTGAGAGAGATGAAGAAATAGCTCATTTTATTTCAAATGCAAACCGGAGTTACATATTTGGAGGAATTTGTTTTGTTATAGCACATAAATTTTTTTAGGTATACATGTATAGTTTCTTACATTTTTCACCTTTACTGTAGAAGAACATTGTACTCTTTTTCTTAATTTTTGAGGATGTATCTTCAATTTAAATATTTGTGTTATTTCTTTTCATTTTGCTAATGATAGGGTAAACTTATTATTTATAGGCTTTGGGTGATATAGATTCTATTAATCTTTTTGGAGTTTAGCAGATATGTCGAAATTCCATTGCATTGGGATATGTAATTAATGTTTTTTCTTACTATTCATTTGTCTTAAAGTTTCTGAGAGACATTGGAAAAAAAAAAATTTAAAGTTGTTTGTTGAAACTGTACCGACGCATAATATTATCAAAATTAGTGGTGCAAAGATGAAATTGGAAATACGTGGGATTTAAAAAGAACAAAACTCCCACATTGAAATTTGACTGACATAGTAACAATAATGGTCATTTTGCAGGTGCTAGCAGCAATTCCATCCATTAGGGGTGGAAACAGGCTAGGCCAGGCCAGGCCAGGCTTTGCTCTTAACAGGTCTGGCCTGTTATGTAGTTAATTGGCCTGAGTTTGGGCTGTAGCCTACTATATGATTTTTTTAAAGTACTAAGTCTGGCCTGCTATTTAGTTTGGCCTAGCCTGAAGCCTGTTAAAAGGCCTGATAATTTTTTTTTACAAAAATACTTTATTAATAATTAAAAAATTATTTATATATTTAATTATGTGTTAACAGTCCAAGGCAGGCCTGACAGGCCAATAAGGCTAATTAGTGAGCCTGGGCCTAGCCTATTAACATGTTAAGACTTTTACAAAAGCTTGAGCCTGTGACTATTTTATAACAAGCCAGGCCAGGCCAGGCTAAACACAGGCCAGGCTGCAGGCCCCTGGCAGGCCGTCTGGTCTTTTTCCACTCCTACCATCCATAGATAGTGAAGAGTTCGACGGAGATTGGATCGAGTCCATACCTACCATTAACTATTAAACATGCCATTTGAGGCAAGCAAACTCAGATTATTATCCCCATTTTCTTGGAATAATTGAATTTCTATTAACATTATATTTCTACAGGTATGCCATACTTCTTAAGGTTCAAGTCCCTGGAAGGGATATTCCTCCTGATGGTCGAGATCAGATATTTGAATTATTATCTTTAGTGTGTAGGGTGTTCATTCATTTGTTGATATTCTATAGTTTGTTTCGATATGGTGGGCAGCTAGCAGCACATAAATTTCTGAATATTATTTTTGAAAACGATGGAGATGAAACAACCCTGTTGTAAATGTCTAGTTTTTAGTGAAGTTAGAACTGGGTGGGCCCCTAGTTTAAATATAGTTACGCTTCTGCCCTTAATGATAGCGGTTCCATTGTTCCTGTGATTTGTATGTGAAGGTTCCAGAAGGCTTAGAGAAGGAAGGGTTGAATCAATGACCTTCTTTAACTGTAAGTATTTAAGCCTTAAACCCAGAAATTAAACTTGGCTTTTGTTTGGTCTGGGCAATAAATTATGCAGGAGACAATTTAGTTTTGTCTCATAAAAACCAGAAAAAAGAACTAAAGCAGAGAAGAAGAAGCTGATACATAGGGCTGACAATCTATTCCCTATCTGCGGGTAGGGTCGGGTAGGGTCGGGTAGGGTAGGGTTTAGAACTTTAGGGTGCGGGTAGGGTTAGGGTTGAGAAATTCTCAACCCGCGGGTAGGGTAGGGTAGAATTTTAAAAAAGTTTTCAATCCACGGGTAGGGTTAGGGTAGAGTCCAAACCCTACCCTACCTTACCCATTGCCAGCCCCCTAACACAGCCATATATTCTAGTTAGTTGCCTTGTGCAATGCAACTTATATCCAGTCTCCACCACAACGTGATGGAATTTTCACTATCAATCCAAGTATTACATACACCAATTCTCTAGGACTCAACGTAATCCTATCTGGGCACACAAACTTCAACATAAACTTGACTTAGCTATGCAAATACCTAGACTCACCACAGTAAGTGCTTACCCAACTCAGCAAGGGATACCCCTCAGGTACATGACACAAAACAGAGAATACAACCAAAGAAAATATGAAATCATTCTTGGTTTTCTCTAAAGTATTTCCCTCAGCCTTTTTCACTCTATGGCTTTTTGTCAATGCCTCTCTTTCTTGATTTTTACCACTCAAAGAAAACTAAGAAATATATACATTGAAATTGAAATACAAAATAGTAAACAATGAAGGTGATGATGATTTACAGCCTTGACCCTATACACTGAACCTAGCATCTGAACTCATAACCTTGTTCTTCATCTTGGTGGAGTACTCCTTTTAGTGTAGGTGCAATGCTTCCAAGACTTCAAACTCAGTAGTGAGGATTTACTCTTGGCTCTCTTTCTCGGGTTCTCTCTCCTTGTGATGAGATTCAATTTTCCTTTTTGTACCTTAGTCAGAGTTATGGTTAGGGTTCCCCGTGGTCAACTTCTTGGACCTTAGGCTTTTAGAAATCATACATTTTCTTTCTTCAATCAACCCCTAAAATTAGGGATTTGAAATATGGTTTTTGGCTTACCGAAGAGGGAAGAGTAGTAGAACTTTTGTATGCTCAGTGACAATTCCAAATCTAAATTCTTGAAAATGTGCTTTGGCTCAAAGTAACAATTTGAGCCATTAATTAGCAGCAGAGATGATTGACGATCGAATTTTCTATCGGTAAAGAAATTCACAAATATAATCGCGTTGTAAGTATAGTTTCTAAACCAACAGAGAATCCTTTCGTACAAAAGTTTGGTTGTCACAAGTAACAAAACCCAATAAAATTTATAACCAAAGTATTGAAACCACAGGTCGTCTTCTCAAGGAATTGCAGGGAAGTATGATTTATTATTGGTTATAGAAAAATGATATGTTTTTGGGTTTTTGAAATAGAGAACAAATAATTTAAATGGCAAAAAAAATAATAAATTAATAATTAGAAAATCTGTTGGCAAGGTGTAAGAACTGGACGTCCTATCCTAGTTATCCTTATCAATTGTGATGAGAATTGAATTTTGCTCCCACCATGTTAACCTCTAACTATGAAGGTAAGTCAAGTGGATGAATCAATTTGATTCCTTTGGTCCTAGTCAATTCCTATGGAAATACTAGAGTTATTGGAATACAAATCAACTATCAAAGATAACAATCATCAATCACAAGGAGTTTGATAACTCAAGTGTCTCCAATTACTTAACCAAAGCAAAAGGGAGAAAATCTACTTGAATAAAAATGCCTTCAGATGGGAAGCAACAGTAACATAAATAAAAGAAAGAAATCTTAAATCTGAAATACCTCAAATTATATTAAATAAAAGAAATCAAATCTAACATGGAAATTCATAAATTAAATTAGGAAAATAAATAAAAGGGACATTGAACCTGTAATTGAAGAGAAGTAGCCTAAACATAATAGAAATCTTAAATCCTAATCCTAAGAGAGAGGAGAGAACCTCTCTCTCTAAAACTACATCTAATCCTAAAATTCTGTATATTAAAACTTGATTTTTGAATGAATGGATTCCCCCACTTTATTGCCTCTAATCTGTGTTTTCTAGGTCGAAAACTGGGCCAGAAACAGCCCAGAAATCGCCCCCAACGATTTCTGGTACGTACAGATCGCTGCAAAGTCACGCGGAAGCGTCGTCCACGCGTTAGCGTGGATTGGTTTTTTGCCAGGTCACACGTCCGCGTGATCCACGCGTTCGCATCACCTGGATTCGAGACATCTATGACAAATTATATATCATTGCAAATCTCCGGACATTAGCTTTCCAACGCAACTGGAACCGCGTTATTTGGATTTTTGTAGCTCAAGTTATGGTTGATTTAGTACCAGAAGGTCAGGCTGGACAGCTTTAGCAGTTCCTTCAGTTTCTTGTATTCCTTCCACTTTTGCATGCTTCCTTTCCATCTTCTAAGCCATTCCTGCCTTGTAATCTCTGAAATCACTTAAAAGACATATCACGGCATCGAATGGTATAAAGAGGAATTAATTTTTGGTAATTTAAAGGCTTGGGAAGCAAGTTTCCAATTATAGAACAAAATTAGGAAGGAAAATGTAAAACATGCGATTAGTATGAATAAGTGAGTAAAGAGTTGATAAAAACCACTCAATTGAGCACAAGATAAACCATAAAATAGTGGTTTATCAACCTCCCCACACTTAAACATTAGCATGTCCTCATGCTAAGTTCAAGAGAAACTATAAGAGTGAAGGGGAATGGTAGAGAGTATGAAATGCAACCTATCTATGTGAATGCAACTATATGCAGAATGCTTTTTCCTACTTGGTTTAAAAGTAAATAAATTCTCCAAGAATAAAATATGCACTGGATCTCTCTAATTCAAATCACAAAATAAAGTATAAGTAAATTTGCAGAAGAAAATAGCTTATAAAAGCCGGGAACAAAGAATCGAGCATCAAACCCTCACCGGAAGTGTATACACTCTAATCACTCAAGTGTTTAAGGTTCGATCTCTCAATTCTCTACTAACCTTACTTTCTAAGGCTTGCTCTTCATCTAACAATCAACATAAATTTAATGCACAGATACACATATCAAGAGATCTTTTAAGGGTTGTAATGGGGTTACGGTCAAGGTAGGATTGTATTTGGTCAAGTGGACTAAAATCTGAATCCTTAATTAACTTAAACTTTTCCCACCTAACTTTAAGACAATCCATGTAATCACAATACAAAATCTAACTACCAATTTACTATATTTTCCACATATTCATGCATCCGATTTTGAGTACAGTACATATGCATTGCTTTCACCATTTACTTTGGAGCATTTTGTCCCCTTTTCTTTTTCTTCTTTTTTTTTCTTTTTTTTTTCATTTTTTTCATAATTTTTCATAATTTTTTTTCATAATTTTTTTTCTTTTGCTTTTCTCAAGGCATATGATTAAGGTATTGAATGCATGAACATGTCCTAAACATTTCTTTCACATTTTCATAAAGATATATAATACCCAATTCTTAAACCAAATGTTTCCAAACCCACTTTTCCCCACACTTAATTCATGAGCACTCTCACTAATCTAAGCTAACCAAGGATTCAAATTAAGGACATTATTGTTTTCCGCTTAGAGTTAATGATGTGCAAAAGTAAAGAACAAAGGGGGTATAATAGGCTCAACATTGGTTTACAAAGGATAATGAAAGGTTAAGGCCATATGGGTATGTAAGCTTAGTGAAACAAAGGCCTCAATCATATAAGTGCATGCATACATCAAACAATGAAAATATAGAATTAAACAAGAAAAATATCACAATTTTAGAGAGAAAAACACACACCAAAAATAAAATATTGGTTGATAAGATGCAACCAATCAAATAAGCTCAAAATCTCACAGGTTTTGTGTGTTCGAGCTCTAAACCATGTTCCAGTATAATATTTCTTCAAACAAGTTCAATAAAAATTTTAATTCCAATTAGTGAAATGTTATAAAAAGTTTCTTGAAAAAGAAAATATCACTTTAACCAAGTGGTGGTAAAATATGCACAAAATCAAACAAATATGCAATCAAACATGCAAATGCAACAATGAACAAACAAAAAAAAAATAAAACATTGGTGTTGAGAAGAAAATAACTAACCCATGGAGATCGGTATTGACCTCCCCACACTTAAAGATTGCACCGTCCTCGGTACATGCTAAGATGTGCAGGTGGATGGGTGGCTCCAACTGATGCTTTTCTCCCAGAGAATATGCAGATGGACTTGTCTGTCTTCCCATGTAAACGTCTTCTATTTCCCTTTCTCGGTGGCCATCCTGAAAGAAGAGGAAAAGAAAAGTAACCCAGAAACAAAGATAGGAAACAAATAAAATATGAGTGGGTTAATGCCAAATAATAAGGGTCTCAATTACATGGTAGCTACAACATGCAAGTGAGAAAAAAATAGAAGCACATGGCATATCAATAGTACAAAAATTGCAACAAAGGAGAAGAGAGTGTGGGTAATGCAAGATAGTATAAGCTCATGTCAATGCAAAAGGAATACAGATAACATAAAAGATTGGCAGTGACAGATAAATAATATCATCCAACAGTGTAAAACAAGCCACTAAGCACCAAAATAATACCAGAAAAGATACAATAGTTGAAAAGAAAATTTAACACCAACGAAAAAATAATAAATTTAGAAAAGAAAATAAAAATATGCACAAAATTAAAATGCAATGGATGAAAATATGCAAATAAATTAAATAAAATAGAATGAAAGTGGAGAAGGATGAGAAGTTAAAAAGATGAAGAAGAAGAAAGTAAGAAAGGAGGAAAAAAGAAATAAGAAAGGAAAAGAAAAAATTAGGATTAGAAAAGAAAAGATAAGATAAGTGGCAGCTGATCTGGATAAACTGTGCGTCGCATATGACGCGGACGCGTGGTGTGTGATTTTTGTCAAGTGACGCGGACGCGTGGGTCATGCGGTCGTGTGACTTGATTTGTGCGATTGGCGCGAGGGCAGCCATGCGTTCGCGCAACTCTGTTTCAAACCCATTTTGCCAAAAAGTTGGGGTGACGCGATCGCGTGGTCGACGCGATCGCGTGGATGGCTATATTTTGAAAATGACGTGGCTGTGTGGGGCCCGTGGTCGCGTGGTAAGGCTTGTGCTTCCAGTATCATTCCAGCCCTACTCCACCATAACTTGCTGCCATACACCCATTTACGTCGATTTTGCAGGGCCACGCGTTCGCGTGGGTGACATGGACGCGTGGGGAGGCTATTTCGCAAATGACGCGAGCGTGTCAGCGACGCGATCGTGTGGGCATATTTGTGCCTAAGGCACGCCTCCAGCCACGCTCTCGCGTGACTTTCTGTTCAAGTTGCTTTTCTTCCCAACGCACCTGCGACGCGGACGCGTCGCGTGCGTGTTTTTTTTATGCAGTATGCAAATACAAATACAGGCTATATACAGCTATATGCAGAGATTATGAGAAGAGTCATTAACAAAAATAAAAATAGAATAAAGTAAAATAAAACTAAGACTGAAACTGAATGATCATACCATGGTGGGTTGTCTCCCACCTAGCACTTTTAGTTAAAGTCCTTAAGTTGGACATTTCGTGAGCTCCTTGTCATGGTGGCTTATGCTTGAACTCGTCTTAAAACTTCCACCAATGCTTGGACTTCCAATAAGCTCTATCAATACCAAGTAAATTTCTCAAGCTTTGATGGAGTTCTTTACAAGCTTTGAGCTCCCAAATTTGATCCGCATATATTCCTGGATCCCAAATCTTGTTCCTACACCCGTCTTCAAGTGGATCATGATGATTCCATCCGGGTGGTTCAGCCTTAGAATTCTCATTTAGGCACCCAAACATCTTCCTAGACCCATTCAGTTGTGCTTTACACCAATCTTTGCATTTAAACTTTGATCCTTTCACCATATTGAATCTTGCATGACAATTCCTACCACTAGCCATCTCCCTCTTACTCGTAAAGCCACAAAGAGCTCGAAGTTGACCATCTGTCTCAAGTAACCCATATTCAAGCGGGAAGGTAAAGGTCAAGGATAAGTATTTTACCCACTTGAATGTTGTATTGGATGGTAATGGCTTTGGGGGAGAGGTCTCCAACAACTTTGGCAGGGTGATTTCCAGCTCCATTCCCTTGGGCTCTTCTTTGACAACTTCCACCTCCTTGCAAGCTTCTTCAGTATCAACCTCTTCCTCTTGGTAGCTTTCTTCTAATTCGATCTCTTCTTCGTTGTTCACCAAGGGCAGGGGAGGTTGTGCTTCTTCTTCTTTAATCTCTATGTCAAGTCCAATGGGAGAGGATTCAATTGTAGATAAGAATTCATCAATGCTTGAATCCATCTCTTGATCATCCCCTTCAAAGTCTTCAACCATGATATGCCTTGGAGGTTGTACACCCTCCTCAACATCAATTTCAAATGTCTTTGAAGGAGGCTCTATAACTTGACTTTCCCATGGAGGTTCAGCATCTCCTAAGTCTTCAACCAATTCTTCTTCTTCGATAATTACAGCTTCCTCCACTTGTTCCAGTACAAAGTCATGCTCTGTACTGTCCACTGGAGTTTCTAGTATCTCCTTCATGCTACGTTCTTCATTAGATTGTCCACATGAAGCCATGGGGGTTTCTTGAGTGTCCGAACATCGGGAAGGTAATCGATTTATCGCTTGATTCAATTGGTGAAGGGTTGCATGAAATTTTTCCACTGTTTCCTTGAGTTGCTCCCTTGATTCTTGGGGCGATGGATATGGATAGGACGCATAGGTACGTGGTGGTTCTTGGGAGTAATTGGATTGGAATTGGGGTAGATACAGGTTAGGGTCATAGGGAGGTGAATGGTGGTAGTTGGCTTGTGAGTGTGGTAGTTCAAGGCTGTGTTGAGGAGGTGGTTCATAGGCATATGGCGAGGCTTGTCGGTAATTACAAGGGGGTCCACCATATCTATCATCTTGGTATGCACCTCGGAATGGTTTTTGACCATAGTAATTTGGTGGGTGTTGGTTGTCACGAAAGGGTCCACCATAACTGTTGTCTTGACATGCATTATGGAATGGTCGTGGTCCATGGTATCTTGGAGGGTGTTGTTGCCTAAAGGGTTGATCAGATCCTTGTGGCTCCTTCCATCTTTGATTGTTTTAACCTTGATGCATGTTCCTGTTATAGCTTCCATTCCTTTCAACAATATTAGAACCAAACTCAAAGTGACGGGGGTGAGAACTCATAATAGCTAATAAAAATTAAAAACGAAAATAAAAATAAATAGACAGGTAAAAGAAAATATTTACAATAACCAATAATAAGGCACACAATTGCAATTCCCTAGCAACGGCAACATTTTGACGATCGGATTTTCTATTGGTAAAGAAATTCACAAATATAATCGCGTTGTAAGTATAGTTTCTAAACCAACAGAGAATCCTTTCGTACAAAAGTTTGGTTGTCACAAGTAACAAAACCCAATAAAATTTATAACCAAAGTATTGAAACCTCGGGTCGTCTTCTCAAGGAATTGCAGGAAAGTATGATTTATTATTGGTTATGAAAAAATGATATATTTTTGGGTTTTTGAAATAGAGAACAAGTAATTTAAATGGCAAGAAAAATAATAAATTAATAATTAGAAAATCTGTTGGCAAGGTGTAAGAACTGGACGTCCTATCCTAGTTATCCTTATCAATTGTGATGAGAATTGGATTTCGCTCCCACCTTGTTAACCTCTAACTATGAAGGTAAGTCAAGTGGATGAATCAATTTGATTCCTCTGGTCCTGGTCAATTCCTATGGAAAGACTAGAGTTATTGGAATACAAATCAACTGGCAAAGATAACAATCATCAATCACAAGGAGTTTGATAACTCAAGTTTCTCCAATTACTTAACCAAAGCAAAAAGGGAGAAAATCTACTTGAATAAAAATGCCTTCAGATGGGAAGCAACAGTAACATAAATAAAAGAAAGAAATCTTAAATCTGAAATACCTCAAATTATATTAAATAAAAGAAATCAAATCTAACATAGGAATTCATAAATTAAATTGGGAAAATAAATAAAAGGGACATTGAACCTGTAATTGAAGAGAAGTAGCCTAAACATAATAGAAATCCTAAATCCTAATCCTAAGAGAGAGGAGAGAACCTCTCTCTCTAAAACTACATCTAATCCTAAAATTGTGTATATTAAAACTTGATTTTTGAATGAATGGATTTCCCCACTTTATAGCCTCTAATCTGTATTTTCTGGGCCGAAAACTGGGCCAGAAACAGCCCAGAAATTGCCCCCAGCGATTTCTAGTACGTACAGGTCGCTGCAAAGTCACGCGGAAGCATCGTGCACGCGTTAGCGTGGATTGGGTTTTTGCCAGGTCACGCATCCGTGTGATCCACGCATTCGCGTCGTCTGGCTTCGGGGAAGCTATGGAAAATTATATATTGTTGTGAAACCCCGGACGTTAGCTTTCCAACGCAATTAGAACCGCGTCATTTGGACCTCTGTAGCTCAAGTTATGGTCGATTTAGTACCAGAAGGTCTGGCTGGACAGCTTTAGCAGTTCCTTCAGTTTCTTGTATTCCTTCCACTTTTGCATGCTTCCTTTCCATCTTCTAAGCTATTCCTGTCCTGTAATCTCTGAAATCACTTAACACACATATCACGGCATCAAATGGTATAAAGAGGAATTAATTTTTGGTAATTTAAAGGCTTGGGAAGCAAGTTTCCAATTATAAAACAAAATTAGGAAGGAAAATGTAAAACATGTGATTAGTATGAATAAGTGAGTAAAGAGTTGATAAAAACCACTCAATTGAGCACAAGATAAACCATAAAATAGTGGTTTATCAATTATCAACCACCATTTTCTTCAACTTTCTCAAAATGGCATTGCAGAGAGTAGGAAAAAAGTGAAGGAATCAATTTGTATGCAAATGAAAATTATTTACCTTTAACCTCTGACTTAGTTTAACATGCTTTTGATTAGTTTTATTGGACTTTTGCTTTCTTGATTAACTTTCTCTTTCTTTTTTCTTTAGTGTATGTGAGCTTGAAGATGAAGCTCTCTCTCTTTGGTGATTACCTGAATAGAACTTGTGTAGATTAGCTTGGGGTTAATTCATTAAAGCTTAATTACAATTGGGATTGGTTAGTGGATCAATTTTCATTCAGCCACTTTAATTTGCTTTGTTTCATTTGTTTGGGCTGTGACAAAAATAATTTAGGCCTGCATCACTAAATGAAACAATCAAACCCAATTGGGTATTTAACTCAATAACTCAATATTTGTCATCATTATTAAATTAATTGTATACTTAACTCAACAATCTCCCTCTTGGTGACAAATATAATTTCAAAGGATAGAATTAAAGAAATTGAATTAGATAATATTAAGGTACTTCCCTTTGATGACATCAAGTAGTTTTGAAGTGCTCCTCCTTTCTTTCTCAAAGGTTGCTTCCCCTGACTTTGTGCTCTTCTTTTGTTTCTTGTTCATATATATCCATATAGAGAACATACACATGCTTGCACAAAAATTAGTAATGCAACATTTTCAACATCTCAAGCAAAAAGGAGTCATCAAGCATTTTTGTTTTCACAATCCTAATTAAAAGGCATTCAGTTATGAGTACCAAATCATGACTCAAATGCATGATAAAAAAGTATTCGGATTTCATTTAAACACTTTCTATTGTCAAACAGATATCTTATTTAGCCATAAGAGATCTCCAGGTACCTGAGTAGTTATCAACAACATACCAAAGCATGCATTTGTCAAAAATTTGTGTCACAAGCACATCTTTAAAGCAGATTCATCAGATTTGCCAAGCTCACTCAGAATACAACATCAAGCACAATCACAAAACTAGCACAAAATTCACAAATACTCTCATAATTAAAGTTCACAACTACTCATAATTACTCAAAACACAAAACTACTCATCTCTACTCCCTCTTTTGTCATCAAGGGAGGAAAGTATAAGTAGTGCAAAACTTGAAAAAAAGATTTGGTCATAGTTCAAAGTTCATATAAACTTGATTAAACCAAATGCAAGATAAAGCAGTCGTTAATATTTACAGTCATCCAAAATAAAACTGTGTCTAAAACAAACTAAATTGTTCTAAGAGACAAAGTCAAATAACAGAAATTAGCAACTAGAGACATCCTCAAGAATCCGAGCCATCCTCCTAAGAATCAAGTGGTTCTTTGTGGTTAGTGGCCATGGTTTTGTCCTCGTTAATGTTGTTAACATACTTCAGAAGGACAGCCACTCTATCCCTTGACTTTCTGAGGACATTCTCATTTCTGACCGCAAGCTTCCTTTCTTGTTGGCTTGTAGAGAATAGATGGTTCGATAGGTTCACAAACTCATGCAGAACATTTTTAATAACTCCATAAAGGAGTGATTTGTGATCAGTTGAGGCTGAAGTTCCCGAAGTTGAGTGAGGAGGAATATCGTCTAGTTCATCATCATCATCATCTAGGACTACCTTTTCAGTTCTCGTATGCCCTTTCTTGTGCTGTTTCACTAAATCACCTCCTTTTAGATATGAGTGTCTATTTTTATATGATTCATTTGACAGATCAACACCAAATTGTTCAAAAATATAAGTTAAAAAGATGCCATAAGGGAGAGCCACATTTTTGTCACTCCTTATGCAATCAAACATATGCCTCACCATCAAATATGAAAAAGAAATTTTAGTTTTAGTGATGATACATATAAAACAATAGTATCACAGAAAGACACCTTCTGATATGAGCCACTTTGAGGTAAAATTATATGGTTCACTATACAATGCAATTGAGCACGAGAATGGCCAAGGGCTCGATGATTAGGAGTTAGACCATCAGTCAGAGAGATATTCTCACACACATGAGCTAGAACATCTTTATATGACACAGCTAACCCCTCATCCCATTTACCAAAGGTATAAGCATAGACACCAATATCAGTATATTCTAAGGAGTCACTTATAGATTCACTGTTCAGGACAAGATCACGACCTTTGACATAAGAATGAATGGATCCCTTATGGTAGGTCAGATTATCATAAAACTCCCGAACTAAATCTGGATAAATAGGCTTTTGATTTTGAAAAATTGATTCCAGTCCAGAAATTCAAGATTTTCAACAAATGCAAAACCTTTCTTTTTCAGATTTGGTAAGTCAGCAAAAAATGTAGGACAAATGGGACGATAAACAACAATATCATGATAAAAATCATGGTTCATGACAGAGCGAAAATGGTGAGGGTTATAGTTGGAGTGAGAGGTCATAAAGGAAGATTTGTGAGCAAAAAGATCAATATTGTGAGGTTCCTTAACTGATTGAAGAGGGATATGAGGATTACCTCTTTGAGGACGCTGAGGAACTAACCTAGGCTCTGGACTTGTAGGTTCAGAAGTGGGTTTCTCTGCGGCAGGACGCTTCCTTTTCGAAGAGCTTGGACGAGAGGGACCAATTTGTGGAGCTGCTGGCTTAGAAGATGAGGGATATCTTGGAGTTGTTTTTGTTCTTGCCATTGGATCGGTGCGAGGAGGAGAGAATGACAGAGTGGGGGACAGAGTAAAGGTAGGATCTTTGGAATGTGAAGAGGCTCTAGGTTTTTCAGGGATTCTGGAAAGTTGAGTGAGAGAACCTTTTCGGGTAGCGATTTTATTTCTCATCTTTATGTGAAGCAAGGATTTTGCAAGTATTAAAACAATGATGGTATTGGGAAGAAACCGAAGAGGTTATGTAGGGAGTTATGAAGAGAGAAGTTTGGTAACTGCTACAAGTAAAAGGTTTCTTGAAAACATGCATGCGCAGAACCTATGACTATTCCTTGAAAAGACTTAACATCATATTGAAAGGTTTTATTTAAAATAAAAGAAATAAAGATAATAAAACAAATTTAAAAGAACACTATTTTAACAAAAGATAAAATACAAAAGCACACAAAATAAATGTAACACCCATTTGCCCCAAAGGTGGTTGTGTTTAAGAAAACACAATAGACCACAAGAAATCCGAACTGAAGGTTGGCCTATTTGATTCAGAACTCGAGACTGACCCCAGAAACCAAGATCCAGAAAGATGGCTCATTATTTACCCAGAATTGTCTCCTCCCGATCTGAGAGACAAAAATACCAATCAACACATCAGCAAAGCTAAAATAAGGAATCATGACTCAGAATGCCTAGATTTATTCTTAATTTACAAAATCTGTCCTCAACCAGAAGTTTGGTGAAAATATCAGCTAGTTGGTCCTCTGATTTAACAAATTGAATGCTAATATTTTTCTTTTGAACATGATCCTTTATTGAGTGAAATCTCACTTCAATATGTTTAGTTCTTGAGTGCAAAACGGAATTTTTGAAAATATTTATGACATTCATGTTGTCACACAAAAAGGGAATGTTTTTGGCATTCAATTTATAATCAACAAGTTGAGTTTTTAACCAAAGCAACTGAGAACAGCAAGAAGAAGCACCAATGTATTCAGCTTCAGCAGTGAAAAGAGCTACTGTTGAGTGCTTTTTGCTAGACTATACATTCAAAGATCTGCCCAGAAAACAACAAACGTCAGATGTACTTCTTCTATCAATTCTATCTCCAACAAAATCTACATCACAATAACCAACTACAGAAAACTCAATGTCTTGGGATACCATAAACCAAAGTTAGATGTGCCATGAACATATCTAACGATCCTTTTAACTGCAGAAAGATGTGATTCTTTCGGTTGTGATTGGAATGTAGAACAAATTCTAACACTTTGTATAATATCAGGTCTAGAGGATGTTAGGTACATAAGAGAACTAATCATTCCTCTATACCTAGTCTCATCAACATCTTTCTCATTTTTACCCTTTTCTAACTTTGAGTTAGAGTGCGTGGGTCTTCCCATTGGTTTGGAATTCTCCATACTAAATTTCTTAACTAATTTCTTAGCATACTTATCTTAATGAATAAAAATTCTATTTTCAGTTTGTTTAATTTGAAGCCCAAGGAAGAAATTAAGTTCACCCATCATATTCATGTCAAATTCACTTGTCATGAGTTTTCTAAATTCAGTACAAAGGGTTTCATTTGCTGATCCAAAGATAATGTCATCAACATAAATTTGGACTAGAATGAAAGAATCATTAGAATTTTTGATGAATAGAGTAGTGTCAGTGGTGCCTCTTTGAAAACCATTTTTCAAAAGAAAAGAACCGAGTCTTTCATACCAAGCTCTAGGAGTTGTCTTAATCCATAAAAAAGCTTTTGAAAGTTTGAAAACATGATTTGGAAGCTCTTTATTTTCAAAACTAGGAGACTGTGCCACATACACTTCTCTATCAATGACTTTATTTAAAAATGCACACTTCACATCCATTTGAAATAATTTAAAGCCACAATGGATAACATATGTTAGAAGAAGCCTAAAAGCTTCCATTCGGGCCACAGAGGCAAAGAATTTATCAAAATCTACCCCTTCTTCTTGATAATATCCTTGTGCCACCAATCTAGCTTTGTTTCTAGCAATACCTCCATCTTCACCCAATTCGTTCCTAAAGATCCACTTGGTTCCGGTCATTTTCTTTCTATTTTGTTTGGGAACAAGTGTCCAAACTTGATTCTCTTCAAATTGTTGAAACTCTTCCTCCATAGCCTTTACCCAAGAGGGGTCATCAAGTGCTTCTTTGATGTTTTGAGGCTTAATTTGAGACAAAAGGCCATTTTTGCTTCTTCAATTTCCTTTCTAGTGGAGGATCGAGTTTTGACACTTTGAGAGACATACCCAATGACAAATTCCTATGGATAGTTCTTTAAAAATCTCTATTCTCGGGGTCTTGAGGACTCAAGAACAGATTCGGTTAAGCTGGGATCAATGAAACTAGTATTTTCAGGGATTTCACCAGTTTTAGAAGATAAAACAGAATTATCTCTTACAGCAGCATGTTCAAAGTCAAGTTGCCCAGAATTTCCTTTTTCTTGATTTTGGGCTTTATTGGCGTTACTCTCCACTTGGTTTCTTGGATCACAGTCTTTCAAAATACTTTGAACCATGTTAGTATCACAAAAAGTAACATATATAGACTCCTCAATAACTATAGCATCTTGACGGTAAACTCTATAAACTTTGCTAGTTGTGGAATAACTTACAAACAAACAATTATATGCATTTCGATCAAATTTTTCTAAATTTTTTTGTTATTTAAAATAAAATATTTGCATTCAAAGATATGAAGATAATTCAAATTTGATGGGTGTCATTTCTAAAACTCATAAGGAATTTTCTTTAACAACTTTCTAATGATTGTTCTGTTTAAAATGTAGCAAGCCGTATTAACAGTTTCACCCCAAAGGAATTTTGGAACATCACTTTCACATACCATGGCTCTGGCCATTTATTGAATGCTTCTATTTCTTCTTTTAACAACACCATTTTATTGTGGTGTTCTTGGACAAGAAAAATTTTGTGATATTCTAAATTTATCACAAAAGGATTCAAAATATTGATTTTTAAATTCTTTTCTATGATCACTTCTAATGGAAGCAACCTTTAAATCCTTTTCATTTTGAATTCTTTTGACAAAAACCTCAAACGCTGAAAAAGCATCATTTTTATGAGCAAGAAACAAAATCCAATCGAATCTAGTATAATCATCCACAATCACCAAGCCATAATGTTTTTCAGCCAAACTTTGAGTTCTTGTTGGACCAAAGAGATTAATATGTAGCAACTCAAGTGGTCTTTTAGTGGAAATGTCTTTCTTTGATTTAAAAGAACTCTTTATTTATTTTTCCATTTGACATGCATCACAAATGATGTCTTTGTCAAATTTGATCAAAGGAAGATCTCTCACCAAATCCTTTTTAACAAGCTTGTTAATCTGAAACATGCTAATATGGCCCAATCTTTTGTGCCATAGCCACTTTTTAGAATCTTTTGAGTAGCCCTAACCAGAATTATTTAGAACCGATTGGATTCTAGAGGATGATGCAATTTCATCAAAATGTGGCTGTTCAAAAGAGGCATCATTGTTGAAAAAATATCCAAGACCAGATTTATCAAAAGAGGTTTTTGTTTTTGAAGAAGAGGCCATGAATTTTGCAATTGGTTTTTCAAAAACTATATCCTCTTTTGTCACATAGCTCAAACCTGATTTCTCAAACAATGGTTTTTGATTTGCAAGTAATTTGTCCAAGTTACTAGAACTATGAGCAAATTTTGCTAAATCACTATTCAACCTTTTAATGATTTCATTTAACCTTTCAATTTCAGCAACAAGTTCTTGAGAAGGATCAATAATGTGCTTTCCTTTAAGCTTTTTTATTTCATATTTCAAAAATAGATTTTCTTCAATTAGATCGATAGCACATTCGGTTTCCTTTACTTTTTCTTTGAAGAAATCATTTTCAGCTTTCAATCATTCATTTTCAGTTTTGTATTTATTCAACAATTTCTCAGAGTGGTGGGTGAGATCATCAACAATAACATGTAAATCATCCATAGATAGGTCATAGTAATTTACCTCTTCCAGTTGATCTTCATCAGCCATGAAGCAGACTTGAGCTTCATATTCGGAGTCCTCTTCCTCATCCGAATCGTTCTCTAGATTCTCCCAAGAAACCATGAGTACTTTCTTCTTTTCCTTATTTGCCTTGTCCTCCTTTTTTTTTTTATCTTAGGACAGTTGAACTTGGAATGTCCAGCTTTCTTGCAGTTGTGACATATTACGTTGCTCAAATCCTTGTAAGTTTTTCTATCGTTTTATTCAATTACTTGTTTTTTTTTTGTTATGGGAGGTTATTATTCACTTTCACTTTTCATTTAGATATAACTTGATTGAGGGCTTAGTTTTCATTTTGCTCTAACATTTTTAATTTTTTGTTATTTGAATTTCAGAATGCTGTTCTAGCATTGGATTCTTTATGTAATACATATGATATAGTATTTCTATGAATTGCATCTTGGTTGCAATATCTTCATTTGCTTAATATACTCAATTTCAGGCTAAAAATCTTGAACCATATCAATGTTACTTGTATAGATGGACTTTTGCGTATTTGCTTTATTGAGGCCTTTTGCATATTTGTGCATCCTCTTAACTTTAGTTCATTTTTCTTAGGATTTTGAAATTCACACTTTATATTTGCTTATGGTTAGGTCTCTTTGATTAAAAAAAAAAAAATATATGCATGAATAATTTCAACTTAAACCTTTTAAGTAAACTGAAAATCTTTTCAATAGAACATAAAAGAACAACAAATTGCTCCAAAATTAAATGTAAAAGATTTCTAAAATTTGGATAACATGCTTTTCTATTTAATATGCAAAAGAAACTTTTTCTTTGTTCTTTCCCCAGCTAAAATGTCTCTCTTTTATATAATTCTAAATTTATGGACCAAAACCATAATTTTTCAATTACATTGTTACATGATAACATTTATATGAAAACTAATGTTGTGTTCTTCACCAAAAAATTAATACATAGTGAACAACAATTACTTATCATGCATTTTGGTAATATTTTTTATTCCTAATTAGATGGCTCATGGGAAACTTTGAAAGAGAATCGATTTTAAGTAATTTTAATTGGTCTAAGTATGATTATTCTCTTGCTCAGGTGTTGTAGAATTCTTTTTTATATTGAAATTACAGTTGCTGATGCTATAAATACTGCAAGAAGTGTCTTTAATATTGTCCTCACTGATGCTACAGATGCTGTAAGAATTTTAGGTAAGTGAAAAAATAGTTTGAAACTAAAGAAAGCTAAGCTTTATCCAAGAACAAGAATAAAACACTATCTTAGGAGATGCTCTATCAACTAGTCTTAAATTTCTCATGTGTTGACTTTTGTAATTTCTATAATTGATACGTAGCAACTTTCATAGCAGCATATACTAACTGGGGCTTTGCAAGAATCATGGAAATGAGATAGGGTTGGATTGATGTAATTTGGCTCTACAGTTTAGTGACATACATTCCTCCTTATTTGTTCAAATTTTTACGGGTTATGACTTTTGATTTTTGAAGAATATATATAAATTTTAAAAATTATATGATATATTTGATATTTTATTTATGATTTATAATTTTTGATTATTACAAAATTTTAAATAAAAAAAATTGTTGGTTTAATTCGATAATAATGTATAAAATTGTCATTTTAATTAAGTAAAAAAGACAATTAAACTGTCCTTTTAAATGACATAAAACTGCCGTTTTAATTTACTAAAAACAGTGGTTAAAATTACTAATTTAAATGAGTAAAAATGCTATTTTAACTAATAAAATAGTCGTTTTAACCATCACTTTAAACAAAAAAAATTGTCATTTTATCTAGTAAAAATGACAATTTTAGATCATTGTTTTAAACAATTAAAAAACCGTCATTTTATTTGGTTAAAATGGTGGTTTCAACTGCCATTTTAAATGTAGAAAAAATTGCTGTTTTAACAATGAAAATTGTGACGATTTCAAAAATTGTCGTAACATCTAAAATAACGTTTAGAGTTATGGCGTTTTTAAAAAACGTTATTCTTAAAGATAATGACGATTAAAACTACCATAGTTATTCTAAAAAACAGTTTTTTTAACCAAAATTTTTTGTAAGGATGAAAAGGGCAAGACCGTGAGGTCGGAGAGTAGTGAGTGGCATTAACAAAAAGAGAGGGAATGAAACTGTTGTTTTGTATGTGACAAAACAGGGAAGAACACTCTTTAAATTCGATTTTTGCATTGCTGTTGAAAAATTTAACGATAATTCCAACACGATGTCAAAATCTTAAATAAATAATTTGTAATTATCAACGGTATATTATGCGCCACAACCTTACTCAATTGGCACCTAAGTTAGCTCCGGTTTAGTGTTGAATTTGCGTGATCCTACGGTAATAGTTTCCGAAATTTTATTTTACGATGTTATAGTCTTTTTTTTTTTTACAGTAATTCCCACAGCAATAATGTTGGATAATATATGACGGTAATGAGCGAAATTTTTAGTGAACAGGACAAAAATAATCTAATAGATAAATGCATAATAATAAATATATTTTTTTAGTTATTTTACATGGGTTATATGGAGCCACACGATCCAAAAAATGTGATCCCTACACAACCCGTGCAAAATTAAATTGCATGAAAGATCGTATAGTGGGATTGGCTCAAAGTTGACCAATTTCATTGTACAAATCACTTCCAAAAATAAATGAAAGGAAAAAGAACAGCATTTCTCTATATTTTATTATTATGCAACATAACACTATAAATAATAGTGTACTATTCAACTTTGTAAAGATGCCAATCGTGTGGTGTTGTATTAATTTGCAGTTGCAAATAGGCAGACACGACAAAAGAAATGTGGTAATTAATAATAATTAATAAATATTAAATAAGATAATTTTAAGTTATTTAAATTGATTTTTTATTATTTTTAAAATATTATTAAAATAATATATATACAAGGCATTGTTTTGCAGCAGTGCCGTAATGGCTTTAAATCCTTCAGGAAATAAAAAATAGGGGTAGGGTGGGGTCTACTTGGGCTTTCACTTTACCTTCGCGGTGGGGTGTTGGTATTGGACCATTTTTCATTTCTTTTCTATCTTCCTCTTTCACATCCATTAATGGGGCGACACATAGGAAAAGCTATAGGATATTGCAACTTTGAGAGGGAATTTCCATTGGTATCGTTTATAGGGAACATGCATGCTTGTTGTCATTTCATTTGTTTTTATGGTAATAGGGAATTCGAGACTGTCACCTTAGCTTTTGGTGCTTGGCCCCATGGACGGATTCTAATTTCTAATCCTACCCCCTTGTCAAAAGAAACAAAGATGCTTGCAATTATATGAAACAGAAATGCTAGCACTATTAAAATTTATTATTTTTGTTTATTATTTAATTAATTTAATTTTTTTTAGTTTAATAATTTAATACATATTTTATTTTATATAATTTGTATTAACTCCTTGTGTGTGTGTGTATATATATATATATATATATTCCCTACCATATATGCATACAAAAAAAAATAAAAAATAAAAAAAAATTATTTGATTTTTTTCAAAAAATATAAAGACATATAAGTGTGTTTGAATTGAAATTTGTAAACGAAAATTTATATAAAATTAATTTTGTAAATTTAATTTTAGTAAGGTGAATTATTATTGACATGATTTATATTTAATATTTTTTATATCAAAATAGATTATATTAAACTGTTCGATTGTTCGGAAGAATAGCGGATCGGGTGAGGTGGAGGTAGGTGTAATCGGGTGAGGTAGGATGTGGACCTGAGTGCGAGCTGGGGGTGAGATGATTGTCCGAGTTGTCGGTGTGTCAGCGGGTGGGGCCATCTGCAAGGACACTTCGATGTTAAAGTCAGTATTCGTACGAAGAGACGGCCAATTATGGTAAGAAAGGTGACGTACCTTTGGGGAAGGGTAGGTCCATCCCCTTTTATACTCTGAACTTGGGTGGACTCCCTTGCTTGGGCCCATCTACCTGGAAGCTTCTACTAGCTGTCCAGGACTTTTCAGCGGGGCGTGAAGTGACGTGCAGGTCACCTCCGAATTCAGGTTGAGTGACCCGGCAGGTCGGTGGGCCGTAGTTGGACCTGGGACTCTCGATGGATTGGGCCGGAACATAAACTAAATGTTATTTGAATTATATTACTCAAAATTATTTTTAGATAAAAA
>NC_029791.2:32615981-32644422 GCF_000816755.2 Arachis ipaensis
TAATACAAAGTAAAAAAAATAAAATAAAAAAAGCTTCATATATACAAAAAAAAAATAACAAGAGTGATAAAAAAAATAACTCAAATGAACAAAAAACAAATTTTATATAAAACAATAATATGTATGAGAGAGTATTAAAAAATACAATAAAATTTATCATATAAACAATGAAGGACAAAGCTGATAAATAAAAAATAAAATTTCTCAATACATACATAGTCTAACAGGAAAAAAAAAAACTAAAATTTTTAACTACACGTGAATATGAGTTAAATTATAAAATCACATTTGCTTTTAGACACATTTGTGTTTAGACAAAAAAATAACAAAAAAACTTAAAAAAATAAATAAATATGCATTTGATACTCCAAACATTAAATCACTTGTTGCAAATTCTAAAATTTTTTTAATCCCAAGACCTCCATGTTAAATTATTAAAAAAAGAAATACTTGAATACAGAAGCATACCTAAATTCATAAGCATACTTAAAAGAGTTTAGTTTTTTTATCTTCCTCAACCAAAGTCTTCTGTATCTCTAATGTAACACCCTAATACTTTTAAACTGAGTTAAGCTTTATTTGGATTATATTTAGTAGTTGATATTCAAAACCTTGCGAAAATTTTCTTTTAAAACAAATGTGAAATAAAATAATTTATAAATAAAAATATTGAATAATTAGTTTTTATTAGAATAGTTACTAGTTGAAAAATATAAGTGGATTTAAAAATACTAACATGAAAAAACCGGTGTGCTAAACTATGAAGGCACAACAATAACAAACTTTACTTATACTAAATAAAAAAGGAAACATAATAGTTACAATTGCAATCAGTCAATAAGGATAAAACAAGACACATAAAAAATTCTAATTCTCTATAAATTTGTCTAACTATGACTAAAACAATCGCATATCCTTCCTTCTTAAGGTAAACGTTTAATGTTTTGTATCTACGTCCTCGATAGCTTGCTCCCACTAGTGCACCTGTCTTTTCACCTCAACTGTATTGCTTCGTATTGCATCGTTCTTGAAGATGGTACAGAGAGAGGGGTGAGAAACAAGAGTTTCTCAGTAGTTTTTATCTATATGGTGTCATCGTATCCATCCCCAGCCACTCCGAGTTTTAAAATAAAAACAGTGATGATGCAATGTTGTTCAATTATTATTTTCAAAAGTCTTGATTAGTCGAAGTGGTGTGACTTTTAGATGCTTCTCATTTACTTATGTTATGACATGTGTAATGCATACAAAATGCCTATAGCATTAAAACATATAAAGGTAACTCATAAACCTTGGTATGATGTTCTCATAGCCCATAAAGCAAGACGAAATAAATAATAAATAAGAGAAGAATAGTAACATTGCCATAGATAAGTCAAACAGAATAGATCTGAATAAAATAAAGATTTTAACCAACCAATATCATACATCATACAAAAAGAACTTTGGAAAAAAAGAAGGATCTTTGAATGCAATAATAAACATAATCATAAATAAAAAAAGATAAAAGATGATCACTCTTTTCATTGTACTTTTCATTACTTTTTTTCGTAGCTTTTATGGAAGATATTGAGCTCAAACTGGTATAAAAGGTGGGAGTCCCCTTCCCTTACCGAAGGTTCTTATCCCAAATATTTTGGCGATCACCTTCCCTTACCGAAGGATCATCTCGATCGATCACCTTCCCTTATCGAAGGATCATATCGATATCTTGTCTTTGGGGGTCACCTTCCCTTACCGAAGGATCATTCCCTCAGTTCAATTTACAATCAAGGTTATTTAGACATACACAAGAAAAGAGTTATATCAACAAAGATATCTTATTATATAAAATTGATGGGAGTCTCCTTCCCTTACCGAAGGTTCCCAAAAGTTTGCCGATCACCTTTCCTTACCGAAGGATCATTTCGATTATCTTGTGTTTGGGGGTCACCTTCCCTTACCGAAAGATCATTCCCTTAGTTCTTTATGCACATAAGATTTTTATTATAATGCATAATGCGTATGAAGGGAAGAGACATTATATCATGACATGTAATGCTAACATTTATATATGACATAAAAATTAGCATAAAACCCCTACCTCGAGTGAAGTTCCGCTAGGTATTCCGATGCAAGTAGATGCACTTTGTTAGTGAAGAGAGACTTGTTTCATGGCTAGACTTTGTGTATACTAGAATGTTTTGTATAGAAAAAGGGAATAGAATGAGAAAGGAAGGATCAAATAGCTCTCAGGCATGTGCAGATTATGTTAGGAGGCATTTAGGTGAAATCTTCAATCTGGATCGTCACTTTGTGAGCCCTATAAATTTTTCTACGTTTGGAATTTGGAATTAGCTATTAGAGAAAAATTTATATAGAATTGAATTAGATTTAAAACTAATTTTAAATGAAGTAAATCGGATAACCACAACTTGAGATATTTCTGAAATACTGTTAGTATATCAGGCTAGCTGATAAGAGCGCGATTTTCTACTCTGAACTCGTAACCGATTTATCTATCTAATTTAATTTGAATTTGATTTTATACTGAACTTAAGGAATAGAGCTATTATTCTTATCTTTTCATATAACAAAATATCATTCAAATCTAATAAATGTAGAATTAGTTATGACTATGTTTTAAAAGGTTGTTTACTGTCGGTTAGAGATTTACTACCACTAGTACTTTCATATGTTTAAATTTTAAATTCAAATCTTAAATTATTATCATTTTAATTAATTAATTAGTTATTAAAAAAATACTTGATTCAAAAAGTTGGGATGTTACATCTAACAGGACTGAATCACAACTCCTTTGATGGGAAAAGAGGTACGGAGGAGGCTTTGATATGTTAGGCTGCGTTTGTTTACAGAGACAGGACACAGAAATACAAAATTGTTTGATAGAGGAGGCATGGATAGAGACAATGTGTCCAGAGACACTGAAATAGTGTATTTTGTGTCTATCCTGACAGGAAGGACACAGAGACACTAATAAGGGACACAACTTATTTTTCATTTTTTCTTTTATTATTCTTGTTAATTTTTCATAATTATATTTTTTATTATTATATTTTTCATCTCAAATTTTTTGAATGAAAAAAATGAGAATAAATTGAATTTTTATAATTTATTCTAATTTATTACCAAACAGAATACAAAAACACAAAATTTTGTATCTCTATCCATCAATGTCTTGTCCTGTCCTGTTTTTAGTGTCTTGTCCTGTCCTGTTCTCAGAAACAAACACATCCTTAGGGACCAAAACTCTGAAATTACTATTTATATTCGAGTGTGACATCCATTAAACTCTAAAATACAAATAAAATAGTATCTCAATTTTATTCTCATTTAATTTCAAATCAAAAGTAATAATAAATTATTTAATTAAGCATTTATGACAATAAATAAGATCACCGTTATATAAGTCATTTAATGTGAAATAACTTAATTTGTAATTGAGGCCTGCTACACATACAAGTCTTTTTGGCTTACAAGTCTTACAAGTCCAATAAAACACACGCATTACACTTAATTAACGTATTACACACTTCCACATTCAAGAGTAAATAAAACGCACGTTATTCAACAATTTCCTGTTTCCAAAGCGCGCTACTCACCATGCATTATGAACGATTCTTCTTCTTCTTCCTCCATGAAAACAATTTTCTTGCCAAATTTGAAGATAATAGAACTTCAGAAATACACCCAAACGATTACAGAAATACACCCCAACGATTACAGAAATACACCCAAAGGATTACAAAATACACCCAAACGGTTATAGGAATTCACCCAGATGATTATAGAAATACACCCAAAGGATTACAAAAATACACCCAAAGGATTTAAGAAATACACCCAAAATTCGTTGAAGTACACCTTATGCATATTTTAGAACTCTTTCTCTTTCTCTTCCTCATCTTCTGCTGCTTCTTCTTTTTCTTCAAAAACAATTTCAGAGCTTGATGTCAAAAAATAATGGAAATCGAGAATAACGAAGAAAGAAAACAGAGAGAAAAGCACGTAAATGAAGAAGAAGAATAGAAAGAGGAAGAAGAACGTGCAGCAAGAAGAAGAAGAAGGAGAAAGAGAAGGCAAGAAACGAAAGAAAAGAAGAAGAAGAGGAATAGGAAGAAGAACGTGCAAGAAGAAGAAGAACGAGAAAGATAAAGCAAGAAACGAAAGAAAAGAAGAAGAAGAAGAAGAAGAAGAAGAAGAAGAAGAAGAAGAAGAAGAAGAGGAAGAGAAAGAAGAATGTGTAGTAAGAAGAAGAAGAAGGAGAAAGAGAAGGCAAGAAACGAAAGAAAAGAAGAAGAAGAAACGAAAGAAAAGAAGAAGAAGAAGAAGAAGAAGAAGAAGAGGAAGAGGAAGAAGAATGTGTAGTAAGAAGAAGAAGAAGAAGGAAAAAGAGAAGGCAATAAACGAAAGAAAAGAAGAAGAAGAAGAGGAAGAGGAAGAAGAAGAAGAACGTACCTTGCATCGCATTTTGGGGGTTTATTCGTTAATTAACTTGTAAAGCATACAAGCCCTAATGACTTGTATGCAGAGCTTTTCTGTTTGTAATTATAATGAATATATGTATTGCCCATAAATAGATTAGGAAATAATAATTTTCTAACAATCTCCTACTTGGACTATACATATATATTTTCCTGAGATAATCATATCTTATAAACTTTGTGCGCGCATATGAATACTATTTTCCTAATTACTTTAACAATTTGGTTCGTCTTATATATCAATTATAGAATTACCGTAACTTTTATCACATTAGTGTCGCGACGAAATCACGATGATCACCATACTAATATACTCAACGACATAGATCAAATTTGGATGAAAAAATTCAAAAATTACATGCGAAAATGATCTTATACATGCCTATTTTCAACCGATCCAACTTTAATAAACTATATAAGATCATGAGTCAGAGTGAAAATAAAACTAAATACTTTATTTCTGTAAAAATATCTATATTCATAAATTTGTCTAAATCATATGAACAACCAAATGCACACTCCCATTGAAACAATATATCATAAAATGATATGACACCCATGTGAACAATATCGACATGAAAAATCTTGGGTGTTTGTTTCTTATAAACTAAATATGCATTCATTTATAGAGTTTGTGCTAATTTATTCATGAGACACTTAAATACTCTGAACTCTCTTGTTTAATTATAATTTAAAATATTAGACTACTAACACATTATCACAAAATAACTCAAGTGGTCTTTCAAATATATATCCATAATTTGTGACACGTTTTTGTAGTCACATAATTGGATGTCTTCAAAAGATGTTTTATATTCAAGTGCTTTAGTGGAAAGAGTAATGATTATCTTTTCAACACTTTTTCAAAGAACTCTTTCAAAGAGTATATGAATATACCTGCAATGGATCATAACTTCCTTGACATCTAACATAGTCAGAATCTGAATACCAAATAATCTCTAAATTTAGTTTTTGACTTCATATGTGTGAATATGTAACGTTTTGCTATAACAAAATTTGTTTGTCTATTATTTAGTGATTCATTCTTAACTGACTCAAATATCTGTCAAAGATACCAATAAAGTTCACAATAATTGTATGTATACAAATTTGTTATCCATAAGACTACTATTAAAGCATATTAAATCTTATACATTTTTGGACTTTATAATTTTTTTAGACACCTAATAAGACTATATTTGTCTCCCTTAAAATTGAGTATATAACCTTATTTATAATTCTACATGCTGCTGACATATAAGAATAGTAAAACTATACTCACTACCACTGAATTAATATAAGTCATTAACCACATTTATCTCAAACGTACATATGAGATAATAATTTGATTAAATAAAAGTTACTAATAACAGAAAGTTTTTCTTTTTCTTTTTGTTTATTTCCAAAAAAAAAAATCTATTTAAAAATAGACTAACATTAACAGATATAATGTTAAAGCAAAATATATTCGCACAAGTTATATATCATATGAATAAAATTTATATAATGATGGCTCATCACAAATACCCAACACAACATTAATATTATCTTTGGATTGAAATATTAATCTGTAAGCAGTATTTTTAATTTGGTAATCCAATATTGATAATAAATTTTGTCAAACTTATTGTTCACATGAAACTTGATAAATATCATATGTTTATTATTACAAATGCGCATGTAATTTGCTCAAATAGAAAACTTTCTTTGGGCCGATCTGTACCTGCATAAACTACATATAGATAAATTCATTTAGTGTGCCTTACCAAATATTCTCAACAAAATTCTCTCAAACAATAAGCCTATCTTTGAATTGACTTATTGTTCACATGAAAACTTGAGAATTATACCTATTTATTACTGCATATATTTTTCTAACAATTGGCGAAACACTAGGTTGGGTTGATTAGTGGTTGCATAATTAAATAGAAAATAAACACAAAATTCAATGTTTTTTATTTGGCCAAACAATAAATTTTCTTTGGACGGATTATTGTTTGCATAAATAATAAGCATTGATTTATTCTTAACCATTTATCCAAATATATAAAATATCATTTATATGTATATCTAACTCTTCTAAATATAAATCTTCCTTTGGGGTGACCAATATTCTCATGAATTATATTTTATCATATTCCTAATATTCCAAAATAAATCAATCTTCATAAAAAAAGCTACTTTGGTAGCATAATGTTCAATTAATTTATTCCAAAATCAAACCTTTATAAAATAAACGGGTATAAAAATTTAAATTATTACTAATTTTCTTATGTAACAAATCCAAAATACTTACATAGCACAAAAATAATAAAACAATAAGATACAATATATAACAATCCTATAATATTGTGAATTCTTATTAATTAATTGTTAATTCTTTTATTTAACACAAATTTAAATCCACAAAAAAAAAATTTACATAATAAAGAAGTCACAATAATATGTACAGAAATTCAATTCTCTTAATAAATTAAAATTTAATTATATCAACACTCAAAAGGGTCAAAAGAAAAAAAAGATGAGCTATATACAATATAATTTTTGTATAACCGTCGATACAATTCCATATCCATATACCCAAAAAATAGAGATATTCATCTTTAGTTTAAATTCATATAATAACCAAATCAGAAGATTTCACTTTAATAAAACTGCATCATAGTTAAATATGAGCAATTCTAATTCATTCACAACTAAACTATAATGAGTGGAGGAGAGAACGGGAGTGAGAGTGTGAGGGTGAAACATGGTGAGGGTGTTGGTTATGTCGATGGAAGAGATAAGGGGAAGAGTGTTAAGGGGCTATATCCAGAAACTCGAAGGTGAGGCTGAGGAAGAACTGAGAACAGGAGAGAAGAAAACAACCAAGATCTCATTTCGTGACAAAGTTTTGGGTCTCTACTCTTTAACCGCTTACGAAGGATCATGCTCTAGTAGGTGAAAGGCTGGCTAAGGTTATTGATAAGCAAGGTGATGGGATTCCGCCGAAGGTGATATTCTCCGAAGAGGTAAAGTTAGCGCTTATTCGGCCATACAAGGACGTCATTGTCATCAAGGTTCTGGGATACACATGAGTTACACGGCTATCTCTAAAAGGTATTTGGTGATTAAATGGAGGCTATGACGAGTTAGACGTTGGGTATGAATACTTCTTGGTTAAGTTTGGTCTTGCTGAGGATAGGGAGAAGGTTCTTTTAGATGGACCATGGATGATTGCGGGATCGTATGTTGCCGTAAAACCTTGAACAACCAATTTCTTCCCTAATGAAAAGACTTTTAGGTCTACAATGGTGTGGATTAAGATTCTAGGATTAAATATATGGTACTATAATGAAGTAGCAATGAAGTGGGTGGCCTCTGCCATTGATGTCCCTATTTGTGTTGACCTCGCCACCAAGTCGGCAGAGAGAGGAAAGTATGCGAGGGTATGTGTTCAAATTAACTTGGGAATGGTGATTGTACACATGATTGTAGTTGATGGTAGAAGCTTTGACGTGGAGTATGGGAGCTGTTCCGAGGGTTACCTGAAACTGTAGGTCGATCTCGGATGAGATCTTCTGTACTGGTCGGAGATGACGTGTCCGGCTGGCTGGTGGCGGCCGGAGCTGTTGTGTCCGACTTGTTGGCTGACTTCTGATCCTTGGTCACCGGAGGGTGGGGGGTACCTACAAGAGACTCCGATGCTTAAGATAGCACGGGTATTAAGCAGGTTTATTGTAGAATCAGAGTATGAGTTATACCTGGGTGCTCCAGTGTATTTATAGTAGATGGGGCTGACCTTTCTGATAAGATAAGTTAGTTATCTTATCTTTATCTTATTTTGTGAAGTCAGCTTATCTTCAAGGGAACCGCCTTTATCTCTATAGGCTTGGATTGCCTTTGGATTCGGGTCGTGTTCCTCTATTTGGGCCCTCTATTGGGCTCTCCTGTCGGTTTGGCCGATCTCTTTGAGAAGAGGTCGGCTAGTCGGACCTGAAGAGATCGGTCGCCATGTCGCTAAACATCCCGGGTCGGACAGCTTGACCTAGGGTATGAACAGTGCCCCTGCTTGAGCTCGGTCTTCTTTTTTGAGGTCGAGTCCTTGACTTCGGTCCTTCTATAGTGGAGCTGAACTCAAGCATTTCATCGATCTTTCCCTTTTTGTAGAATCTTTTGAATGTGGAACGTTTTTCTCTAAAAGCGCGCGCTTTCACATCAGTGCTTTGGAAACGTGTGAGGGTTTAATGCTTTCATTAATTAGCATTAATTGCCCCGTTTTTCCTTTGAAGCTTTTGATTTTTGAAAACCCAAAAACAGTTTCTCTTCTTCGCTCCTTTGTAACTTCTTCACATTTTCTTCCTTTGTCTCGCTCTCTGTTTTTTGCCCTCATTTCTGCTTTTTCTCGCGTTGCGGCATCGCTCGGCGAATTTTCTGGGCAGCTTCCATTTTTACGCCTCCTTCTTTCCTCCGAAGCTTCTTCCTTCTCCAGATGAGTTCCATTCGTATTTTCTTTCTCTTTCGTTGCTTTGGCTTTGTGATCAAGTTTTGATTTTTCTTTAGAGAAAGTTTGGATCTTTCTGTTTTTGTCGCACCTAATTGTTGTGTGTTCTAGGGGTTTCTTCATCTTCTGTAAGATCTTTTTTGCTTTTCTTGTTGCTTAGACCTTTTCTAGGGCTTTTGCATGTTGTTTTCGTTTCTGCTTGCGCCTTTGATGGTGGTTTTTGCTTGATTCTGAAAAAGGTTGGGCCTTTGATGATTTTTGCTTGGCATTTTTTATGTTTGACCATGCTTTTTGCTGATAGACTATAGAAAGGTAGTGATTTTTGTGTTTTTACTTCCATTGTTTCCTTTGAAACCTTTTTCTTATTTGATGAGTGCCGGGACATATTCTGTAGGAATTTCTTTTTAACCTTGGTTTGTTACTGCCTCCAAAGGATGCCCCGGGACTTTGGTTTGAGTCTTGGGGTTTTCCTTTTCTGTTTGTTCGTCTGTATCATATTAGTCGAGTTGTTTTTGCCCCTCGTCCGAGATGTTTTTTCTTTTAGTAATCCTATCTTCTTTTCTTATTGTAGGACTAGTTGGCCTCATGTCTTCTCGCCATAACGTTGTAGAGATATCTTCCCAAGTTCCTGAAGGCATGGCCAATTGGGTGAACTCAATGGTTCTTATGTGTGTCTCTTTGGCTGATTCTGAGTTTTGTGCGCAGCTTAGGCAGTTTCATAGGGTCTGTAGTAATGCCGGCGATGAGAAGAATTATGAACTTGTCCCTCCCTCTTCTGAAGAGAGAGTTTGTTTCTCTACTCGGGTTATTAGAGATCGCCCTTTTTTCTATGCTTATGACTTCTTTTTTGGTGAGCTAGGTATCACCCTTCCCTTTACTGAATTTGAGACCAACCTGTTATGGTCTTATAATGTTGCTCCCTCTCAACTTCACCCTAATTCCTGGGGCTTCATAAAAATTTTTCAATTGTTGTGCAATGATTTTGGTGTTCCTACCTCGCAATCTCTCTTCTTCTATTTATTTGTTTTGACGAAGCCTGGAGTAGTAAAAAAGAAGGCGGCTTGGGTCTCCTTTCGATCTTCCCAGGGGAAGAAGGTCTTTTCCATGTTTGACGAATCGTTCCGTGATTTTAAAAATTACTTTTTTCAAGGTCCGAGCTGTTGAAGGAGCTCGGCCCTTTTTTCTGGATGAGAATGATGAGCCCGCCTTTCCCTTGGAATGGCAAAAAGATGTGCGAGTGTCCCGATACACGTGGGAGATGTTGGATGAAACTGAGCGAGCTTTTGTGACCGTCTTGGAAGAACACTGGGGTCAACCTCCCCATCTCGATACAAAGAAATTTTTAACCAATCCCTCTCTTCTTCAAACCGAGCTGGGTATTTTGCGTTCTTGATTTTCCCTTTATTATCTGTTTATTTTGCTTGTAAATGCCTTTCCGACTTGCAGCTTTATTTCTTACTGTTGTGTTTTGCAGAGGCAATGAAGAATAATGAATCCATGAAGGCTTTTAAAAGAGCACAGAAGGCGACTGCTGCTAAAAACATCTCGGCCAAGGCGGCCAGGGAGGGATCTTCCCAAGTGCGCGTGAAGCCGTCCATGCCGAGTTCTCCGAGGAAGGTGATCCCCACTCCCCGAGTTCGTCTGGCTGACCCTCCCCTAACTTCTGTCGCTCCTTCTGGCGTTTCTCCCAATAAGAAACAAAGAATAGCTGAGTCTTTTAACCTTGATGCTCCCGACTTTAATGCAATTGAATTCGTGGATCAGCAAATTGGTCCCTATGGTGCCCTTCCCATGGACGATGTGTCCATCCTTCGCCATCTAGAATTTATGACCCAAAACAGCATTAAGATGGCGTATATGGGAGCTGCTCTGTACCGAACTTCCCAGAATCTTCCTCTCCATGCCACCAAAGAATTTATGGAGGAGGCAAAACAAGAGTTCGATCGGATGAAGGGCCTTAAGGAGGAGCTTGAGGTAAAGATTGCCAAGTTGGAGAAGGATTTGGAGACTGAGAAGGCGAGTTCCCTTTCCCTGGCGGCTTCTGTGAGGCTGGCCGAGGATACGGCTATGATGCATAAGGATAGTTACGTTACGTCTTATCGGGAGGTGATGCGCCTGAGGGGGGAGCTGGAGAGTGCCCGGAAAGATTATTCTGAGCTTCAAGGTCATCTCGTTGGCAGCGTGACTGCTGCTTATGAGAACCTGAAGGAGCAAGTTCGGGTCATTGCTCCCGAGGCTGACCTTGCCCTCTTCAGCCTAGATAATGTTGTCAGGGATGGCAAGATTGTCCTTGATGATAAGGGTGATGATGATGTTGATCCCCTTGTGTCCTCTGCTAAGGTGTTGACCTCTTCTGCTCCTCCAGTTGTGTCTGATCCGGATTGCCAGATTCTGAACCAGGAGGATGAAACTGTAGATGCTGTGCCTATTCAAACTCGCCCTCCTTCTCCTTGTCCTGATGCTGCCAAGAAGGCTCCTGATGTTTGCTGATCTCTCTCTGGATATTTATGCAGCTGGCCCGACTTGTGGGCTCTTAAACTTTGTTTTGTTAATTGCTGGCATTTTCTAGTTGCTTGCCTAGCAACTTTTACTTTGAAAAACAAAAGTAGCTTGCTAGCCTTTTTAGGTAAATTTTGGTGGCCTCTGAAGCTTTATAACTTTGTAGATTATATCATGTTTTTTTGCGCTTGACTTGGTATCTCTTCTGTTTTCTGAGAGTGTTGGAATCTTGCAGCTTGACCTCTTTGGATTGCTTTGTATTTTATTGTTTGTAGCTTGGATCCTTTGAGGTTGTGGGTCCAACTTGCTTTTTCGGTTTTTTCGCTCTTGCTTGTATTTTTAGCACTTCATAACCAATTTCTTTGCGTTGGTCCTCTTTCCAGTTATTTCTGTAATCCTCTTTCTTGGACCTTTGTCTGGTCTCTTTCAGGGATTACTTTTATAACTTGGTTTTTGTAGGAGGCCGACTTCGTTAGGTCGATCTTTTCTAAGTTATTTTTTGTAATCCTCTTTCTTGGACCTTTGTCAGGTCTGTACTATAACTTTTGTTGTAGGAGGTCGACTTCTTTGCGTCGTCCTCTTTCTAAGTTATTTTTGTAGTCCTCTTTTTTGGACCTTTGTCAGGTCTCTTTCAGGGATTACTTCTATAACTTTTTGCTGTAGGAGACCGACTTCGTTATATCGATCTCTTCTAAGTTATTTTTGTAATCCTCTTTCTTGGATCTTTGTTAGATCTCTTTCAGGGATTACTTTTATAACTTGTTTGTAGGAGGTCGACTTCTTTATATCGATCTCTTCTAAGTTATTTTTGTAATCCTCTTTCTTGGATCTTTGTTAGATCTCTTTCAGGGATTACTTTTATAACTTTTTACTGTAGGAGACCGACTTCGTTATATCGATCTCTTCTAAGTTATTTTTGTAATCCTCTTTCTTGGATCTTTGTTAGATCTCTTTCAGGGATTACTTTTATAACTTGTTTGTAGGAGGTCGACTTCTTTATATCGATCTCTTCTAAGTTATTTTGCCAGTCTTTAAGTTATTATTTAGCAATCCATAAGACCTCGTCAGGTTCTTTTTCGGATCACTTTCGATAACTTCTTACATTATTCTGTGTTCATCTTTGCCGATTTGTAGAAGGTGGTTGCTATCTTTAGATCGTCTTTTGGGTGAATCGTGTTTTCACCTTTATCGAATGATTGTCTTTATCGTGATCGTGTAGTTAAATTGTTATTCACTTTCTGCCGATCTGTTGCTTTATAATCAGACGATGAATGCTTCAGATTAATGCGTCTTGAAAACTTGTAGAATATCTAAAATATATATTTTATTCAAAGGAAAGTGCAAATATATACATGTGGGAATTTTTCATCCCTTTATGTCGAATAGTGTTTGAGTCTCAACTTGGTGCCTCATTAAAAAATCTTTTCAGGAAAAAGAGTGTATCCAATAGTGAGATCTTTTACTTTTTCTAGCTGTAGTACCTTCTTAGGTTGCAGGCGTGCCATGATCTGGAAAGCTCTCGTCCATCGAGTTCGGATAGTCTGTAGTAGCCCTTCCCAAGTACTTTTATAACTCGGTAGGGTCCTTTCCAGTTTGCTGCCAACTTTCCTTCTCCTGGTCGAGTTGTTCCAATATCATTTTGGATTAGGATGAGATCGTTCTCCGCAAAACTTCTCGGCACTACCCTTTGATTATATCTGGAAGCCATTCGACGTTTTAGTGCTTCTTCTCTGATCCGAGCTCTTTCCTGGATTTCAGGTAGTAGGTCGAGTTCTTCTCTTTGAAGTTGATAGTTGGCTTCTTCATTGTAGTGGACTACTCTAGGCGACCCTTCTTCGAACTCTACTGGGATTATTGCCTCCACTCCGTACGCTAATCGGAACGGTGATTTGTTTGTGGTGGAATGTGGCGTAGTTCGATATTCCCATAGGACTTGTGGAAGTTCTTCAGCCCAAGCTCCCTTCGCATCTTGCAGTCTCCGTTTTAACCCAGCCAATATGACTTTGTTGGCAGCTTCGGCTTGCCCATTGGCTTGAGGATGTTCGACGGAGGTGAACTGGTGCTTTATGTTCAAGTCGGCTACTAATTTCCTGAAGCCTGCATTTGTGAATTGAGTGCCATTGTCTGTGGTGATGGAGTATGGAATCCCGAACCTTGTGACAATGTTCCTATATAGGAATTTCCGGCTTCTTTGAGCAGTTGCGTTGGCTAGGGGCTCTGCCTCAATCCACTTTGTGAAATAGTCTTACCCCGACTATGAGGAATTTGACTTGTCCTGATCCCTGGGAAAAGGGTCCGAGAAGATCGAGTCCCCATTTTGCAAATGGCCAAGGCGAAGTTACGCTGATGAGCTCTTCTGGCGGGGCGATGTGAAAGTTGGCATGTTTCTGGCATGGGGGACATGTCTTTATAAATTCTGTAGCTTCCTTTTGTAGAGTTGGCCAGTAAAATCCCGCCCGAAGTACCTTTTTGGTGAGAGCTTGTGCTCCGAGATGATTGCTACAAATACCGCAGTGTACTTCCTCTAAAACTTCCGTTGTGTTAGAGGTCGGAACACATTTTAACAATGGTATTGAAATCCCTCTTTTGTATAGGGTGTTGTTTATGATGGTGTAGTACTGAGCCTCCCGTTTTAACCTCTTTGCTTCCTTCTCATTTGTGGGGAGTGTTTCTTTTTTGAGGTAATTAATTATGGGGGTCATCCATCCTTGGTCCTGACTTGTTATGGCTAGGACTTTTTCCTCTTCCGAGATTGACGGGTTCTGTAGCATTTCTTGGATGAGGCTTCTATTGTTGCCCCCTGGTTTAGTGCTGGCTAGTTTTGAGAGTGCGTCAGCTCAGGCGTTTTGTTCGTGGGGTATGTGGCAGATCTTATATTCCCCGAGGAGTCTGAGCTGTTCTTTGGTTTTATCCAAATACTTTTTCATGGTGGGATCTTTGGCTTGGTAGCTCCCCATTATCTGTGAGGTGACTACTTATGAATCACTATAGATGTTCAGTTTTTGAGCTCCAACCTCTTTAGCCAGCTTCAAACCAGCTAATAACACTTCATATTCCGCCAGGTTGTTTGAAGCCGGGAACCCGAACTTGAGGGAGAGCTCAACTTGGGTTCCTTGGTTGCTTTCTATTATTACGCCTGCGCCGCTTCCAGCCTTATTTGAAGAACCGTCCACATAGAGATTCCATTCTGTGGGAATTTCCAGGGCATCTGTGAATTCTGCGATAAAGTCGGCCAGATACTGTGATTTAATGGCCGTCCGAGCTTCATATTGGAGGTCGAATTTTGATAACTCAACTGCCCATTGTAAAATTCTTCCTGCTAAATCTGTTTTCTGCAATATTCCTTTTATGGGCTGGTTGGTTCGAACCTTAAGGGTGTGAGCCTGGAAGTATGGGCGAAGTCGTCGAGATGTTAGAATGAGAGTATAGGCAAACTTTTCTATTTTCTGGTAGTTCATCTCGGATCCCTGTAGCGCTTTGCTAATGAAGTAGACGGGTTGTTGCCCACTTTCGTCTTCTCTGACTAGTGCTGAGGCTATTGCCCGGCTTCCTACTATGAGATATAATATGAGCGGTTCTCCTTCTCGTGGTCGAGATAAGATAGGCGGCCGTCCTAAGAACTCCTTGAAGTCTTGGTAGGCTTGTTCATATTCTGTCATCCATTCGAACTGCTTTCCCTTCCTTAAAGTAGCATAGAAGGGGAGAGATCTTATCGCTGCCCCTGCTAAGAATCTGGATAGGGCGGCCAATCTCCCGTTGAGTTGCTGCACTTCTTTGACACAGGTGGGGCTCTTCATGTTGAGTATGGCTTGGCATTTATCCGGGTTTGTTTCAATTCCTCTTTGTGTGAGCATGAAACCTAGGAATTTGCCTGCTTCTACCGCAAAGGTGCATTTTGCAGGATCGAGTCGCATGTCGTGCTTCCTTATAGTGTCGAACACTTGAGCCAGGTCGGACAATAATGTATCTTCGCTTTGTGTCTTTATCAACATGTCGTCCACATAGACTTCCATGATTTTTCCGATGTGGTCTGAGAAGACTTTATTCATCAGCCTTTGATAAGTAGCTCCCGCGGTCTTGAGACCGAAGGGCATCACGATGTAGCAATAATTTTCTTTCGGCGTTAAAAACGAGGTCTTTTCTTGATCTGGTGGATACATTGGGATTTGGTTGTATCCTGAGTATGCGTCCATAAACGAGAGGTATCTATATCCGGAGGAAGCATCTACCAGAGCATCGATACTTGGGAGTGGGTAAGGATCTTTTGGGCAGGCTTTGTTGAGATCGGTGTAATCGGTACATATTCGCCACTTCCCATTTGATTTTTTCACCAAGACGACGTTGGCTAGCCATAGTGGATACTTGACTTCTCTTATGAATCCTGCCTCCAGTAGTGCCTGTACCTGCTCTTCCACAGCTTGGGATCGCTCTGGCCCAAGTTTTCTTCGTCTCTGCTGCACCGGCCGAGATCCGGGATAGACCGCCAACTTGTGGCACATTAGCTTGGGGTCTATGCCTGGCATGTCTGCGGCTTTCCATGCGAAGAGATCGACATTATCGCGTAAGAATTATATCAGTAATTCTTTTGAGTCTCCTCTTAGGATCGTTCCGATATTAGTTGTTTTGTCCGAGGTGTCTCCAATCTGAACCTTCTCTATCTCGCCTTCTGGCTATGGACGAAGTTCTTCTCGTCGCTGAACTTCGCCAAGCTCAATTGTATGAAACTCTTCTCCTCTGCCTCTGAGGTTTAGACTTTCGTTATAACAGCGGCGCGCCATCTTTTGATCTGCTTTTATTGTAGCTATTCCTTCTGTATTTGGGAATTTCATGCATAGATGCGGGGTCGAGACTATTGCGCCAAGTTGATTTAGTGTGGTCCGACCTATTAGGGCATTGTAGGCTGAACTCACGTCGACCACAATGTAGTCTATCTTGAGCGTCTTGGATTGGTTCTCTTTTTCGAAGGTTGTGTGCAGTGATACGTATCCCAGTGGTTGTACTGGGGTATCTCCCAGTCCGAACAAGCTGTTTGGGTATGCCTTAAGCTCCCTTTCTTCCAAGCCGAGCTTGTCGAAGGCAGTTTTGAATAAGATGTCGGCGGAGCTCCCTTGGTCTATTAATGTGCGATGTAGATTAGCGTTTGCCAGTATGATAGTGATGACCATGGGATCGTCGTGTCCCGGGATGATGCCGGATGTGTCCTCTTTAGTGAATATTATCGTAGGGATGTCGGGTGCTTCCTCCTTTCCCTCGACATGATGTACTTCTTTGAGATATCTTTTACGAGATGATTTGGAGATCCCACCTCATGCGAATCCGCCGTGTATCATGTGGACGTGTCTCTCTGGTGTCTGAGGTGATCGTTCAGTTCATCCGGCATCTTCGTCCCTTCGTCTCTTTCTTTGGTCATCATCTCGGGTGGCCAGAAATCGATCTAATTTTCCTTCTCTCACCAATTTTTCTATGATATTTTTAAGTCGAAGCACTCGTTGGTGGAGTGCCCTTGGACTCGATGGTATTCACAGTATTCTTTCTGGTTTCTAATGTGCGTAAAACGATCCGACACAAAACTAACCGGCAAGTGCACCGGGTCGCATCAAGTAATAATAACTCACGGGAGTGAGGTCGATCTCACAGGGATTGAAGGATTGAGCAATTTTAGTTTAGTGGTCGATTTAGTCAAGCGAATCAAGATTTGGTTGAGAGATTTTTGATTTGCAGAATTTAAATTGCATAGAAAATAAAGGGAATGGGTAATTCGCATGAAATTAAAGAGAGCAGTAAATAAAGTGCTGAATCTTAAAGAACAAGAAATTAAATGGCAAAAACTTAGAACGCAAGAAATGTAAATTGCAGAATCTTAGAGTGCAAGAAATGTAAATGGCTTGAATTGTAAAGGGAGTTGGGAATTGGATTTGCAGAAATTAAACAAGGAAAAGTAAAATTCAACACACAGAAGAGTGGAAGATGCCTTGGATTGAATCGGATCTAAAACAGAAATATAAAAGAGCTTGAAAAGCAGTAAACAGAGAAATTGAAAATGGAAATCCAGATCTCAGGACTCAAGAGACTAGATAACTAAGTCTAGATCTCAATGCCTTCCTAGATCCAACAAGAGCAATTGCAAAGGAAATGAAGAAATGTAAATTGCAGAGAAAGTAGAAGAAGAAGCAATTAACAGAAACTGAAATTCAATGATGTGAAAATTAAACAAGATTCCAAGGTGAGATTGAAACAGAATTTCTTCAATTCTCCACCCAAGATCCGAAGCAAGAAAAGTAAAGAGTATTCAAGCAGGAACAAGGAAGAAGAGAGATCAATTCTCCTCCAAATTCTCTTAAATTCAAACAACAAAGCCAAAATGTAAAAGTGAGCTCTCTACAAACTACCAAATCAAAACCGAAAAGAAAAGCTCCCTTAGAAACTTAAATCCTAATCTATTTATACACTTTCTTCAAATGGTCTTCAAGCCTTCAATTGGCCCTTTGCTCTTGATGGAATTGGGTTGATAGAGGCCTTGGTTGATTGCTCTTGGAGTTTGGAGAAGAACCGAAGTGAACCGGGTTTGGAATCATGAAAGCTTGAGTAAAAGTTTGAGTAAAAATTTGAGGCAAACTTTTACTCAAACTTTTCATATCAGCCACCCCATCCTTGCTGCTATCAACGTTTGAGCCAAAGTTTGGGGTCAAACTTTTGCTCAAACGTTGGCTCCCCCTTGCACACTCATGGCGCCAACGTTTGCCAAAAAGTTTGAGGCAAACGTTGGCGCAAACTTTTGCTCTCCAGGGTGTGTTGTTCATGGCGCCAACGTTTGCCAAAAAGTTTGAGGCAAACGTTGGCGCAAACTTTTTGCTCTCCAGGGTGTTGATTTGTGAGGCCAACGTTTGCCAAAAAGTTTGAGGCAAACGTTGGCTCAAGCTTTTCTCCCAAAAGTTTGCGCAAAAGTTTGAGGCAAACTTTTGCTCAAGCTTTTTGCTCGCTGGTTTGTTTTCACTTATTCCAAAAGTTTGAGCTAAAGTTTGAGGCAAACTTTTGCTCAAACTTTTTGTTCTCTCTTCCTCCTAGCCATTCCTTTTTGCTTCAACCTTTCTCCAAGCTTTCTTCACCTATCATTAATCAACCAAACACATCAAAGCTATGCTCAAAATCATGAGATTGTCATTCTTTCATAATATGTGGCAATTATAGCATAAATCTTCATGAAATTGCATTAATTCATCTATGGTTGATTAAATCAAAGGAAACATGGAAATCTACCCAATTGGCTTGCTTATGGCTCAAGAAAGTGCAATAATCAATTGAAAACAAAAGAAAAAAAACTAGTGAAACTAGGCTAAGATGACTTGTCATCAGTTTCCTCCTCCCCTTTTGCCTTTGAGTGGCCGCGCTGGGGGGATTTTCTCTGTATGGCAGACTTCTTTATATACGTCGACCAGGGATGCTCTGAGAGGAGTGTAATTATGGTATTTTTTGATTTTCTCCCCTTGTCGATCTTCTTTCCTTTTGGATTCCTTGTCTTTATCTCGGTAGGGGGTCCCAGATTTTGAAGTTTCTCCCAACCGAGCGTTTTCTTCCATGTTGATATATTTTTCTGCTCGCTCTTGTACTTCGTCTAAGGAGGTAGGGTACTTCTTTGATATAGATTGGCTAAAAGGTCCCTTTCTTAGGCCATTGATGAGTCCCATTATGGCGGCCTCTGTTGGTAAGCTTTGTATGTCCATGCATGTTTTGTTGAATCTTTCCATGTAGTTGCGGAGGCTCTCTCGATCTCCTTGCTTGATCCCTAGTAAACTGGGGGCGTGCTTGGCCTTATCTTTCTGGATGGAGAATCTGGCCAGAAACTTTTTGGCCAGGTCGTCAAAGTTTGAGATGGACTTGGGAGGTAGGTTGTCGAACCATCTGATTGCTGTCTTCGTGAGAGTTGTTGGAAAGGCTTTACAGCGAACGGCATCTGAGGCGTCGGTGAGGTACATTCTGCTTCTGAAATTGCTGAGATGGTGGTTGGAATCTGTGGTACCATCATACAGAGTCATGTCCGGGAGTTTGAAGTCTTTTGGAATTTTGGTTTTCATGATTTTTCTGGTGAATGGGTCTTGTTCTTTGCGTGAATTTTCCTCAGGAGTGGCCCGAGGAGCTTTTGCTTTGAGATCGGCTTCTAATTGCAGTAGTTTGTCTTTCAGTTCTCGACGTCGCCGTACCTCTCTTTGAAGATCCTTCCCAACCTCTCGTTGTTGTTGGGTTTCTTTTTCAAGTTTCTTTAAGCGATCTTGAAGTGCTTCTATTACCCTGGGATTTGATGAGTTTTTGTCCTCGTTGGATTTCGGAGTATCCTTTAGTGTAGTGTCCGCGTTCTTGTGCGGCGTTCTGTTTTCTAGATCTGAATCGTGGTCATTGTCATGGCCGTCCGCCATGGTGTTGGGATGACTTCCAGGTTCCCCGACAACGGCGCCAATATTCCGAGGGTTACCTGAAACTGTAGGTCGATCTCGGATGAGATCTTCTGTACTGGTCGGAGATGACGTGTCCGGCTGGCTGGTGGCGACCGGAGCTGTTGTGTCCGACTTGTTGGCTGACTTCTGATCCTTGGTCACCGGAGGGTGGGGGGTACCTGCAAGAGACTCCGATGCTTAAGTTAGCACGGGTATTAAGCAGGTTTATTGTAGAATCAGAGTATGAGTTATACCTGGGTGCTCTAGTGTATTTATAGTAGATGGGGCTGACCTTTCTGATAAGATAAGTTAGTTATCTTATCTTATCTTTATCTTATTTTGTGAAGTCAGCTTATCTTCAAGGGAACCGCCTTTATCTCTATAGGCTTGGATTGCCTTTGGATTCGGGTCGTGTTCCTCTATTTGGGCCCTCTATTGGGCTCTCTTGTCGGTTTGGCCGATCTCTTTGAGAAGAGGTCGGCTAGTCGGACCTGAAGAGATCGGTCGCCATGTCGCTAAACATCCCGGGTCGGACAGCTTGACCCACGGTATGAACAGGAGCCTTCACCTAATACGCAATGCGTGCTCTTGTTACGGCCATGTTACTCGTGAATGCACCATGAATAATGTTCTGAGGGTTACCTGAAATTGAAGGTCGATCTCGGATGAGATCTGCTGTGGTGGCCGGAGCCGTCGTGTGCGACTTGCTGGATCTGGTGGTGTTGTCGATCCTTGATCACCGGAGGGTTGCGGTACCTGCAAGAGACTCCGATGCTTAAGTTAGCACGTGCTTTAGGCAGGTTTTTGTGTAGAATCAGAGTATGAGTTATACCTGGGTGCTCCAGTGTATTTATAGTAGTCTGGGATGACCTCCCTTGAGATACATTTGTTATCTTATCTTATCTTTTGTGGGTGGGTCCCCTTATCTTTTAGGCCAGCCGCCTTTAGGTAGGATGTGATCTTCTGTTTTGGGCCTACTTGGGCCGTTATATTAACTTTGCCGAGCTCTTTGGACAGAGGTCGGTGTCGACCAACCTTTATAAGAGGTCGGTCGTTTTTCTCTTCTTCCAGCCCGGCTCTCATAGCTTGACCCATGGTATGAACAGTGCCCCTGCTCGAGCTTCGATCTTCCCTTGAGGTCGTGCCTTCCGACCTCGATCCCTTAGGGGAGTCGTGTTCGAGCATCTTGGTCCAAGCTGTATCTCTGTTTTGGCGAAGTGATCCTGGTGGCTTCCTGTCCGAGCTTTCAGTAACTTGTCCGACAACTTTTTAGTGTTCTATAGAACCTTTTTAGTTAGTTCGGACGACTTCTTTGTAGCCCTGATTTTGGGATCATGCTTTCTTTGGGCGAAGTTGTATCCCTTTTAGCTGAACATCTTTGGGCCTTAAGTTATTTTTCAACCTTTTTGGCTTTACTTGTTCTTGTTGAGGTCGTATTTGTCCCTTTAGGTTATGTCCTTTCGGGCGCCGACCTATTTGTCCTTGTTTGTTCGGGCTTTTTACTTATATTCCAACAACTTTTTAGGTAGTGTTCCAAGGGGAACCTTTTCTTTATAGTTTGTTTGGACGACTTTTTAGTGCCGTTTTGACTTGTGCTTTTGCTTTTTAAGTAATGTCTTTTACGCAAGACTTGTACCTTTCAGCGAAGCACTTTTGGCCTTTTGGAGGTGTCTTCGTCCCTTTTTAGTGATCCTTTCGTTGGTCCGACTTCTCTGTCGGGCCTTGTTAAGTTATTTTTAGTAATCCATTTTTAGTCAGACCTCGTCAAGTCACTTTTTATGGGTTACTTTTTATAACTTCTTGCATTAATCTACTTCTATCGCTTTCACCTTGCCGATTTCTTTGTAATTGGTCGATGAATTTGATTTCACCTTGCTGACCTCTTTCGTAATCGGGTGATGAATTTGGTTTTTACCTTGCCGACCTCTTTGTAATCGGGCGATGAATTTTTGTGTTTTATGAGCTTAGATTAATGCGTCTTGGTAGGAAACTTTTTAGGGAATTGTCGACTTTTATTTGAATAATAAATGAAATAAAAACATAAATATAAGTATGTACATATGAGTGCTTGCCCTTAGTGGTCGGGTAGTTTTTTAGATCTCGGCCTGGCGCCTCATTAAAAAACCTTTTCAGGAAAAAGAGTGCCCCTTGACCTAAGATCTTTACTTCTCTCTAGCTATAGTACCTTCTTAGGTTACAGGCATGCCATGACCTTGGTAGCTCTCGCCCTTTGAGGTCGGACACCTTGTAGTAACCTTTCCCCAGTACTTCTGCTACTCGGTATGGTCCTTTCCAGTTAGCTGCTAGCTTCCCTTCTCCTGACCGACCTACTCCGATATCATTTCGAATTAAGATGAGATCATTAGTGGTGAAGCTTCACTGGACTACCTCCGATTATACCTCAGAGTCATTCGACGCTTTAGGGCTTCCTCTCTAATCTGAACTCTTTCTCGGACTTCTGGAAGTAGGTCGAGCTCTTCCCTTTGAGCTTGGGGGTTGGTATCTTCGTTGTAGAGGATCATCCTGGGGGATCCTTCTTCTAACTCTACGGGAATCATTGCCTCCATTCCATAAGCAAGTCGGAATGGTGATTCTCCTGTGGTTGAATGTATTGTTGTCCGATATGCCCATAAGACTTGTGGGAGCTCTTCAGCCCAAGCTCCCTTGGCGTCCTATAATCTCCATTTCAACCCGTCCAGTATGACTTTATTGGTGGCTTCCGCCTATCCATTGGCTTGTGGGTGCTCTACAGAGGTGAACTGGTGCTTGATTTTAAATCAGCTACCAGATTTCTAAAGCCTGTGTCAGTGAATTGAGTACCATTATCTGTGGTGATGGAGCATGGGACCCCAAACCTTGTGATAATATTTCTGTATAGAAATTTCCGACTTCTTTGGACGGTGGTGTTAGCTAACGGCTCTGCCTCAATCCACTTTGTGAAGTAGTCTATGCCTACAATGAGAAACTTGACTTGTCCGGACCCCTGGGGGAAGGGTCTAAGTAGGTCGAGCCCCCACTTTGTGAATGCCCAAGGTGAAGTAACGCAGATGAGCTCCTCAGGTGGAGCTATGTGGAAGTTGGCATGATTCTGGCATGGTGGGCATGTCTTGACAAACTCTGTTGCTTCCCTTTGCAAGGTCGGCCAGTACAAACCAGCTCAGAGTACCTTTTTAGCAAGGGCTCGTGCCCCAAGGTGATTGCCGCACTTGCCACTGTAGACTTCTTCGAGAACTTCCCTTGTAGCAGAGGTCAGGACGCATTTTAGGAGAGGTGTAGAGATTCCTTTCTTATATAGGACGTCTTGTATTATGGTGTAGTACTGTGCTTCTCGTATTAGCCTTTTTGCCTCCTTTTTGTCTGCGGGAAGTGTTTTTGACTTGAGGTAGTTGATTATGGGAGTCATCAATCCTTGATCCTGTCCTGATATGGCTAGGATCTTTTCTTCCTCCAAGATTGATGGACTTCGGAGTGTTTCTTGGATGAGACTTCTATTGTTGCACCCTGGTTCGGTGCTGGCTAGTTTTAAGAGTGCATCAGCTCGGGTATTCTGTTCTCGAGGTATATGTCGGATCTCATATCCCTTAAATTGTCCGAGCTGTTCTTTGGTTTTGTCAAGGTATTTTTTCATAGTGGGATCCTTAGCTTGATAGCTCCCTTCTATTTGCGAAGTGATTATTTGGGAGTCTCTAAATATGGTAAGTCTTTGAGCTCCCACTTCCCTAGCCAGCCTCAAGCTAGCCAGTAGTGCTTCACATTCAGCTTGATTATTTGAGGCAGGAAACTTGAACTTTAAGGAGAGCTCGATTTGGGTTCTCTGATTGCTTTCTAAAATGACGCCTGTGCCACTCCCAGTTTTGTTTGAGGAGCCATCTACATAAAGGCTCCACTTTGTGGGGGTGCCCGAGGTGTCAGTATACTCTGCGATGAAGTCGGCCAGGTACTGGGATTTAATAGCTTCTGAGCTTCATACTTGAAGTCGAATTCAAACAACTCGACCGCCCATTATAGGATTCTTTCAGCTAAGCCTGTTTTCTGTAAGATCCTCTTTATTGGTTGGTTGGTACGCACTCTGATGGTGTGAGCTTGAAAGTATGGTCAGAGTCGTCGGAAAGTGAGTATGAGGGCGTATGCGAACTTTTCTATCTTTTGATAGTTTAATTCAGCCCCTTGTAAAGCCTCACTGATAAAGTAAATGGGTTGTTGCCCACTTTCGTCTTCTCTGACTAGTGCTGATGCTATTGCCCGACTTCCTACGGCGAGGTATAGTATGAGCTCTTCACCTTCCCGAGGTCGAGTAAGGACATGTGGTTGCCCCAGAAATTCCTTGAAATCTTGGAAGGCTTGTTCGCATTCTGGGGTCTACTCGAACCTCTTTCCCCTTCTTAATGTTGCCCAGAAAGGGAGAGATCTTAAGGCTGATCCAGCTAGGAACCTAGACAGAGCTGCTAGTCTTCCATTGAGCTGCTGGACTTCTTTGACACAGGTTGGACCTTTCATGCAAAGTATGGCCTGACACTTGTTTGGGTTTGCTTCGATGCCTCTTTGGGTGAGCATGAAGCCCAGGAATTTGCCAGCTTCTATCGCGAAGGTGCACTTTGCGGGGTTAAGTCGCATACCATGCTTTTTTATGGTGTTGAACACTTTAGTGAGGTCTGATAACAATGATTCCCCACTTTGCGTTTTTACCAGCATGTCGTCTACATAAACCTCCATTATCTTTTCGATGTGGTTGGCGAAGACTTTGTTCATTAGTCTTTGGTAGGTAGCCCCTACGTTCTTGAGTCCGAAGGGCATAACTATATAGCAAAAGTTTGCTTTTGGGGTCAAGAATGATGTCTTCTCTTAGTCGGGTTGATACATTGGGATCTGGTTGTATCCCGAATAAGCATCCATGAAGGAGAGGTACTGATAGCCTGACGAAGCGTCAACTAGTGTGTCGATGTTCGGGAGTGGGTAGGGATCTTTTGGGCAGGCTTTGTTGAGGTCGGTATAATCGGTGCACATTCGCCACTTCCCATTTGACTTTTTGACCAACACCACATTGGCTAGCCATACTGCGTATTTTACCTCCCTTATAAACCCTGCCTCCAACAAGGCCTGTACCTGCTCCTTTACAGTTTGCGATCTTTCTGGGCCGAGCTTCCTACATTTTTGCTGTACTGGCCGAGACCCTGGATATACGGCTAACTTGTAGCACATTAGTCCGGGATCAATACCAGGCATGTCGGTGGCCTTCCATGCAAAGAGGTCAGAGTTATCTTTTAGCAGCTTTATTAGCAGTTCCTTTAAGTCTTTTCTCAGATTTGCTCCTATACTTGTTGTTTTGTCTGGAGCATCTCCGTTCTGAACTTCTTGGGTTTCACCTTCTGGCTGAGGGCGGAGTTCTTCGCGAGCTCGAATTTCCCGAGTTCTATAGTATTGGTTTCTTTTCCTCTGGGGTCACCTTTAAGGTTCAGACTTTCGTTGTAATAGCGTCACGCGAATCTTTGGTCTCCCTTTATGGTACCGATCCCTTCCGGAGTGAGGAACTTCATGCATAGGTGTGGAGTGGAGACCATGACGGTGAGATGGTTTAGTGTTGTCCGACCTATTAAAGCGTTGTAGGCTGAGCTCACGTCAACTATAATGTAGTCTATGCTCAAAGTCCTAGACCGAATTCCTTTTCCAAAGGTTGTGTGTAATAGAATGTACCCTAATGGCTGAATTGGGGCGTCTCCTAGCCCAAATAAGTTATTTGGATATGCTCTGAGTTCTTTTTCTTGCAAGCCGAGCTTGTCGAAGGCGGATTTGAACAGTATATCCGCAGAGCTTCCTTGGTCGACTAGTGTTCGGTGAAGATTGGCATTGGCAAGTATTATGGTAACGACCAGGGGTAGAATTTGACAATAATATAGCACGATAACATAGCACCATTGCAATTTCCCAGCAACGACGCAATTGCAATTTGACACGATGATTATTGTCGGTCTAGAATTTCTCTTATAAAAATAAGAACTTCATTGTAAGCATAGCTTCAAACCAACAAACAATTCTTACATCAAATTTAATTTGGTTTTATCACAAGTACAAACCCCAATAAAAAGTTAACCGAAGTATTTAAACCACGGATCGTCTCATAAGGAATTGCAATGAAGTGGTCAATTATTGGCTATGAAGAACAAGGGGTTTGATTGATAAAAAGGCAAAAAATTAAATGGGCAAGAATTTAAATGACAAGAAGAGTAAATCAAGCAAGTGACTAAAGAAAGCAAGTAATAAAGAGGGAGACATTCATGGCAAGATTTGAGAATATAGGCTTTCTATCCTAGTCATACAATGATTAATTCATCTTATTTAGTCAACTCCAACAAATGGAAGAAGGTATCATGTTATCTTCACATAGGGAGAACATCAAACAAGACTAGTTAATCATGTCACAATAATAAACAAGAATTTATCTTATTACGTCATCCCCGACGATGGAAGAAGGTATCATGTTATCTTCACACTCGAAGAAAGTCTAACAAGACTAGCTAATCTCAATCCAAACGTCCTAATCAACTCATGAATTGAATTAGCAAGAGATTAGAGTCAATGGAAATAATACTAGCTAACAACTCTAGATCACCAATCTAAATTGGGTATTCATGACTCAAGATTGCCTAATTACTCTTTCCAAGCCAAGAATGCTCAAAGTCTACTCTAAAGTCCAACCAAACATTTTGTCAAACACTTGGTGGGTGCATAAGGAAAGCATAATAAATGTGCAAGAATAATAAAATCTACCAACTACCAATTGCAAGGAAAATAAATTCACAACTCAAATCAATAATAAAAGAACATCAAACATAAATTGCATTAAAGAGATCCAAATTCAACATGAGCATTCATGAACATAAAAGTGACATGAAAGTAAAATTAACAGAAGAACCAAGAAGAATTGAAGTATTAGAACAAGGAATTGTAGAGGAAACAAGATGAAATCAAGTAATCAAATCTAGATCTAAGGAAAATTAACCTAATCCTAACCTAATTCTAGAGAGAAAAGGGAGCTTCTCTCTCTAGAAAACTAACTAAAGGCTCATCATGACTAACTAAGTGCTCCCCCCCTTTGCTCAGGCTTGAATTCTGCATGAAATACCCTCAGAAACGAGTTGGATTTGGGCCTGGGCAGCTCAGAAATCACCCCAGCGATTTCACTTTAAGTGAGTCACGTGCCGAGCGTCACGCGTACGCGTGGGTGACGCGTGCGCGTCGCTGGCCAAAACTCCTACTCATGCGTACACATGGGTGACGCGTGCACGTGGCTTGCAAATCTTCAATGAACGCGTATGCGTGGGTGACGCGTGCGCGTGGCCCTCAATTCTCCAAATGCTCATTTCTTCATGAATTCTCCTCTTTGCATGCTTTTCTCTTCATTTCTTCCATCCAATACTTACCTTATGAACCTGAAATCACTCAACAAACACATCAAGGCATTGAATGGAATTAAAGTGAATTAGAATCACCAATTTAGGGCCTAAAAAGTATGTTTTTACACTTAAGCATAAATTAAGGGAGAATTACAAAACCATGCTATTTTATTAAATAAATGTGAGAAAAAGGTGATAAAATCTTCTAAATTAAGCACAAGATAAACCACAAAATTGGGGTTTATCAGATGGCTGCCTCTATAGGCAAACTTTGTATGTCCAAACATGCTTTGTTGAATCTTTCCATGCAACTGCGGAGGCTTTCCCGATCTCCTTGTTTAATTCCTAGCAGGCTTAGGGCATGCTTGGCTTTGTTTTTCTGGATGGAGAATCTAGCTAGGAACTTCTTGGCGAGGTCATCGAAACTTGCTATTGACCTTGGCGGCAAGCTGTCGAATCACTTTATTGCCATCTTGGTCAAAGTGGTCAGGAAAGCTTTACATCGGATTGCATCTGAGGCATCCGTAAGATACATCCGACTTCTGAAATTGCTGAGATGATGGCTTGGATCAGACGTACTGTCGTACAGAGTCATGTCAGGGGCTTTGAAATCCTTCGGGACTTTAGCTTTCATGATCTCCTTTGTGAACGGGTCTTGGTCCTTGTAGGGACATTTCTTGTGGCTGGATTGGGTGGTCTTAGTTTTGAGATCAGCTTCGAGCTTTAGGAGCTTGTCCTCCAGCTCTCGGCGTCGTCTTGTTTCTCTACGAAGGTCTCGTTCGGCCTTTCGCTGCCGATCGGCTTCTTGCTCTAGCTGTTTAAGCCGATGCTGTTGTTCTCGGATAGCTTCCAAGATTTCCATGTTTGGGGGTTGTTTATCCCCCTTGTTTTGAGGTGCATTTTTTATCATGGCTTCTGTGTTCTTATGTGGCGTTCTGTCCTCCAAGCCAGAGCTGTGATCGTTGTCAAGGTTATCCTCCATGATGATGGGATGACTTCAAGGTTCCCCAGCAATGGCGCCAATGTTCCGAGGGTTACCTGAAATTGAAGGTCGATCTCAGATGAGATCTGTTGTGGTGGCTGGAGCTGCCGTGTCCGACTTGTCGAGCCTTGGGATGTTGCTGCTCCTTAGTCACCGGAGGGGGGGGGTACCTG
>NC_029791.2:32656236-32679540 GCF_000816755.2 Arachis ipaensis
TCGGTCAGCTTCTTCAGCTTCTTGCTGCAGCTGTTTAAGGTGATGCTGTTGTTCTCGGATAGCTTCCAAGATTTCTGTGTTTGGGTGTTGTTTATCCCCCTTGTTTTGAGGTGTATCTTTTAGCGTGGCTTCCGTGTTCTTATTGTCCTGCAAAGGTCTCGTTCTGCCTTCCGCTGTCGGTCAGCTTCTTGCTGCAGCTGTTTAAGGTGATGCTGTTGTTCTCGGATAGCTTCCAAGATTTCTGTGTTTGGGTGTTGTTTATCCCCCTTGTTTTGAGGTGTATCTTTTAGCGTGGCTTCCGTGTTCTTATGCGGCGTTCTGTCCTGCAAGCCAGAGTTGTGATCATTGTCAAGGTTATCCTCCATGATGATGGGATGACTTCTAGGTTCCCCGGCAACGGCGCCAATGTTCCGAGGGTTACCTAAAACTGAAGGTCGATCTCGGATGATATCTGCTGTGGTGGCCGGAGCCGTTGTGTCCGACTTGCTGGATCTGGTGGTGCTGTCGATCCTTGATCATCAGAGGGTGACGGTACCTGCAAGAGACTCCGATGCTTAAGTTAGCACGTGCTTTAAGTAGGTTTTTGTGTAGAATCAGAGTATGAGTTATACCTGGGTGCTCCAATGTATTTATAGTAGTCTGGGATGACCTCCCTTGAGATAAGTTTGTTATCTTATCTTATCTTTTGTGGGTAGGTCCCCTTATCTTTTAGGCCAGCCACCTTTAGGTGGGCTATGATCTTCTGTTTTGGGCCTACTTGGACCCTTATAGTAACTTGGCCGAGCTCTTTGGGCAGAGGTCGGTGTCGACCAACCTTTATAAGAGGTCGGTCGTTTTTGTCTTCATCAAGCCCAGCTCTCATAGCTCGACCCATGGTATGAACAAATAAGACAGAGATGGAATAATCAAAGCCAAAAGTAGTTGAGAATGAGAAGGTAGAATCATTTGGGAGTGGTGTCACCAGGAATAACAATGCTGTTGTGTTCGGAGAAAATAGGATGGAAAAGCGTAACATATCGTTAGAGCTCCAACACCTTTAACTAGAGAATCCAATAACAGAAACTCACCAAGCTATGCAAGTTTCTAAAAATAACAAGAATTACGATGAGAATCCTTTGCATGAGAAACATCCGGGGTCAAGTGCGGTAATCATGCATGGAAATCACGTAACATTTGGTAATGAAGATGGTTGGACTGTGTTAATTGAAAAGGAAAAGGAAAAGTCAAACTTGGCTCATGCAAAGTTAAAGTTGGTTGTTGACTAATAAAGCCCAATACGCTCATAAGAAAGGAAATTCTTCCTTTAAGGAAAAAGGCCAATCTTCAGGGACAACACTGGGTGGCTCTTTTGGGTCTTTGAGAATTACTCTAAACCAACATTCAACAGGAATAGTAAGGGAAAATGTTGGAACCTCAATGCGAGTTTGGAAACAGGGAGGAAGCACTCCATCTTTGGCAGTAGAAAGAAAATGCCTCAAGCCTCAATCCCTTCAATCATCACTAGTGGAGAAGTATGGTTTGGCAATGGTACCGATCGCAGAGGAGGCCGTGGAGCATGTCATGTCACTGTCGCCGAAAGGGAATGTAGGTTAATGTCGCTGCTATGGTTCAGATTTTTTCGAATTGATTTGATTATGGATAGTTTAAACTTCTTATGTTTGAATATTAGAGGTGCCTTTAATAAATTGGCATGAATTCACTGCAAAGAAATGGTAAAAAAATTTCAACCTTCCTTCATTCTTCTTTTTGAAACTCATTATCCCTTTCATGATCTGAAATCCTTTTGGGAAGGGCTTGGTTTTTATGCTATTGATATTGTTGAATCTGTTTGACATAAATGGGCCATTTGGTTTCTTTCTTCTATTCCTAATTTATCTTGTCAGCTTATTGATAGATTTGAGCATTGTATTACTTTTGATTTGTGTTTGGGTCTTGGTGTTTGGAGGTGCATTACATTTATGCCAGTCCTCAGTTTGAGCATAGACTTCTATTATGGGATCATCTCTCAAAGCTAGCTTCGAACTATGATGGGCCTTGGTTAGCGCTGGGAGACTTCAATGAGGTACTTAGGGCTGATGAGGTTAAAGGGATTTTTTTCTAGTAACAGGGCCTCTTGTTTTTCTTTAGTTTTAGAAGATTGTGGGATGTTTGATCTTTTTATGATTGATAGGAATTTCATGTTGTATCAGAGAATGCAGAATAATATGGATATTGCTAAGAAATTAGACAGGGTGATAATTAATGGTGATTGACTCTCTCTTTTTCCGGAAGATTACACCGAAATCTTGTGTAGAGTTACATTCTTATCATTGTTTGATTATGATTAGAAGCCATGGAGTTCCTCAGATTAAGGGTGAGTGGCCCTTTCATTTTCAAGCGTCTTGGAGTACTCACCCTTTGTTTAAGCAAGTTGTTCAACATGCTTGGATGGGTGGAGGTAGGAGCGTTTCCGTAAATTTAAAAGTTGTTCAACAAGGATCCTTGGATTTTAATTCCAAGATTTTTGGTAATATTTTTGCTAGGAAAAGAAGTTTAGAAAATCAGATTAGTGCCATTCAAAAGAGACTGGAGGTCATTAATATTCTACACTTGAGAATCATAGAAAATGAGCTTAATGACGAGTATAATAGTATTCTTCTTCAGGAAGAACTTTTTTGGTACCAGAAATCTCATGAGAAGTGGATGCGATTTGGGGACAGGAATACTGAATTTTTCCATCTTCAAACTTTGGTTAGGAGGAAAGCAAAAAAGTTAATAAGCTTTTTATCTCTGATGGCTCTTGGTCTACGGATCAAAAGACTCTCCAGCTTTTTTCAAAAAACTTTTCTATTCAATGGAGGAGGTAGAAATTAATTGTTTGGGAGAAGTTCCTTTGTCTTCTCTTAGTGTTGAAGCTTGTGAGAATTTTACTACTCCGGTCACTTTATCTGAGGTCAAAGCTGCTATTTTCGGTATGAAAAATCTTTTGAAGCACCAGTGCCGGATGGCTTCTAGGCCTTCTTTTCCAACGAACATTAGGAGATTGTTGGTGTTGATATTTGGAAGCTGGTGAAGAGTGCATTTCAAGGCAGTGTTATTAATCCTTACATTATGGAGAAACTTATTGTGCTAATTCCAAAGGTAGAGGCTCCTTCTTATATGAATGATTTTAGACCCATTAGCCTTTGCAATGTGGCTTACAAAATCATCACGAAGGTGCTTGTCAATTGTCTTCGGCCATTTCTCTTAGAGATTGTCATTCTATTACAAGGTGAATTTATTCTTGGGAGAGGAACTCCAGAGAACGTCATCATTGCTCAAGAAATTCTTCACTATATGAAGCATACTAAGTCTCAAAAAGGTACTATTATGTTCAATATTGATTTAGAAAAAGTCTATGACAGAGTGGACTGGAATTTCTTAGAACATACTATTTTCAAATTTGGTTTCCTAATAGTTACTGTGAATCTCATTATGTCTTGTGTACGAGCATCTCCTCTTTCTCTTCTTTGGAATGACAACAGGCTTGAGAGCTTTGCTCTAAGAAGAGGACTTCGTCAAGGAGATCCTATGTTCTTTTATTTGTTTGTCATTTGTATGGAGCATTTGGCTTCCTTCATTACTCATCAGGTAGAGTTTGGGTTATGGGAATCCGGTGGCTATCACTAGAGGGGCACCTAGGATTTCTCATTTAATGTTCGTAGATAATTTACTTTTGTTTTACAAAGCTAAGAAAACCAAGGTGCAAGTTATTATGAATAGCCACAATATATTCTGCAAAACTTTCGGAATAAAGATAAACTTGGATAAATCTAAAGCTCTGTACTCCAAGAATGTTCGTTATAGGAGGAAATAACTGTTTACTGGTGTCTCTTTAATCCGGTTTATGCAGAACTTGGGTAAATACCTTGAAATTAACCTTGATCACTCTAGGGTTAATATATCTTGTTTCATTGATAATGTTGACAAGATTAGAGGAAGACTTGCTAATTGGAAGGGTAGGATGCTTAATAGAGGTGGAAGACTTTGCCTTATCAATTTAGTGGCAGTTTCTACTTCTATATATCATATGTAGGTAACCCTCTTTCCATTTTGTGTTACAAATGCTATTTCTAGAATGATGCGGCTATTTTTGTGGAAAGGAAAGGTTGATGGAAGGAGTCTGAACTTGGCAAATTAGAAAACTGTGGTTACTCCGAAGAGATACAGAGGTCTTGGGGTTAGGGATCCATCTTGAGCTAATCTGGCATTATTAAGAAAGCTCATTTGGCATATTTTTCGTTGTCCTAAGAAAACATAGATGCAACTCATCCATCATAAATATATCAAGAGAATAGGTTTGAAGGATTTGATTCCTGCTAAGAATGCTTCCTTGGTCTGGAAGAGCATTTGCAAAGCATATGATTTTTTGAAAGAAGGGTTCATGTGGAATATCGACTCTCTGGAGCAATCTCTTTGGATTGATGAATGGAGAATTGAAGGAGCTTGGCTAATGAAGTCCTTTATATGCACATATCTGATACAGATATCTGCATTCGTGATGTCTGGATCAATGGGGGTTGGAAGTTGGAAGCTCTCCATACTCTATTATTCGATGATGTCAAATAACATATTCTCTATTATAACCCAGATCTTCATTTTGGGGATTGTACTGGCTGGTTTTAGTCAGATTCATCCTCCAAGACTTATTCTTCGAGGAACGAATATCTTTGGTTATGTAAGAGATGTTTTGATCGGGAGAACCATGGTGATTGGCACTGGTTATGGAAGACTAAAGTTTCTGAGAAATTTAAGATGCTCCTTTGGCTTTGCCTTCATGATGATATACTAACAACTCTCTTCCTTTCAAAGCAGAGTCTTTCTAACTCTGATCTTTGCCCTCGAGGCCGCCTTGAATCAGAAACTATTCTTCATTGCTTGTTAGATTGCCCTAAAGCTAAAGCTATTTGGAAAAGTATGCACCTCAATTTAGGGTGTGATGACTTGCTACTGTAGATCCTCTGAAGTAAGCAAACTCACAAATTCTTGTTCTCAGATGGCTGCTGGTGGATTTGGTGTGATCGGAATAATGATGTGTTTAACTCGTCTGATCCATAGTGTATTGATAAGGTGTTATCCTTGATTTATTCTTATTCTATTGAGCTCCATAGGATCTTCCTTTTTCAACAGACTTCTACCCTTTTTTTATGGTTTTAACACGGTCTCTATCATCCCAAAACTCTATGAAGGTGAATTGTGATGTTAGTAACTTGGGAGATGGTGCTGGTTTTGGCTATGTACTACGCAATTCCAATGGTGCCTGGCTGCATGGGTGTGTTGATTCTCTGCCTTCATTGCCTATTCTTTGTAGAGAGCTTTTTGCAATTTGGAGAGGTTTAATTCTAACTTGGAAAGCGGGATATAGAGATGTCATTTGCGAGACTAATTGTTTATATGCATTCATTCTAATTCATGAAAAGAACATTACTGTCAGAGGGAAGCTAATTGCATTGCGAATTTTCTGGCCAAGTTTGCAGCATCCAATGACATTGAGTAGTTAAAATGGAATGAGCCTCGAGGTGAATTAATGACTTTGATGCAAAGGGATCTAGCTACTGTGAGTCTGTGACTTAGGTTATATTTTACCTTGTTTTTTTTTCTTTTTTGTTCTGTACTCCTTTCTTTTTTTCTTATTTAATTTTCAGTTACCAAAAAAATATGAGCAATCCGTTATATTTATTTCTTAGAAAAAAGGTAAAACATGAAAGAATAAAAGTGGCGTACAAACAAAAGCAACACACATCATACATACTGTGTATATATACACATAATATTAACAAATAATAATTGAATTAATTATTTCTCAATTATCTAGTCATGGATGGCTCTGATATTACTTGTTGGAAATTTTTAGGATTTTTCAACCCCAAGATGATCCATGTTAAATCATTAAAAAAGAAATACTTGAATACAGAAACATATCTTAATTTATGAGCATGATTGAGAGAGATTGACTCTTTGATCTTACTCAATCAAAGTCTTCTGTATCCTTAATAGGGCTAAATCGTAACTCCTCTAATGGAAAAAGAACTGTGGAAGCAGGTTTGATATGTTGGGGGACCGAAACCCTGAAGTCACTATTTATATTGAGTATGACACCCATTAAATCTTAAAGCCGAAATAAAATAGTATCTCTGGTTTTATTCTTATTTACTTCCAAATTGAAAGTAATAATGACTTAGTTAATTACAATAATTGAAATCACCGCTATACGAGTCATATAATATGAAATAGCTAATTTATGGTTATAATTAATATATGTATTGCCTATAAATAGATTAGAAAATAATAATTTTCTAACAAAACTCACCCTAATTTGATAGATCTTAGATAAGCTCGATTTCTTTCTATTAGTCTCAAATGCGAGTCTTGTATAAAAATGTGATGGAAGAGAAAACTATAATCCCTCAAATTGAATTAATTAATTGATCAAATTGTTAATAATAGTGTATATAATGATTGAAAAAGTATGAGGAGTCAATGGAATATTTATACAATGTGTACAATAGAGGTTTAGGGAGTATTAGAGATATAACTATTAGTGTTACCATTTCCTATCAACTGAAGCTTTTGGGATGAGTGGTATCATGATATGGTATTAGAGCTCTAGATCCAAAAGGTCAAGAGTTTGATCTTTGGTGAACCCAAAAATCAGTTTAAACTTTTGGGAAGATGCTTATTATCCCTAGTACTCGGATGGTTATTCTAGATAGTATAGGAGATGTTCATTTTGTAACTCAATAGCCCATTGTACACATGTACAAATAGTCCATTGTCTCCCTAGCAGGACTCATAATGATTTAAACTTTTAAAGATATAACATTACATATTTATTAATTAACATTATTAATTAACTTAACTACTTACCCTATCTTTTACAATTTGTTATTGTTAGGCACCCTTTCTGATCAAGTCATATATCTAGTCACTAACTAGTAACTACTATATATTAATAATATAATGTTTTTTAACTATTGAAAGTTAATTTCTAAAATCCTACAAAGTTTAATTGATGTAACTTCTAAATATATTCTCCATAAGAAATAAAAGTGCCCTTGGAGTTTAACATGTTCTGCTAAAATTTAGTAGAGAAATCCTAATTTTTATAATTTTTCTGTGATTGCTCGATTTGTTCGGATAGTCTAGTATAATTGTATTAGCTTGACCATCATGGCAGCAAATGTTACTACTATCACTAGCAAATCAAGGCTACAACCTGAGGAAGAAAACATAATAATCAGTTTTTTTATAAAGACGTGCATGTTAGGAATGAACGTTGTGCTAAAAGTTGAGTTAGAAGGCTATTGGTGGATAAACAATTTTTAGGTGGTACTGTGGAGGTAGCTATGTATTTTATATATGGGGGCAATCGGAGAGTTTTAAAGTGGTAGGTCATGGAGGAAACTTATTCCAATTCTTTTTTGGAGATGGGAAAGATATGTTGTAGATTGAAAGGGGTGTCTCTTGACTCCTCAAAACTACATTCTAAACCTTAGAAGATGGAAGGAGGATGAGAATAACGCAGAAATATATTTTACACACGTGCCAATAAAGATACAAATTTAGAGTTTGGCAGAACAATTTGAAGCTAAAGAATTGGGATGGAAGATAAAAGGCTCATTAGGAGAGGTGTTAGATGTTAATATCTTCCATGTCCGTGGCAAGAGACACAGCATTGTTAAAATTCAAGTAAAGCTGGATGTAACAAAACCACTCAGAAGATACGTCAAGCTTGTTGGTCTGAATAACAAACAACTTAAAGTTGCACTCAAGTATTAATGGCTCAACATCTTTGCAATTATTGTGGTTTCATTGGACGAGAGACAAGAGCCCGCAATTTTCAAATTGAAGATTTGTTAAAGGGAGAGATGGAGGAAGAAAATTGAGGGGGGGATCGATTAAAAGCCAATCAAATGGGAAGAAAAGAAGGAGTTACGAAGGATAATCCTAATATTAATCTGACTAAAGAGAAAGACAACAGGGTCAAAAAGCTAACTCCAATCAACTTAATAAAGGATTGGCTAATCTACTAATGCAGTCCCGGGGAAGAGAATGGAGTAGTAAGGAGGAAGTTATGAGCAATGCTGTCGTTCAAAAGAAGACAAGCAGGAAACCATTCCCAACAAACCAATACGGGCTCAGGAACAATGCTGAAGAAAGAGAAGAAAGGAGAGATTTGATGGGGGCTGAACAAACAACATGCTTTGTATTTGGAAAACAGGGACAACAACTTATTCAATATACCAACAAAAGACAAAACTTAAAGCAATTAGCAAGGACAACTATCAATGTGTTGGGAATAAAAAGGAGTTCACAAGGAGAAAGGGAGTTCACAAGTAGAAAGGCTTCCACTCAATCAGAAGAAATTATGCTCAAGCAAAAATGTGCGTGCTGAAAAAGGAGAGGGTGCCACCCTACAATGGGTACCCAGTGACCCATGAAGATGATGATGTGGAACTGTCGGAATATGGGAAATCCCCTAACAGTTTACAACATACAAGAAATTTGTAGATCTCATTCTCCAGAGGTAATGTTTTTATGTGAAACTAAGAATACTACCTCGAATGTTACAAATCACTGCAAGAAAGTAGGTTTTTGATAAACCCATTTTTAGGATTTATCCTGTGCTTAATCTAGTGGATTTTATCCATTATTCTCACACTTATTCATACAATTCGCAAGTTTTACGTTTTCCTTCCCGATTTTGTGCTATGATTGAAAACATGCTTCTTTGGCCTTATATTTGCTATGTTTAATGCTCTCTTATTATCATTCGATGCCTTGATATGTGTGTTAAGTGATTTCAGAGTTTATAGGGTAGGAATAGCTTAGAGAATGGAAAGGAAGCATGCAAAAGTAGAAGGAATACAAGAAACTGAAGGAACTGCTAAAGTAGTCCATCCTAACCTCTTCGCACTCAACGGTAATAACTTTATCTATAGAGGTCCAAATGTGGCGGTTCTAGTTGAGTTGGAAAGTTAACATCTGGAGCTTCGAAATGATATATAATTTGTCATAGTTTCTCTGAGGATAGACGACAAGAATGCGTGAATCACGTGGACGCGTCGTTTTGCAGAAAAACCAGCGTGGCAGATTTCGTCCCCAGCAATTTTTGGGCTGTTTTTGACCCAGTTTTCGGCCCAGAAAACACAGATTAGAGGCTATAAAGTGGGAAAATCCATTCATTCATAAAAAACAACATTCATAATTCATAATTTTAGGTTTTAGATGTAGTTTTTAGAGAGAGAGAGGCTCTCTCCTCTCTCTTAGGTTTTAGGAGTAGGATTTCTTTTAGTTTTAGGATTACTTCTTCTCAAGTTCCAGGTTCAATGTTCCTTTAATTTATGTTTCTCTTCTACTTTTATTTACACCAATGCTTTGGTTTCTCTATTTCTCTTGGTAATTATTTATGTTACCAAATTGGCTTATGAACCCTTCATGTTAGGATTGATTTTCTTAATTAATACACATTGAGGTATTTCAGATTTAAGATTGCTTTCTTTTATTTATATTATTGATGTTCCAATTTAATTTAGATTTCTCCCCTTTGCTTTGGTTGATTAATTGGTGACACTTGAGTTGTCAAACTCAGCTGTTGATTGAAAATTGGAATTCTTGCTGATTGATTTGGATCCCTCTAAAGCTAGTCTTTCCAAAGGAGTTGACTAGGACTTGAGGAATCAAATTGATTAGTCCACTTGACTTTCCTTTATTTAGTAAGGGTTAACTAAGTGGGAGCAATAAACAATTCTCATCACACCTGATAAGGATAACTAGGATGGGATTTCCAGTTCTCATACCTTGCCAAGAGATTTTCTAATTATTAATTTATTATTTTTCTCGTCATTTAAAATTACTTGTTCCTTATCTCAAAAACCCAAAAATACACTTTTTCTCATAACCAATACTAAATCATACTTCCCTGCAATTCCTTGAGAGATGACCCGAGGTTTAAATACTTCGGTTATAAATTTTATTGGGTTTGCTTTAGTGACAAACAATATTTTTTGTACAAAAGGATTCTCTGTTGGTTTAGAAACTATACTTACAACGTGATTATTCTTATAAAATTCTTTACTAGCTAGAATCTAATCGTCAAAATAGCGCCGTTGCCGGGGAATTGCAATTGTGTGCCTTATTATTGGTTATTGTAAATATTTTCTTTTGCTATTTATTTGTTTTTGTTCTTGTTCTTGTTTTTAATTTTTATTTTTATTAGCTACTATGAGTTCTCACCCCTCTATCTTTAAGTTTAGTTCTAATGTTATTGAAAGGAATGGAAGCTATAACAGGAACATGCATCAAGGTCAAAACAATCAAAAATGGAAGGAGCCACGATGATCTGATCAACCCTTTTGGCAACAACGCCTTCCAAGGTACCATGGACAACGACCATTCTACAATGCATGCCAAGACAATAGTTATGGTGGACCCTTACATGACAACCAACATCCACAAAATTACTTTGGTCAAGAGCCATTTCGAGGTGCGTACCAAGGTGATAGATATGGTGGACCCCCTTGTAGTTACCAGCAAGCTCCATCATATGCCAATGAACCACCTCCTCAACATAGCTTTGAACCACCATTCTCACAAGCCACCTACGACTATTCACCTCCATATGATCCTAACCTTTATCCACCCCAGTTCCAACCCAATTACTCCCAAGAACCACCACTTCCATATGCACCATGTCCATATCCATCGACCCAAGAATCACAGGCTCGCCTCAAGAAAACAGTTGATCAATTTCATGCAACCCTTCATCAGCTGGAGCAAGCGATAAATCAATTAGCTTCCCGACGTTCGGACACTCAAGGAACCCCCATGGCTTCATGTGGATAATTTAATGAAGAACGTAGCATGAAGGAGACACTAGAAACTTCGGTGGACAGTGAGCAGCATGACTTTGTATTGGAACAATTGGAGGAAGCCGTAATCGTTAAAGAGGAAGAAGTGGTCGAAGACTTAGGAGATGCAGAACGTCCATGGGAAAGCCCAGTCATAGAGCCCCCTTCTAAGGAGATTGAATTTGATGTTGAGGAGGGTGTACAACTTCCAAGGCATATCATGGTTGAAGACTTTGAAGGGGATGATCAAGAGATGGATTCAATCATTGATGAATTCTTATCTACATTTGAATCCTCTCCCATTGGACTTGACATGGAGATTAAAGAAGAAGAAGCACAACCTCCCATGCCCTTGGTAAACAATGAAGAAGAAATCAAATTAGAAGAAAGCTACCAAGAGGAAGAGGTTGATATTGAAAGGAGCCCAAGGGAATGGAGCCGGAAATCACCTTGACAAGGTTGCTGGAGACCTCTCCCCCAAAGCCATCACCATCCATCCCTTCATTTAAGTGGGTAAATATCTCATCTCTAAGATTAATTAGCCCACTTGAATATGCTTTGTTTGAGACGGATGGGCAACTTAGAGCTCTCTGTGGCTTTAAGAGTAAGTGGGAAATGGTTAGTGGTAGGAATTGTCATGCAAGGTTCAATATGGTTGCAAGCTCCAAATTGAAGTACAAAGGTTGGTACAATTCTCAATTGAATGGGTCTAAGAAGCTGTTTGGATGCCTCAGTGAGAATTCAGATTGCCTGCCACCCGGATGGAATCATGATGATCAACAAAAAGACGGGTGCAAAAGCAAGGTTTGGGACCCCGGAATTCATTCTGGCAATCAACACTCTTGGGGCCTTGTCACTTGCTTTAACTTGCTCAAAGGATTTATGCAACTAGTGTGGGATCCCGGAGGATATTAGAATTGCAAACATTGGTCAGGATTCCTAGATGACTTCAAGCACAAGCCACCATAATAGGGAGCTCATCGAATGTCCAACTTAAGGACTTTAACTAAAAGTGCTAGGTGGGAGACAACCCACCATGGTATAATCGTTCTTTTTCAGTCTTAGTTTTATTTTATTTCGTTTTATTCTTAATTTTATTTTATTCTATTTTTCGTAGTATTCATTTATAATATCTGCATCAGCAATATGCATTTTGCATTCTACATACTACATATATAAAAAATAAGCGCGACCCACGCGTGCGCGTGAACCACGCGCACGCATCACATGCGACGCTAAACCTTACAGAGAGTTGCGCGGGAGCGTGGCTGGAGGCGTGCCTCAGGCACAAACACGCCTACGCGAACGCATCCCTGACGCGTCCGCGTCAATTACAAAATCAGCCTTCCACGCGTACGCGTGATCCTACAAATCAGTGTAAAGAGGTGTCAGGCTGAAAGTTGTGCTGGCCTGGTGCGGGCACTGTGCCCAAGGCACAAATCACCCACGCGTACCCATCCCTGAAGCGTGCGCGCCATTTTTTAATTCTGATCACCCACGCATACGCGTGGGCGACGCTTACGCGTCCCATGGTTTATGCAGTTTTCACGTGCACGCATGCCCTGCGCGCGCGCATCGCGTCCTGTTTTTAATTTCCCTCCCTTTTATTCTATCTTCTCTCCTTCTTTCTTCCTCTTCTCTTACTTTCTTCCTCTTCATCCCTTTAACCTCTCATCCCTCTTCACTTCCATTCTATTTTATTTAATTTATTTGCATACTTTCATCCATTGCATTTTAATTTTGCGCATATTTTTATTTTCTTTTCTTAGTCTATTATTTTTCCAATGGTGTTAAATTTTCTTATTCAACTGTTGCATCTTTTCTTGAATTATTCTGGTGCTTCATGACTTGTTTTATTCTGATTGGGTATTATTATTCATAAGTCAATGCTATCCTTTTATGATACTTGCATTCCATTTTCATTGATATGCACTTATACTGTCTTTCATTACCAACACTTCTCCCCTTTGTTGCAAAATTTACACCACTGGTATGCCATGTGCTTCTACTGTTTTCTCACTTGCATGTTGTAGCTACCATGTAATTGAGACTCTCATCATTTGGCATTAACCCAACCATATTTTAAATTGATTCCTATCTTTGTTTTTGGATTACTTTTCTTCTTTTTCCTCTTCTTTCAGGATGGCCACCGAGGAAGGAAAACCGGAAAACTTTTACATGGGGTGACAGACAAGTCCATCTGCACAATCTATGGAGAAAAAGCGTCAGTTAGAGCACCCCGTCTACCTGCACATCTTAGCATGCACCGAAGACGGTGCAATCTTTAAGTGTGGGGAGGTCGATACCGACTTCCATGGGTTAGCTATTTTCTTCTCAACACCAATGTTTTATTTTCTTTGTTAATTCATTGTTGCACTTGCATGTTGATTGCATATTTGTTTGATTTTATGCATATTTTACCACCACTTGGTTAAAGTGATATTTTCTTTTTCAAGAAACTTTTTATAGCATTTCACTAATTTGAATTAAAATTTTTATTGAACTTGTTTGAAGAAATATTATACTGGAACATGGTTTAGAGCTCGAACATACAAAACCAGTGAGATTTTGAGCCTATTTGATTGGTTACATTCTATCAACCAATATTTTATTTTTGGTGTGTGTTTTTCTCTCTAAAATTGTGATATTTGTCTTGCTTAATTCTATATTTTCATGGTTTGATGTATGCATGCACTTATATGATTGAGGCCTTTGTTTCACTGAGCTTACATACCCATATGGCCTTACCTTTCATTATCCCTTGCAAACCAATTTTGAGCCTATTTTACCCCTTTGTTCTTTACTTTAGCACATCATTAACTTTAAGAGGAAAACAATAATGTCCTTAATTTAAATCCTTGGTTAGCTTAGACTAGTGAGAGTGCTCATGAATTAAGTGTGGGAAAAAGTGGGTTTGGAAACGTTTGGTTTAAGAATTGGGTGTTGTATATCTTTATGAAAATGTGAAAGAAATGTTTAGGACATGTTCATGCATTCAATAATTTAATCATATGCGTTGAGAAAATTAGAAAAAAATAAAATAAAATAAAATAAATAAAAAAAATAAGAAAAAGAGAAAAGAAAAGAAAAAGAATAAATAATAAAAGAGGACAAAATGCCCCAAAGTAAATGGTGAAAGCAATGCATATGTACTGTACTCGAAATTAGGATGCATGAATATGTGGAAAACATGGTTAATGGATAGTTAGATGTAGTATTATAATTACATGGATTGTCTTAAGTTAGATGAAAAGTTTTAGTTAATTAAGGATTCAGATTTTAGTCCACTTGGCCAAATACAATCCTACCTTGACCCTAACCCTATTACAACCCTTAAAAGACCTCTTGATGTGTGTATTTGTGCATCAAATTAGTGTTGATTGGTAGAAGAAGAGAAAGCCTTAGAAAGCAAGATTAGTAGAGAATTGAGAGATCGAACCTTAAACACCTGAGCGATTAGAGTGCATACACTTCTAGTGAGGGTTCGATGCTCGATTCTTTGTTCCCGGCTTTCACGAGCTATTTTCTTTTGCAAGTTTACTTGTACTATATTTTATGATTTGAATTAGTAAAATGCAGATCATGTCTGTTCTTGGAAGATTTATTTACTTTGACCAAGTACGTAGAAACATTTTGCATATAGTTGCATTAACATAGATAGGTTGCATTTCATACTCTCTACCATTCCTCTTCACTCTTTTAGTTCTCTTGAGCTTAGCATGAGGACATGCTAATGTTTAAGTGTGGGGAGGTTGATAAACCCCATTTTTAGGGTTTATCCTATGCTTAATCTAGTGAATTTTATCCATTATTTTCACACTTATTCATACAATTCGCATGTTTTATGTTTTCCTTCCTGATTTTGTGCTATGATTGAAAACATGCTTCTTTGGCCTTATATTTGCTATGTTTAATCCTCTCTTATTACCATTCGATGCCTTAATATGTGTGTTAAGTGATTTCAGAGTTTATAGGGCAGAAATGGCTTAGAGGATGGAAAGGAAGCATGCAAAAGTGGAAGAAATACAAGAAACTGAAGGAACTGCTAAAGCTGTCCAACCTGACCTCTTTGCACTCAAACGGTCATAACTTGAGCTACAGAGGTCCAAATGAGGCGGTTTTAGTTGCGTTGGAAATCTAACATCCGGGGCTTCGAAATGATATATAATTTGCCATAGTTTCCCTGAGGATAGATGACGCGCACGCGTGAATCACGTGGACATGTCATTTTGCAGAAAAACCAGCGTGGCAGATTTCGTTCCCAGCGATTTCTGGGCTATTTTTGACCCATTTTTCAGCCCAGAAAATATAAATTAGAGGCTATAAAGTGGGGAAATCCATTCATTCATAAAAAATAATATTTATAATTCATAATTTTAGGTTTTAGATGTAGTTCTTCGAGAGAGAGAGAGGCTCTCTCCTCTCTCTTAGGTTTTAGGAGTAGGATTTCTCTTAATTTTAGGATTATTTCTTCTCAAGTTTCAGGTTCAATGTTCCTTTAATTTATGTTTCTCTTCTTCTTTTATTTACTCTAATGCTTTGGTTTTTCTATTTCTCTTGGTAATTATTTATGTTGCCAAATTGGCTTATGAACCCTTCATGTTAGGATTGATTTTCTTAATTAATACACATTGAGGTATTTCAGATTTAAGATTACTTTCTTTTATTTATGTTATTGATGTTCTAATTTAATTTAGATTTCTCTCCTTTACTTTGGTTGAGTAATTGGTGACGCTTGAGTTGTCAAACTCAGCTGTTGATTGAAAATTAGAATTCTTGCTGATTGATTTGGATCCCTCTAAAGCTAGTCTTTCCAAAGGAGTTGACTAGGACTTGAGGAATCAAATTGATTAGTCCACTTGACTTTCCTTTATTTAGTAAGTGTTAACTAAGTGGGAGCAATAAACAATTCTCATCACACCTGATAAGGATAACTAGGATGGGATTTTCAGTTCTCATACTTTGCCAAGAGATTTTCTAATTATTAATTTATTATTTTTCTCGTCATTTAAAATTACTTGTTCCTTATCTCAAAAACCCAAAAATACACTTTTTCTCATAACCAATAATAAATCATACTTCCCTGCAATTCCTAGAGGGACAACCCGAGATTTAAATACTTCGGTTATAAATTTTATTGGGTTTGCTTTAGTGACAAACAATATTTTTTGTACGAAAAAATTTTCTGTTGGTTTAGAAACTATACTTACAACGTGATTATTCTTATAAAATTCTTTACTAGCAAGAATCTAATCATCAGTTTTCAACAAGTTTATTATGTGGACCCTAAGGGTCAATCTAGTGGGTTAGTGCTGAGATGGAAGGACAATGCGGTTGTCTCAATTCTTTCCAGCGATGATTTTTTTATTGAGTTGACAAATCCTACCAATTAAAGGAAATGGGAACTAGTTACTGTTCATTTACATTGTGATGACAACATTTGGTTTAATCAATACGGAAGAATTATTGAGCTTAAAATGGCAGCCATTCCTATTTTCTTGTGGTAGGTGATTTTAATTCTGTTTCCGTCTATCAGGAGAAAAATGGAGGAAAAATGAAGTCGGCCTCATCAATAGACAATACGGTGAAAACCTAATTATGGAACGACTAGATAGATACCTCTCTTCACAATATTTCAGAGCAGATTACCCACGAGCAACAATCGTTTGTTTAGGGGATATAGGCTTTGACCATTGCCCTTTGATGCTAGTGGCGGATAGGGAGGATCACAAAGCAAAAAGAAGATTCTGCTTTCAGGAAAAATGGTGTGATAGTGAAGAAGTTTTTAATATGGTGAAAGAAGCATGGCTGATTGAATTTAATGGCTGATCGAATTTAATGGCTCTTCAATTTTCAAACTTTTCTCTAAACTGAAAAAATGGAGGTATGTTTTGGTAGAATGGCAGAAGTCCGGCTCTAGCAATTCGCAAAAGCTAATTTCAGATCTGAAAAATCGATCGGAGCTGAAAAAAATGAAGGGGACAGAGACAATAAGATCAACTATTTTACAGTCGGAGGAAGAACTAGCTGAAGCCTACTTACAAGAGGAGAGGTACTTGAAGGAAAAATCTAGAATTTAATGGTTGAAATGGAGGTCGGGTAACTTTGGCACAGATCCTGTAGGCATTGCCCGAACTGTCGCTGAGTACTTTGAGAAGCTATTCAGTTCCTTAAACCCCAATATAGCCTCGGCAGAACTGTATTCTTTAGAGAGGAAAACTGATGATGATACTAATTGAAGGCTTACTAGAAGTGGTTCGAGGAAAAGTTCAAGAAAGCTACATTCCCATTAATCCTTTCTCATCCTCAGGAGATGACAGATTCACTTCAAAGTTTTATTAACATTATTGGTAGGTAGTTAAGGGTGATCTATATGGTGCTATTAAGAGTTTTTTCTCTGGAGGTTGAATGTTAAGGTGATGCAGAATTTTGCAACTCCACAACTCAGCAAGTGCACTGAATCGTATCAAGTAATATCACGACGAGTGAGTTATCATTCTCACGAGGATTAAATGACTAGGCAACAATGATTAATTGACAATTCTAATTGTAACACCCTAATATTCAAATCCTTATGCTCGAGTCATAAGTCAATTATAATAAGGTGGTACGACTTTCAAGGGAATTTTTAATACATAATTATAAGTATAATTGAAAGGAGATATTAAACGGGAAGCTTGAAAAGAGAAAAATAAAATCGCGAAGTCGTATCACTCACGCATTAATAACTAAAAGATAAAGCATGAAGTTGAAAGTGATACACAGATAAAGGCATAAAGGAGAATAAGAGAAGGACAGTATATAGATATATAATATAAGTAAATAGCCACTAGTCGCGACCCGCGAAGTTTAGGCCGGCTAGGGTACAATATGAAAGTAGTTGATAACAGTATCTCCTAATCTCTCCCAAAAGAAACATGAGAGCCTTTATAGGCGAGTTCAATACATAATATAAGCTTTTTCCAAATAAAGGTGGAGAGATTCTAAGCAAAATATAAAGTAGAGAATATAAAGATCTTCGCCATCTCTCAGATGAACCACAGCTCACTTTTGAGCACCTAGACCTGTATCTGAAAAACAAGAGATATATACGGAATGAGAACCCCCGACCCATGGGTTCCCAGTACGGTAAAAGTGCCAAATAAATACAATGCATTGTAATAAAAACTCACTAAGCATCCTAAACTTCCTTTCACCAAATATTCATCCTATGTTCTCATTAATCCATAAATACGCAGCTATCATAAGGGAATGCTAAATCTAATTCCTCTTCCTCGTGCTTCCCAACTTATAACTCTCCAATAAATCAGAATCAAAATCATAAGCCACATCACCAGTTATTTTATCTCAGCAAATCTATATCAATACTTCATATCTCACCTGGAGCATGTGAAATCACTTCACTGCGTCTACCCAGGAAGCTCAAAATATCTCATTCTCTACTTGAAGCAAGTGAAATCACTTATTGCGTCTACCTAGGAAACTCAAATTATCTCATTCAATAATCATCATCATTATTCAAGTACATCATCAACTCATCTCATCAAGAACAGCTCTCAGCATCCACCGACACCTGCATGAGAGACCTCTCAGTTGTACAAATACAAGCAATACAGGCAAGTAATACACAATTAAAGTACAAGTGGAACAAGTAGCACATAATCAGGTAACACAGCATATATGATATAACAATCCAAAACAAATAGGCAAACCCAAACAATTCAAACATATGCAAATAATGTATGTCTGCCCTATGGCTGATGATATCATCTGTTGGTTATATAGCCAACCCGACATGTCCTGGTAGCTAACCATGGACTGAAACACCTATCGCGGAGCAAGTAGGTTTGAGCTACAACCCCCTTGCTACTACCCGCTCAACCCAGAGCCAGTGGAATAACCACTACTGCGACTACTACCCAGGCGGGTGTTTAAAAGCTCAACCTGGAGCGTGTGGAATCACCACTACTGCCACTACTACCCAGGCGTGACAATCTCTGACCTGGAGCAAGTGGAACAAACCACAACCCTCGCTACTACCTAGGTATCACAACCTCTGACCTGGAGCAAGTGGGACGAACCACAACCCTTGCTACTACCAAGGATCTCAAAACATACATTCATTCAGTTCGGAATCAATCATTATTGTTATCAAATCTCAAACATTAACCTGGAGTAAGCGGGACAAACCTCCACCCTCGCTACTACCCAGGTATCACAAATACACATTTATTCATAATCACCCTTCATTATTATCAATTCTCAAATAATGACCTGGAGCAAGCGGGATGAACCACGACCCTTGCTACTACCCAGGTATCACAAATACATTCATTCAAAACTCCTTAGTTAAACTCATTTATCATAATCCTCCTTTCCCATCTCATATTCGGAGCAAGTAGACAACGCCACTGCCTACTACCCATGGTCACACATCACATTCAACATGTTCCATCATTATTCCCTTACCACATTTAGTCATTAATCATATACATATACATACTCAGCCATAATTCAATTCTTATCATAGCCATCCAGCTCATACTGTACATAGTACTTTCACCTTCATTCTTAGCAACTCATACAATTATCATTACTCTTCATTCATCATTGGTTCTTACTTTACTTCATTCACAAGTTACCACATGTCCTAGCTTCTTTTCATTACTAGGCATACTATAAAAATTTAGGGCTTAAAGGATTAAAGTGGAGGATTAGAAGTCTAAAATTTGGCTTTAAAACTCAAATATCAATTTCTACCGAAAATAAGGTCATGCGTGCGCGTCGCTGATGAGCGGATAATTTATACGCTTTTTGGCATTGTTTTTACATAGTTTTTAGTATGATTTAGTTAGTTTTCAGTATATTTTTATTAGTTTTTAAATAAAAATCACATTTCTGGACTTTACTATGAGTTTGTATATTTTTCTATGATTTCAGGTATTTTCTGGCTGAAATTGAGGGACTTGAGCAAAAATCAGATTCAGAGGTTGAAGAAGGACTGCAGATGCTATTGGATTCTGACCTCCCTGCACTCAAAGTGGATTTTCTGGAGCTACAGAACTCCAAATGGCGCACTCTCAATGGCGTTGGAAATTAGACATCAAGGGCTTTCTAGAAATATATAATAGTCCATACTTTTCTTGAGTTTAGATGACGCAAACTGGCGTTCAACACCAGCTTTCTGCCCTATTCTGGAGTTAAACGCCAGAAACAGGTTGCAAAGTGGAGTTAAATGCCAGAAACAGGTTACAAACTGGCGTTCAACTCCAAGAAAGACCTCTCCACGTGAAAGCTTCAATGCTCAGCCCAAGCACACACCAAGTGGGTCCCGGAAGTGGATTTCTGCATTATTTACTCATTTCTGTAAACCCTAGTAACTAGTTTAGTATAAATAAGACTTTTTACTATTGTATTTACATCTTCGGATCATCTTTGGATTATCTTTTGATCCTTTGATCATGTTTAGGGGGCTGGCCTCTCGGTCATGCCTAGACCTTGTTCTTATGTATTTTCAACGGTAGAGTTTCTACACACCATAGATTAAGGTGTGGAGCTCTGCTGTTCCTCGAGTATTAATGCAAAGTACTATTGTTTTTCTATTCAATTCAAGCTTATTCTTATTCTAAGATCTTCATTCGCACCCAAGAACATGATGAATGTGATGATTATGTGACGCTCATCATCATTCTCACTTACGAACGCGTGCCTGACAAACACTTCCGTTCTACATGCAAACAAGCTAGAATGAATATCTCTTAGATATCTAATACAGAGGACCGAGTTCGAGATATTAGAATCTTTGTGGTATAAGTTAGAACCCATGGACGGCCATTCCTGAGATCCGGAAAGTCTAAACCTTGTCTGTGGTATTCCAAGTAGGATCTGGGAAGGGATGGTTGTGACGAGCTTCAAACTCGCGAGTGCTGGGCGTAGTGACAGACGTAAAAGGATAGTAAATCCTATTCCAGTATGATCGAGAACCGACAGATGATTAGCCATGCAGTGACAGCGCATTGGACCATTTTCACAGAGAGGACGGGATGTAGCCATTGACAATGGTGATGCCCAACATACAGCTTGCCATGGAAAGGAGTAGGAATGATTGGATGAAGACAGCAGGAAAGCAGAGGTTCAGGAGGAACGAAAGCATCTCTATACGCTTATTTGAAATTCTCACCAATGAATTACATAAGTATCTCTATCATAGTTTATATCTTAATTATGTTTTAATTATCAATTCTCTATAACCATTTGAATCCGCCTGACTGAGATTTACAAAGTGACCATAGCTTGCTTCAAGCCGACAGTCTCCGTGGGATCGACCCTTACTCATGTAAGGTTTATTACTTGGACGACCCAGTGCACTTTCTGGTTAGTTGTGCGAAGTTGTGACAAAGTGTGATTCACGTTTGAGAGCACCAAGTCTTTGGCGCCATTGTTGATGATCGCAATTTCGTGCACCAAGTTTTTGGCGCCGTTGCCGGGGATTGTTCGAGTTTGGACAACTGACGGTTCATCTTGTTGCTCAGATTAGGTAATTTTATTTTAATTTTAAGCTTTTTTTTATTATTCTTATTTTCGAAAAAAAATACATATTTTCAAAAATATTTTTTTTCTTTAGAATTTTTAAGAATGAATTCTAGTGTTTCATGATGATTTGTTGAATCCTGGTTGGCTGAAAGCCGTGTCTAATCTTTTGGACCGGGGTTTCAACTTATCATCACAAGAGCTTGTTGATCTTCACCCATTTGGCAGTTACACACATAGTTGTTGTATAAATGAGAGGTAGGCAATATCTGCTGAAGCTTGGTTGGCTATTGGCCATGTCTAGTGTTTTGGACCGGAGCTTTCACTGAAAGCTTGGCTGGCTAGTGAGCCATGTCTAATTCCTGGACTGGAGCTTTAGACTAACATTGCAAGATTCCTGAAATTCCTATTAAAAATTTTGAAATCCTTATTTTGCTTTTTCCAAATAATTTTCGAAAAATACCAAAAAAATTTAATAAAATCATAAAACCAAAAATAATTTTGTGTTTCTTGTTTGAGTCTAGTGTCAAATTATAAGTTTAGTGTCAATTGCATGTTTATCTCTTTCTTGCATTTTTCAAAAATTCATGCATTGCATTCTTCATGATCTTCAAGTTGTTCTTGATGAATCTCCTTGTTTGATCTTTAAAATTTCTTGTTTTGTGTCTTTTCTTGTTTTTCATATGCATTCTTGAATTCTTAGTGTCTAAAAATTAAAAATTTCTAAGTTTGGTGTCTTGCATGTTTTCTTTTCTTGAAAAATTTTCAAAAATAAGTCTTGGTGTTTATCTTGACATTCAAAGTATTCTTGGTGTTCATGTTGACATTCATAGTGTTCTTGCATGCATCATTTGTTTTGACCTAAAATTTCATGCATTGAGTCTTTTTGATGTTTTTCTCTCTCATCATTAAAATTTAAAAATCAAAAAAATATCTTTCCCTTATTTCACTCATAATTTTCGAAAATTTGATTTGATTTAATCAAAAAGGTTTTAAATTTAATTGTTTCTTATGAGTCAAATCAAATTTTCAATTTAAAAATCCTATCTTTTTCAAATCTTTTTCAAAAATCAAATCTTTTTCATTTTTCTTTCATAATTTTTGAAAATTTCAAATTTATTTTTAAAATCTTTTTCTTATTTTATTTCATAATTTCAAAATCTTTACTAACAATTAATGTGATTGATTCAAAAATCCTAAAGTTTGTTACTTGCCTATTAAGAAAGGTTCAATCTTTAAATTTTAAATCCTATCTTTTTGTTTCTTGTTAGTCAAGTAATCAACTTTAATTTTCAAAATCAAATCTTTTTAAATTTCTTTTTCAAATCTTTTTTTTAATCACATCTTTTTCAAAATTTATTTCAAAATCTTTTCTAACTTCTTATCTTTTCAAAATTTGAGTTTCAAATCTTTTTCAATTAACCACTTAACTTTTTGTTTGATTCTTATCTTTTTCAAAACTACCTAACTAACTCTCTCTTTCTAATTTTCGAAAATCCCTTCCCTCTTTTTCAAAATTTCTTTTTTATTAACTAATTGTTTTAATTTTTACTTTAATTTAATTTAATTTTTCTTTTTTTGTATTTTTGAATTCTAACTTTAAATTTAATTTAAAACAAAAATATTTTTTTAATTTAATTTATTTAATTTTCGAATTCTCTCATCTTTCATCCCCTTCTGTTTATTTATTCATCTACTAACACCCCTCTTTCACCCAAGAATTCGAACTCATTCCTCTCCCTTGTGTTTGGATTCTTATCTTTTCCTTCTTCCATTATTCTCTTCTTATACTTACATAAGGAATCTCTATACTGTGACATAGAGGATTCCATATTTTCTGTTCTCTTCTTTTTTATATGAGCAGGAACAAGGATAAGAATATTCTTGTTGAAGCTGATCCTGAACC
>NC_029791.2:32679617-32707936 GCF_000816755.2 Arachis ipaensis
TGAATTATCTAAAATATCATTGGACCATTCTGCAGGTGGATCCATTCACCTAAAGAAAATGCCTGCAGAAGCTCAAGAACTCATTGACATGGTTGCAAATAACCAATTCATGTACACTTCTGAAAGGAATCCTGTGAGTAATGGGATGCCTATGAGGAAGGGAGTTCTTGAAATTGATACTCTGAATGCCATATTGGCTCAAAACAAAATATTGACTCAGCAAGTCAATATGATCTCTCAGAGTCTAAATGGATTGAAGGAATCATCCAACAGTACTATAGAGCCATCTTCTGAAGAAGAAGCTTATGATCCTGAGAACCCTGCAATAGCATAGGTGAATTACATGGGTGAACCCTATGGAAACACCTATAATCCCTCATGGAGAAATCATCCAAATTTCTCATGGAAGGATCAACAAAAGCCTCAACAAGGCTTTAATAATAGTGGAAGAAACAGGTTTAGCAATAGCAAACCTTTTCCATCATCCACTCAGCAACAGACAGAAAATTCGGAGAAGAACCCATCTAGCTTAGCAAATATAGTCTCTGATCTATCTAGGGCCACTGTGAGTTTCATGAATGAAACAAGGTCCTCCAATAGAAATTTGGAGGCACAAGTGGGCCAGCTGAGTAAAAGGGTCACTGAAACTCCTCCTAGTACTCTCCCAAGCAATACAGAAGAAAATCCAAAGAGAGAGTGCAAGGCCATTGACTTGACCATCATGGCCGAACCTACAAGGGAAGAGGAGGACATGAATCCTAGTGAGGAAGACCTCCTGGGACATTTAGTGACCAATAAGGAGTTCCCCTTTGAGGAACCAAAGGAATCTGAGGCTCATCTAAAGACCATAGAGATTCTATTGAACCTCCTTCTGCCCTTCATGAGCTTTGATGAGTATTCTTCTTCTGAAGAGAATGAAGACGTTACTGAAGAGCAAGTTGCTAAGTACCTTGGTGCAATCATGAAGCTGAATGCCAGACTATTTGGTAATGAGACTTGGGAGGATGAACCTCCCTTGCTCACCAATGAACTAAATGCATTGGATAGACAGAAATTACCTCAAAAGAAACAGGATCCTGGCAAATTCTTAATACCCTGTACCATAGGCACCATGACCTTTGAGAAGGCTCTGTGTGACCTGGGATCAGGAATAAACTTAATGCCACTCTCTGTAATGGAGAAACTTGGGATCTTTGAGGTGCAAGCTGCCAGAATCTCATTAGAGATGGCAGACAACTCAAGAAAACAGGCTTATGGACTAGTAGAGGACATGCTAGTAAAGGTTGAAGGCCTTTACATCCCTGCTGATTTCATAATCCTAGACACTGGGAAGGAAGATGATGAATCCATCATCCTTGGAAGACCCTTCCTAGCCACAGCAAGAGCTGTGATTGATGTGGACAGTGGAGAATTGGTCCTTCATCTGAATGAGGACAACCTTGTGTTTAAAACTCAAGGATCTCCCTCTGTAACCATGGAGAGGAAGCATGAAAAGCTTCTCTCACTGCAGAGTCAACCAAAGCCCCCACAATCAAACTCTAAGTTTGGTGTTGAGAGGTTCCAACAATGCTCTGAACATCTGTGAGGCTCCATGAGAGCTCATTGTCAAGCTATTGACATTAAAAAAGCGCTTGTTGGGAGGCAACCCAATGTTAATTAATCATATCTATTTTATTTTCTTTTTGTTATTTCATGTTTTATTAGGTTAATGATCATGGGGAGTCACAAAAACTACTGAAAAATGAAAAACAGCATTAAAAACAGCACACCCTGGAGGAGGAGCATTCTGGCGTTTAAACGCCAGAAACAAGCATCTGTCTAGTGTTTAACGCCAGAAACAAGCACCAAGCTAGCGTTTAACGCCAGAAACAAGCATCTACCTGATGTTAAATGCCAGAAACAGGCTACATTTGGGCGTTTAACGCCAGAAACAAGCAGCAGTCTGGCGTTGAATGCCAGGATTGCACAGCAAGGGCGTTTTACACGCCTAATTGGAGCAGGGATGTTAAGTCCTTGGCCCCACTGGATCTGTGAATCCCACAAGATTCCCACATGATCTGTGGACCCCACAGGATCCCCATCACTTCTTCTCTCCTCTTCACACCTTTTCATAACTCTCTTCCCCAAATATCCTTCACCAATCACCTCAATCACTCTTCCCCATCCCTTCTTCACCACTCATATCTATCCTCTCTTCCCCAAAAACCCCAGCTACCTTCAAAATTCAAACTATTTTCCCTCCCAAACCAAACCCTAATGGTCGAACCCTAAATCCCATCCCACCCCTATATAAACCCCTCTCCCTCTCCTCCATTCTTTTTCTTCTTCTCCTTCTTTCTTTCTTCTTTTTCTCGGGGACGAACAAACATTTTAAGTTTGGTGTGGTAAAAAGCATTGCTTTTTGTTTTTCCATAATCATCAATGGCACCTAAGGCCAGAGAATCCTCAAGAAAGAGGAAAGGGAAGGCAATTGCTTCCACCTCTGAGTCATGAGAGATGGAGAGATTCATCTCAAAGGTCCATCAAGACCACTTCTATGAAGTTGTGGCTAAGAAGAAAGTGATCCCTGAGGTTCCTTTCAAACTCAAAAAGAATGAGTATCCGGAGATCCGACTTGAGATCCGAAGAAGAGGCTGGGAAGTTCTCACCAACCCCATTCAACAAGTCAGGATCTTAATGGTTCAAGAGTTCTATCCGAACGCATGGATGACTAGGAACCATGATCAAAGTGTGAACCCAAATCCAAAGCATTGGGTCACCATGGTTCGGGGAAAATACTTAGATTTCAGTTCGGAAAATGTAAGGCTAGCGTTCAACTTGCCAATGATGGAAGAAAACGCATGCCCCTACACTAGAAGGGTCAACTTTGATCAAAGGTTGGACCAAGTTTTCATGGACATATGTGTGGAAGGAGCTCAATGGAAAATTGACTCAAGAAGCAATCCGGTTCAATTGAGAAGACTGGACCTTAAGCCTGTAGCTAGAGGATGGTTGGAGTTTATTCAACGCTCAATCATTCCTACTAGCAACCGATCTGAAGTTACTATAGATCGGGCCATTGAAAGAACTGAAGATTGATGGTTTAGAGGTTATAGTAAACTCTCGTTGTAAGTATAGTTACTAAACCAAGCAATCAACCTTTCTTACAAAAGTTTTGGTTGTCACAAGTAACAAACCCCTTTGAAATTGATAACCGAGTATTCAAACCTCGGGTCATCTTCTCAAGGAATTGCAGGGAAGTATGTTCGTATTATTGGTTATGAAGATTATAAATTGGGGGTTTTGGAAGTAAGGAGGGAATATCTTATATGACAAGTAAAATAAAATAATAATAATAAAATCTCTTGGCAAGGTATGAGAAATTGGAAGTCCAGACTTAGTTATCCTTATCAGTAACAATGAAAGTCGAATCTTAATTCCACTTGGTCAACCTTTACTAAAATAAAGGAAAGTCAAGGGACTAATTAGTTTGATCTTCGAATCCTATTTATTTCCTAAGAAAAGGTTGGGATTATTGAAGCTCAATTCAATTAGCAAAGATAACAGTTATCAATTATGCTGTTGAATTAGATAACTCCTGAGTTACTGATTTCTTAACCAAAACTAAAAGGGGAAAAGTAAATCTACTGGAATAAGAATGCCTTCAGATGAAAAGCAATAATCATGTAAATAAAAGAAAGCAATAATAACTGAAATACCTCAAATAACATTAATTCAAGTAATCTGGAACAGTTCATAAACTAAATTGGGAAAATAAATAAAAATAAAGAACCTGGAATTGAGAGTTACTCCTAAAACTAAGAGAAGTCCTAAATCCTAATCCTAAGAGAGAGGAGAGAACCTCTCTCTCTAAAAACTACATTTACTCCTAAAATTGTGAATGTGAGAGCTTGTCTATGAATGGATGCAATCCCCCACTTTATAGCCTCTAATCTGTGTTTTCTGGGTCGCGAACTGGGTCGAAAACAGCCCGGAAATCGCTGGAGAAGAATTCAAACACGCTGATTTCCATCACTGCGACGCGGCCCATGGAGCACGCGATCGCGTCGCTTAGCGTCAAGGAAATTATGGCATATTATATATCAAATCGAAGTCCCGGACGTTAGCTTTCCAACACAACTGGAACCGCGTCGTTTGGACCTCTGTATCTAAAGTTATAGCCGTTTGAGTGCGAAGAGGTCAGGCTGGACAGCTTAGCAATTTCTCCAACTTCTTGTATCCCTTCCCCTTTTGCATGCTTCTTTTCCATCCTCCAAGCCATTCCTGCCCTATAATCTCTGAATAGCATGTTCTCATGCTAAGCTCAAGAGAAGCTATAAAGATGAAGAGGAATGGTAGGATGTATGAAATGCAAACCTATCTATATGAATGCAACTACATGCAAAATGTTTCTACCTACTTGGTCAAAAATAAATAAATTCTCCAAGACAAATATAAATCAGATTCCACTAATTCAAATCATACAAAATGAAGTACAAATAGACTTTCAAGAAGAAAATAGCTCATGAAAGTATGGAACAATGAGTTGAGCATCGAACCCTCACTGGTAGTGTATACACTCTAATCACTCATGTGTTTTAGGTTCGATTCTCTCAATTCTCTACTAACCTTGCTTTCTAAGGCTTGCTCTTCATCTAACAATCAACATAAATTTAATGCACAGATACACATATCAAGAGGTCTTTTAAGGGTTGTAATGGGGTTAGGGTCAAGGTAGGATTGTATTTGGCCAAGTGGACTAAAATCTGAATCCTTAATTAACTTAAACTTTTCCCACCTAACTTAAGACAATCCATGTAATCGAAGTACAAAACCTAACTTGTCCATTTAACCATGTTTTCCACATATTCATGCATTCTAATTTTAAGTACAGTACATATGCATTGCTTTCACCACTTACTTTGGGGCATTTTGTCCCTTTTTCTTATTTGCTCTTTTTCTTTTCTTTTTCTCACTTCTTTTTTTTTTATATATATATTGCTCTTTTTCTTTTCTTTTATTTTTCTCAATGCATATGATTAAATTATTGGATGCATGAATCATGTCCTAAACATTTTTTTCACATTTTCATAAAGATATACAATGCCCAATTCTTAAACCAATTGTTTCCAAACCCACTTTTCCCACACTTAAATCATAAGCATTCTCACTAGTCTAAGCTAACCAAGGATTCAAATTAAGGACATTATTGTTTTCCGCTTAGAGTTAGTGATGAGCTAAAGTAAAGAACAAAAGGGTAAAATAGGCTCAAATTAGTTTGCAAAGGATAATGAGAGGTAAGGCCATGTGGGTATGTAAGCTTAGTGAAACAAAGGTTTAATCATGTAAGTGCATGCATACATCAAACCATGGAAATATAGAATTAAGCAAGACAAAGATCACAATTTTAGAGAGAAAAATACGCACTAAAACAAAATTTTTGGTTGATAAAATGCAACCAATTCAAATAGGCTCAAAATCTCACAGGTTTTGTGTGTTCGAGCTCTAAATCATGTTCAAGTATAATATTTCTTCAAACAAGTGTAATATTAAATTTTATTCAAATTAGTGAAATGCTCTAAAAGGTTTCTTGAAAAAGAAAATATTACTTCAACCAAGTGGTAAAATATGCACAAAAATCAAACAAACATACAAATGCAACAACTAACTACAAAGAAAATTTAAACATTGGTGTTGAGACAAGAAGGTACTAACCCATGGAGATCGGTATCGACCTCCCCACACTTAAAGATTGCACCGTCCTCGGTGCATGCTAAGATGTGCAAGTGGACGGGTGGCTTCAACTGATGCTTTTCTCTATAGATTGTGCAGATTGACTTGCCTGTCTCCCCATGTAAACGTCTTCCGATTCTCTTCCGGGTGGCCATCCTGAAAGAAAAAGGGAAGAAGAGTAACCTAGAAATAAAGATAGGAAAATAAATACAGTATGGGTGGGTTAATGCCAAATAATAAGGGTCTCAATTACATGGTAGCTACAACATGCAAGTGAGAAAACAATAGAAGCCATGGCATGCCAGTGGTACAAAATGTACAACAATGGGGAGGAGAGTGGGGAAGGAGAGATAATATAAATTCATGTCAATGCAAAAGTAATACAGATATAAAAGATTGGCATCGATTTAAATAATATTACACAATCAGAATTAAACAAGTCATGAAGCACCAAAAAAATACCAGAAAAGATATAACAGTTGAATAAGAACATGTGAACACCAATGGTAAAATAATAAATTTAGAAAAATAAAAATATGCAATGAATGAAAGTATGCAAATAAATTAAATAAAATAGAATGAGAGTGAAAAAGGATGAGAAGAAGAAAAAAAAAGTGAGAAAGGAGAGAGAAGGAAGAAATTAGGATTAGAAAAGAAAAGATAAGAAAATTGGCACTAATCTGGATAGGTTGTGCGACGCTGTCGACGCGGTCACGTGGGTGACGCGGTCGCGTGGTGCGCGATAAGGTTGGGTGACGCGGACGCGTGGGGCACGCGGTTGCGTGACTCGATTTGTGCTAGTGGCGCGAGTGCAGCCTCGCAGTCGCACAATTCTCTGTTCAAAACTTAGTATTGCCAAAATCCAAGGTGAAGCGGTCATGTGGGGTATGCGATCGCGTGAGTGGCCTTATTTCCAATATGACACGGACGCGTGGGTCACGCGTTCGCCTGGGAGGACTTGGGCTTCTAGCACGAGTCCAGCCCAACTCCAGCTCAACTCTCTGCCATGCACCCTTTTTACATCGACTTTCAGGGCACGCGACCGCGTGGGTGACGCGGTCGCGTGGGAGGCCAAAGTTCCCACCTGACGCGGACGCGTCAGCGACGCGGTCGCGTGGGGTCAAATGATGCTAAAGGCGCGCCTCCAGCCACGCTTTCGCGTGACTCTCTGTTAAATTCTTTTCCCCTCAACGCACTAGTGACGCGGACGCGTCAGCAACGCTGCCGCGTCGCGTGCGTATTTTTTTTTTTATATATCTGAAAAAAAATGCAGAATGCACTGTTAATATAAATGTGATGCAAAACTCCAGGTTCAATATAATAAAATAAAATAAAACTCGAAAACAAATAAAACTACATAAAAATGAAAAAAAAAAGAACGATCATACCATGGTGGGTTGTCTCCCACCTAGCACTTTTAGTTAAAGTCCTTAAGTTGGACATTTGGTGAGCTCCTTGTTATGGTGGCTTGTGCTTGAACTCATCCAGGAATCTCCACCAATATTTGTGATTCCAGTAACCTCCGGGGTCCCAAACTAGGCGCAGAAAGCCTTCAAGTAAGTTAAAGCAAGTTACAAGGCCCCAAGAGTGTTGATTGCCAGAATGAATTCCGGGGTCCCAAATCTTGCTTTTGCACCCGTCTTCAAGTTGATTATCATGATTCCGTCCGGGTGATTCAGCTTTAGAATTCTCACTGAAGCGTCCAAACAACTTCCTAGACCCATTCAATTGAGCTTCACACCAACCCTTGCGTTTAAACTTAAAGCTTCCAACCATAATGAACCTTGCAGGACAGTTCTTACCACTGACCATCTTCTTCTTACTCTTTATACCACAAAGAGCTTTAAGTTGACCATCCGTCTCCAGTAGCCCATATTAAAGTGGAATTAGAAAGCTAAGGGATATGAATTTTACCCACTTGAATGTTGTGAAGGATGATGGCAACTTAGGGGGAGGGGTCTCTAACAAGTTTGGAACAGAGATTTCAAGCTCCATTCCCTTAAGCTCTTCCTTGAAAATTTCTACCTCTTTGCAAGCTTCTTCAGTTTTAACCTCATCCTCTTGGTAGCTTTCCTCCAATTCGATCTCTTCTTTATTGCTCACCAAGGGCATGGGAGGTTGTGCTTCTTCTTCTTTAATCTCCATCTCTTGATCAACCTCTACAAAGTCTTCAACCATGATCTGCCTTGGAGGTTGTACGCTCTCCTCAACATCAACATCAACATCAAACACCGTGGAAGGAGGCTCTGTGACTGGACTTTCCAATGGAGGTACAGCATCTCTTAAGTTTGCAACCACTTATTCCTTTTTAATAATTGCTGCTTTGTCCAGTTGTTTAAGTATAAAATCATACTCATCCTCGATATTTTTCTTTCTATGACAACTCCCTTTAACTACTCCTGCATCTTCAAGGGTCTCTCCTACCTTTACCCATAGGGCCTATTCTAGCTCTTTATGAAGTATGATTCGCGAAGATGATTCCTTCTTTCCTGTTCCATATCAATAGCATAATTGGGATCATCTTGCTCTTGGATTGATGGATGTGGGTGCTCTTCCATGGAGGGTGGTGATGGGATGAAAAGATCATTATGTGGTTGAAAAGGAAGTGCACTAGAGCTTGAGGGTTGAATATTAGAGGTAGAGGGTTGGTTCATGCGGGATATAAGATTTTGGAGTGTAGAGGTGAGACCAATGATGTTAGAGATGAGCGTATTGTTATCTAACGGAGGTTGGGGTGGATCTATGTATGGTTCATTTGGTTCATAGGGTGGTTGGTATGGTGGATGTGGGTTAGGGTCATATGGAGGTGAATGGTGTAAAGGGGCTTGTGAGTTTGGTGGTCCAAATTTATGTTGAGGAAATGGTTCATAGGCATATGGTGGTGGTTGTTGATAGTCCATTGGAGGTGGTTGTTGCCATGAGGGTTGATCAAATCCTTGTGACTCCTCCCATCTTTGATTGTTCTAACCTTGATGCCTGTTTTCATTGTAATTTCTTCTTCCTGCAACATAATTGTAACCAGACTCATAGCCAAAGGGGTGAGAGTTCATAGTAACAAATAAAAATTAAAAACAAAAATAAAAACAAATTTAAATTAAAAGGTTATTTAAATTTTGAATTTGAAATTTGAATTTTGAAAATTTTTAAATTTGAATTTTTAAATTTGATTTTTGAAATAAGAGAAGATAAGATAAAAATTTTAAAATAAAAACCAATAATCTCTTAATTTACGAAAAAGCAAAAAAATAAAAATAAAAACAAATCAACAAGCAAAAGAAAATATTTACAATAACCAATAATAAGGCACACGTTTGCAATTCCCCGGCAACGGCGCCATTTTGAAAGAACTGAAGATTGATGGTTTAGAGGTTATAATAAACTCTCGTTGTAAGTATAGTTACTAAACCAAGCAATTAACCTTTCTTAGCTTACAAAAGTTTTGGTTGTCACAAGTAACAAACCCCTTTGAAATTGATAACCGAGTATTCAAACCTCGGGTCGTCTTCTCAAAGAATTGCAGGGAAGTATGTTCTTATTATTGGTTATGAAGATTGTAAATTGGGGGTTTTGGAAGTAAGGAGGAAATATCTTATATGACAAGTAAAATAAAATAATAATAATAAAATCTCTTGGCAAGGTATGAGAAATTGAAAGTCCAGACTTAGTTATCCTTATCAATAACAATGAAAGTCGAATCTTAATTCCACTTGGTCAACCTTTACTAAAATAAAGGAAAGTCAAGGGACTAATTAGTTTGATCTTCGAATCCTATTTATTTCCTAAGAAAAGGTTGGGATTATTGAAGCTCAATTCAATTAGCAAAGATAACAGTTATCAATTATGCTGTTGTGTTGGATAACTCCTGAGTTACTGATTTCTTAACCAAAACCAAAAGGGGAAAAGTAAATCTACTGGAATAAGAATGCCTTCAGATGGGAAGCAATAATCATGTAAATAAAAGAAAGCAATAATAACTGAAATACCTCAAATAATATTAATTCAAGTAATCTAGAACAGTTAATAAACTAAATTGGGAAAATAAATAAAAATAAAGAACCTAGGATTGAGAGTTACTCCTAAAACTAAGAGAAGTCCTAAATCCTAATCCTAAGAGAGAGATGAGAACCTCTCTCTCTAAAAACTACATCTACTCCTAAAATTGTGAATGTGAGAGCTTGTCTATGAATGGATGTAATCCCCCACTTTATAGCCTCTAATCTGTATTTTCTGGGCCGCGAACTGGGTCGAAAACAGCCCGGAAATCGCTGGAGAAGAATTCAAACACGCTGATTTCCGTCACTGCGACGCGGCCGCATAGAGCACGCGATCGCGTCACCTAGCGTCAAAGAAACTATGGCATATTATATATCAAATTGAAGCCCCGAACGTTAGCTTTCCAACGCAACTAGAACCGCATCGTTTGGACCTCTGTAGCTAAAGTTATAGCCATTTGAGTGCGAAGAGGTCAGGCTAGACAGCTTAGCAATTTCTCCAACTTCTTGTATTCCTTCCACTTTTGCATGCTTCTTTTCCATCCTCCAAGCCATTCCTGCCCTATAATCTCTGAAAGCACTTAACACACATATCAAGGCATCTAATGGTAATAAGAGAGGATTAATAATAAGCAATTATAAGATCAAAGAAGCATGTTTTCAATCATAGCACAAAATCAGGAAGGAAATATAAAACCATGCAAATATTATGAATAAGTGGGTAAAGAGTTGATAAAATCCACTCAATTGAGCACAAGATAAACCATAAAATAGTGGTTTATCGGCCATCATGATCCATAGTATCGTGATTGGGGAGGAAGTAGAAGTTCATGAGATCATACCTCAAGAACTCTACAAGGTGGCTGACAAGTCCTCTACTTTGGCAAGGTTAGCCTTTCCTCACCTCATTTGCCACCTTTGCAATTCAGCTGGGATTGACATAGAGGGAGACATCCTCATTGAAGAGGACAAGCCCATCACTAAGAAAAGGATGGAGCAAACAAGAGATCATGGACCTCAACAAGAGCATGAGGAAATTTCCCACCATGAAATCCCTGAGATACCTCAAGGGATGCACTTCCCTCCACAAAACTTTTGGGAGCAAATCAACACCTCCCTAGGAGAATTAAGTTCCAACATGGGACAACTAAGGGTGGAACACCAAGAGCACTCCATCATTCTCCATGAGATTAGAGAAGATCAAAGAGCTATGAGGGAGGAGCAACAAAGGCAAGGAAGAGACATAGAGGAGCTCAAAAGCACCATTGGTTCTTCAAGAAGAGGAAGACGACATCCTCACTAAGGTGGACTCATTCCTTAATCTCCTTGTCTATTTATTTTACTGTTTTTCGATTTTTGAGCATTATGTTTTATTTATGTTTGTGTCTTCACTATATGATCACTAGTGTCTAAGTGTCTATGCCTTAAAGTTATGAATGTCCTATGAATCCATCACCTCTCTTAAATGAAAAAATGTTCTAAAAACAAAAGAACAAGAAGTACATGGTTTCGAATTCATCCTTGAAACTAGTTTAATTATTTAGATGTGGTGACAATACTTTTTGTTTTCTGAATGAATACTTGAACAGTGCATATGTCTTTTGATATTGTGGTTTATGAATGTTAAATATGTTGGCTCTTGAAGAATAAGGAAAAAGGAGAAATGTTATTTGAAGATCTGAAAAATCATAAAAATGATTCTTGAAGCAAGAAAAAGCAGTGAATACAAAAGCTTGCAAAAAAAAAAGAGAAAAATAGCGAAAAAAAAAGAGAAAAAGAAAAAGAAAAAGAAAAAGCAAGCAGAAAAAGCCAAAAGCTCTTTAAACCAAAAGGCAAGAGCAAAAAGCCAATAGCCCTTAAAACCAAAAGGCAAGGGTAATAAAAAAGGATCCAAGGCTTTGAGCATCAGGGATAAGAGGGCCTAAAGGAATAAAATCCTGGCCTAAGCAGCTAAACCAAGCTGTCCCTAACCATGTGCTTGTGGCGTGAAGGTGTGGAAAACAAAGTGCTTAGGGCCACGGCCAAGACTCATAAAGTAGCTGTGTTCAAGAATCAACATACTGAACTAGGAGAATCAATAACACTATCTGAATTCTAAGTTCCTATAGATGCCAATCATTCTGAACTTCAAGGGATAAAGTGAGATGCCAAAACTATTCAAGAGGCAAAAAGCTACTAGTCCTGCTCATCTGATTGGAGCTAAGTTTCATTGATATTTTGGGATTTATAGTATATTCTTTTCTTTTAATCCTATTTGATTTTCAGTTGCTTGGGGACAAGCAACAATTTAAGTTTGGTGTTGTGATGAGCGGATAATTTATACGCTTTTTGGCATTGTTTTTACATAGTTTTCAGTATGATTTAGTTAGTTTTCAGTATATTTTTATTAGTTTTTAAATAAAAATCACATTTCTAAACTTTACTATGATTTTGTGTGTTTTTCTATGATTTTAGGTATTTTCTGGCTGAAATTGAGGGACTTGAGCAAAAATCATATTCAGAGGTTGAAGAAGGACTGCAGATGCTGTTGGATTCTGACCTCTCTGCACTCAAAATGAATTTTCTGGAGCTACAGAACTCCAAATGGTGTGCTCTCAATTGCGTTGGAAAGTAGACATCCAGGGCTTTCTAGAAATATATATTAGTCCATACTTTGCCCGAGTTTAGATGACGCAAACTGGCGTTCAACGCTAGCTTTCTGCCCTATTCTGGAGTTAAACGCCAGAAACAGGTTGCAAAGTGGAGTTAAACGCCAGAAACAGGTTACAAACTGGCGTTCAACTCCAAGAAAGACCTCTCCACGTGAAAGCTTCAATGCTCAGCCCAAGCACACACCAAGTGGGCCCCGGAAGTGGATTTCTGCATCATTTACTCATTTCTGTAAACCCTAGTAACTAGTTTAGTATAAATAAGACTTGTTACTATTGTATTTACATCTTCGGATCATCTTTGGATTATCTTTTGATCCTTTGATCATGTTTAGGGGGCTGGCCTCTCGGCCATGCCTAGACCTTGTTCTTATGTATTTTCAACGGTAGAGTTTCTACACACCATAGATTAAGGTGTGGAGCTCTGCTGTTCCTCGAGTATTAATGCACAGTACTATTGTTTTTCTATTCAATTCAAGCTTATTCCTATTCTAAGATCTTCAGTCGCACCCAAGAACATGATGTATGTGATGATTATGTGACGCTCATCATCATTCTCACTTACGAACGCGTGCCTGACAAACACTTCCGTTCTACATGCAAAAAAGCTAGAATTAATATCTCTTAGATATCTAATACAGAGGACCGAGTCCGAGATATTAGAATCTTCGTGGTATAAGTTAGAACCCATGGACGGCCATTCCTGAGATCCGAAAAGTCTAAACCTTGTCTGTGGTATTCCGAGTAGGATCTGGGAAGGGATGACTGTGACGAGCTTCAAACTCGCGAGTGCTGGGCGTAGTGACAGATGCAAACGGATAGTAAATCCTATTCCAGTATGATCGAGAACCGACAGATGATTAGCCATGCAGTGACAGCGCATTGGACCATTTTCACAGAGAGGACGGGATGTAGCCATTGACAACGGTGATGCCCAACATACAGCTTGCCATGGAAAGGAGTAGGAATGATTGGATGAAGACAGCAGGAAAGCAGAGGTTCAGGAGGAACGAAAGCATCTCTATACGCTTATCTGAAATTCTCACCAATGAATTACATAAGTATCTCTATCATAGTTTATATCTTAATTATGTTTTAATTATCAATTCTCTATAACCATTTGAATCCTCTTGACTGAGATTTACAAAGTGACCATAGCTTGCTTCAAGCCGACAGTCTCCGTGGGATCGACCGTTACTCACGTAAGGTTTATTACTTGGACGACCTAGTGCACTTGCTGGTTAGTTGTGCGAAGTTGTGACAAAGTGTGATTCACGTTTGAGAGCACCAAGTCTTTGGTGCCATTGTTGATGATCGCAATTTCGTACACCAGTCGCCTACGCACACGCGTGGGAGTCAGAAAAGCAGAGGGACGCGTACGCGTCATCCACGCGTACGCGTGGGTGCGTTTTGTGCTCCTCGCATAAAACCAGCACAGTACCTGCGCAACTCTTTGGTTTTCTACGAGGCATTCGCATTAGTGCAGCGACACGTATGCGTCGGCCAGGCACACGCGTGGGTGAGTAAAAATTGAGATTGACGCTTGTGCGTCGGCCACGCGTGCGCGTGGAAGCACGATATTCCAAAATTTTTACCAAGTTAAAAAGCTGCAGAATTACATTTTCAAACCTCAAACTTCCAACACACATAACTTCTTCTACAAAATTTCTTTTTCATCCATTTCTGAACCGTTGGAAAAATTGTTGAATAAACTTTCATAAAAGTCCAATTTTGAAGAATTTCAAACTCCGTGGACCGAGTTACAGACTGCCAAAATTGGTCAAAAATTAGTTTTTATCCAAAATAGAAATCACAAATTTTTCCCATGTTCACAAGCCACATTCATTTCCACTCGTCCAAATGACCACAACCCAACCATATTCATATAATTACACTCAACCAAAACCATACCTACCTCATCTACATAATTTTACCCAAAACTATCAAATTCCACATCTCAATTCCTCAAACCTTATTATTCAATAACCAAACCAATTATTTACACATTCAATATCTAAAACTCATCCAATCTCTTATATCATCACACAATACAAACATCAACTTACCTTCATTACCTCTTCTGGCCTCTGACCCAAGATTCACGGCCTCCGGCCCAAATTCACAATTTAAATGCTTATTCCACAAACCAATATTCATTATCTAATTCATCAAATTCTCAACACACCAAACATACAAATTCACACAATTTTCAACCCAATCATTAATTCACATTACATATCAACTATACATATTAGTACCAACTATTTGCACAATCCAAACTTATCCTAGGGGAATCTAGCCTAGGAATTCTCATCACACCACACGGTACTTAAATGAAATTTAAACCGTACTTCTTGTAGCCAAATTAATTGAGCTTCTTCTTGGAAGTCTCCACTAACTCTTAGCTCCAAGCCTCACCAAAGCTTCACAAGCAACACCAACCTCCCAATTATGCACCAAAATCACCAAATACACTAACATAACCAATTTCACATATATACATCAACCTAGGGTTCATGAAAATGATAAATTACAAGGGTTGGAGGGTTTCTTACCTTAGCCCACTAAAGTTTGTGATGAATATCACACATGACTCATACTAGAGCACTCCTAAACAACCAAAATCACAAGATTTCCTCAAAACCCAAACCAAATTCGAAATATATGAGGAAAATCAAAACTGGAAAGAGGAGAGTTAAATACTCACCACAAAACTTAGATAGACTCGAAGAGGAGAAAAGAGCAATGCGTAGCCGCAAACGGCTCATCAATCGGAGTTCCAGAGAGAAAGTTATGGTGATTTGAAAATCAAAGAGAGTTATGATTTCTCTCTTCTCATCTCTCTCTTTTCATTTCAGCAACAACCACACTAAATGAGGGTTGTGGTGGCTGAATGGCTTTAAGTTAAGACTTATATATGCTAGGCCAAAACCTTCAAGATTAGAGCTTTAAATCGTATTTTAAATATTTCTACTTGTCCTAATTATAAATCCTAATTTCTTAGCCTTATTTACTTATAATCAATTTTTCCGAGCTGCAGTACCAGACAGACCTCAGCCGGTACTGCCGGTCAAAATTTCAGTGCGCGTTCTTATGCAAAAAATTATATTTTTCGACTCAGAAAAATTCACTAAATCCAAATATCATACTTAAATTATCAAATTCTGATTGCTAACTTTTCTAACCATATTCGCTCCTATTTAATTCATTATTTAATTAATTACAGTTTTGATCGGGTTTTACACTAATTAGACAAATAAAGAAATAGAGGAATGAATAAGGAATTAAAGCAACATGTAAATAGAGGCAATAAAATAGCAAACATTGAGTGAATGAAGACAATGATGGTGAGGATGTTAAGGTTTCAAAGATATTCACTCTTTAGGAAAACAATCATGTGTTCATTTATTCAAGGCATGTAAAAATCAATCACGAGAAATCATACATAATCAAATTCCAATTCCTTGGGAATTCAATTTCTCTTTAACCTAATTAATCATTAATTCCTTAGTCAATTATTTATGAAAAGAGGTGAACCATAATTCTGATTTAATTTCAAATAAGATTCAAGAATAGTCCTTAGGATGAATTATATGTCACTTATCCAAGCTAGTCCTAAACAATTGAAACTTACAAGAAAGAATGATTTTCAAAAATTTTCTAATCCGAATTTTATGTCACTTATTCAAACTAGAGCAATTAAAAATCAGTACGTGTCGCACACTCTTTGAAACATTATTCCTGGTTAAATAAAAAAGTAGTGAGAAAGAGTTTTCAAGCTAATTCCAATATTACTTTTTCCAAAATAATAATTAGAATTCAAAACGGAATTAGAATGCTTTCCAACAGTTCTAAATCTTTAGGGATGAAGAACAAAAATTCAATCATAAAATAGATCAAAGCATAAATATCAAATAAAGTAAAATACTTAGATTAATAATTCATAAAAAGATGAACAAAGCTCCTAACTTTAACAGAAAAGATTAGTTGCTCATCATGTAAGAAAAATCCTAAAATTTTAAATTGTGGTGTATGGTGATGTATGTCCACCAAGTCTTCGGACTTATTTCAAACATAAAAACTAAACCTAGAATTCAAACTCAAACTAAATCAAACAAAATCAAATCTAGTCAAATCAAATCTTTTCTAACAACTCTAAATAAATTAATGATCTTCCTTGTAATTGAAATTCAAGACTTGGTGTGTTGCTTTGTTAAAATCATGGGCTTAAAACTTAACCTTGGATCAACAAAGCAAGCCCTTGAAGAATTGAAGGACTAGTGAAGGATTAGGGAAGGAACCTTTTCGCAAATCAACAATTACTTATCCAAAGTCCAAATTCATAGTTCAATTATAAAAATCTCAAAAGTTACTTAAATTATATGAATAACTAATATATTCCAAACATAGGTTCTTTAAGTCTATACTGAACGAGTTAGATTTTTCATAATTTACTAAACTTCAAATATAAATCAATCATGGCCTTCAGCCCATCACACAATCAGTCATGGCCTTCGGGCCAAGAAAAATCAATCAACATACCACCCACCACAAGTCAATGTGCATATCAACCTTTACCACCATACCAAATTACGGCCTCTGGCCCAAAACAATATCAAATCTCAGTCTCTGGCCCAAAATAATATTAAATCTTGACCTCTAGCCCAAAAAAATATAAAATCTCAGCCGCTGGCCCAAAACGATATTAAATCTCGGCCTCCCATATAATCACTTATACGCTACTACACTCCAAACCAACAAGTCACAATCACACACAATCAAACAGCATGCAAACAATCACACATTGACAGCAAGTATCACAAGTAGTATAATTAGCAATTAAGAGGATGTAAATTACGCAAGCCAAGTAATTATGCAGACTCAAGCAAATACAAACAAATGCATTATGATGCATGCATGTCCTTACTCGAAGGTTCTACAAACAAGTGGAATTCACCAACCGTCTTTACCCGAAACACGCAAGCAGAATTAACTATCGTCCATGCCTATCACATTAGACCATGAGTAAGTGGAATTAACCAACCATCCTTATTGGGTACCTTGAATAAGAGGGATTGACCACCGTCCTTGCTCAGGTTGCAAATACAAATAATGCGTAAGCGGGATTTACCACCGTCATTGCCAGTGACATTAGTCCATGAGTAAGCGGGATTAACCACCGTTCTTACCGGGTACCTCAAACAAGTGGGATTAACCATCGTCTTTGTTCGTGACAAATATCAGTCAATGCACAAGCGGGAACCATCTTCCTTGCCGTTGCAGTAAATCTCGAGCAAGCGGAACTAACCACCGTCCTTACCTGGAAAGCTACGAACAAGTGGGATTAACCACTGTCCTTGCCCTGGCATAACTCAACTCAGTGTGCATACGAGAGTCACCACTGTCCTTGCCACGAGTAAACATCAGTTCACAGTAAAGTCTTTAATCAATTTTTGAAATTATTAAGTTCATTAACCACACTCTCATTCAATTTACCAATTCCTTTGTCTCGTGAGTGAGATAATACCACCGTTCTCACTGTGGACGGAACATGGCCACAATCCTCACATAACCTAGACCAAATGGGACAAAGCCACGATCCTTGCATCTTACCAAGGCAGGTATCATATCAATCAAACTTATTTTTGCCATCAATTCATCATTAATCACAATCGCTAACACATATCTCAATCAAAATTTTTATCATAAGCCTCGCTTAAATTCTCAACTAGTTTCAGTTTCATCATAACCAAAAACCCCCTTTTCTTTTATATTTGAGTAAGTCAAATTCATAAACTCTGTGATCAGGACAAAGTCACCGTCCTCACCGTGGGCGGGGCAAACTGCCATCTCCACAACATCTCCAGCATCTCCTTTAATAAGTTTCATATATAAAACTTAGTTTAATTCATTAGAATCCAATCCCAGTGTATATAAAGTCTTAAAACAATTTATTAGAGTTCATACGGGGTTACAGGGGTCAAAAAGCTAGTTGGATAGGCTAAAACAGTTAAAATTAACATTTTCTGAAAAACAGGGCAATCATGCGTATGCACAAATCCACTTTTTTGCATACGCGCAGGGTGCGCACAAAAAAAGTTCAGTTTTGTAAAGTATGGCATGCGTACACATGGGTCGTGCGTACACATGACCTCAACTTTCTGCAACTTCTGCAGAATTCAGTTATAAATCCCAATTTTCCAAAACTCAATTTTTGGTACACAATTTATTTTTTACCCCTTATTAGACTGTTTTGAAGATCTTTTAACTAACTTTAATTTAAGATAGATTTCACTCGATTTCATACTCCGAGCACCAAGTTATGACCCGTCGAAATTGGTCCAAAATCTGTTTTTACCAATTTTACCCAGTTATGCATTTCTATCAATTCCTCAATCCAATTAGTTCTCAAACCATTCCAAATCATTTCTAATCATTCTCAACCCTCATTTATCAATTCCAATCCATTCAACACCAAATCAAACAATTCTAATACATTCAATCTAATTTCTAAAGTTTTCATCAACAAACCAATACCAACAATCTAATTATCCAATAATCTAACCACATAATTTAATAACCAATCACATAAAAATTATCCAGCTTACCATAACTTACCAAATAGGGGATACCTCACCCTATCACGGCCTTAGGCCCAAACTCTCACATGAATAGTCATAATTGGCAATTAAACCACACCATTATAATTATGCACATATAAACATACATATATCCATATCATAATTCAAGATACCATCCAATCAATTAATCACCACAACAATCAAACATACAAATTCATAAGACTCACTTGATCACCTAAAAATATAATTTTCATATCGATATCAATTCATAACAATTCTTGGTAAAAGAATGGTATTAGAAAAATATTTACCTTGTTGACGGAGGTTCCAACCCCTTAAATTTCCTTCACAATCTAACCCAAGCCTCAATCAAAGCTTCAAACGCCAAACCAATCTCCCAATTAATTTAATTTAATCTAATAACACCAAATTTAATACATTTTAACATAGGATTTTGCATATAATGGGAAAAATCAACAAAAAAACATCCTCTTACCTTTTCTAATAGAACCTTGAGCAAAAATCCCGCTAGAACGCAAGATTAATCCTTCCTTAAACATCAAAGTCACCATTTTCTCAATATCTCAAATCCAAACTCAAAATTTGAAGCAAATTGAGAATTAAAGATGGGTTCTTAAAATTACTCACCATAAAAGTTAGATAAAAATGAAGAGGGAGTCAAGAGTGATGCGTGACCGTAAATGGGTCGTCAATCGAAGCTACGGATTGAAAGTTATGTAGATTTAAAGGTGATGGATGAATAGTATTTAGGCTCTCTCTTCTCTCTTAGGGTAAAGTGTGTTTTACCTTGATGAATGGGGTGAGATGCTGAATTGTGAAGGGTGGAAGGCTTATAAGCCTTGGACTTGGGCCCAACATAGGCCCTTCGTGATTTTGGGTCCGTTGACCCTTTCTTGGGGCAAAACCTTTTAGCTAAATGTTCGAGTTTATGTTCTAAATATTTTTTCTTGTCATTCATAAAACAAAGTTCAAAATCTCAATATTCAAATTGAAATATATAAAATTCTCATTATTTTTCAATTACTAAAGCTTTAAATCAGAAATAAGAAATTATCCAGTTAATACAAAAATCTCAAAAATATCATCTTTTGTAAACATAATAGATCATAAATAACTTATTATTTAATTTCTAAAATCCGAGATCTTAAATAATGCATTATTTGAGGAGAACAAAAGATTACATGCTTATTTATCGGAGATTAGAAATTTGGAGATCATTGAGTACTCTGATTCCGATTTTGCGAGATGGCAAGATAGTAGAAGCTCTACTTTAGGCTGCGTCTTCATGTTGGCTGGAGGAGCTATTGCATGGAAGTCTAACAAACAAACTCTTGTAGCTTCTTCAACAATAGAGGTAGAGTACGTTGCTTGCTTTGAGGCATCCAAACATGGCATATAGTTGCGAAACTTTGTTACTAAGCTTCGAATAGTAGATGGCATTGAAAGGCTATAGGGTTTTGTACATATAAATCAAGAAAATCTAAATCAAGCATACCTTGTCAAATAGGGGAGAGTTATCAGCAAACCATGTCTCTTGTCTCCCAGACTGGCAATGAATTAAACAAGAATTTATGAATAGTCCTAAAAATTATAAGTGGTCAAAAGAGCACCGAAATGAAGGTTGACGATAATAGACATGAATATCTTCTTCAACGAATAAGAAAATTTCCCATATATTTTCCTCTAATTTAAATAAGATTTTTCTAATATAAATTAGATTTGATTCATCAAAATTTTAACTTATTTAAACCTTGTATTCCTTCAAAACATTTTGGCTCATGTTTGCATTTTCAAATTTAACAGGCATGGAAACTGCATGAGCAAGGAATGCACATGAAGTTAGTGGACAAAAGCAAAAAACCTAATGAATATGAAACAGGGGAAGTGAAGAAAATAATGGAAATTGCATTAATGTGCACTCAAGCATCAGCATCAATGAGGCCAACAATATCTAAAGTAGTTGTGTTACTAAAAAGCAAAGGCTTATTTGAGAATTTGCAACATTCAATGCCTGTGTTTGTTGACTCAAATATGAAACCCAGAGGAGATATTTCTGCTTCAACCGGTGGTTCCTCTACAACTACTTCCAATGCTACTATCTCCACTTCTATATCATACCTTTTTTGAGGCGTGTTCGCGAAGTCTTTCAAGTCGTTTAGCAATTCATCTCTGAAGTCTGCTTCAAAGGAAAGACAATATAGTGTTACAACAAAATCGGATAATCGTATATGTGCATCTTGCTTTATTCGAATAATAGCATAGAGTCAAAATATTACAAGAAAATTAGGAAAATCTTCATATATGCATATCAATTTTTGTGTATAGTTCACAGTACTAGAGACTAAAAAGAACCTTGGAGGAACTGAATCTGAAACAAGTAGATAAGAAGATTTACAATGCCAGAGTATAAAATCTAAGGAAATCAAGTGGAACAAAAGGAGAAATGAGGGTACGAGAGTTCACCTGCGCCGCAACATACCCAAACCCCCAAATTGAAAACCCAAAAATCGAACCCTAACCCTCTGAAATTTTAGAACCTTAAAAATACATACCTTCACCACTACGATGGTGAGCGATGGGAGGAGGATGCTGACGACCAATGTGAGCACGCAACGAAACGTATTTGGGGTTAGCGTCGAGTGGTTGGTGCTAACGATGCTGACGATGCTGATGACCAATGCTGACGACTGATAGCTCTAGAGTGGTTAGCGTCGAGTGGGGAAGAGGAGCGGTGAGTGTGGAAGAGGAGCTGCGGTTTTGGAGTGGCGACACCGATGGTTCTCAAGTGGTTGGTGCGACGGCGAAACGTATTTGGGTTGTGAGAGGCACGAAGTGGTGGTGGTGAGATCAGAATGTTGGTGGTGAGAGGCATGAAGTGGTTCTTTGATAACGACGAGTATTGGTGTTGGTGGTGAGAGCTGAGAGGCACCGATTTGGCTAAGTTACATATGTTGTGTTGGTGTGAAGTATTGTTGAAAATGAAAAAAAAAATTACTATGTCTCAAGGGATTTGGTCCTACATAGATTAGGCAACACTTCTGAAGTGCACAAAAAACTTAATAAATGGGTTACTTTTTAAAAGTGCTCCCTTTGGTCTAAAAAGTGTATCTATAGCTTTTCAAATTCGACAACGTTTTATAAGTGATATTTAAAATATTTAAGGAGACGCTTTTGAAGTGATGCCTCAATAGTGTTTCCTTTTCTCTTATAAAAGAGCACCATGCGAAAAAGCATAACCTATTCTAGGAATAGGCTACGCTTTTCAAATGTAGCTTAAAAAAAAGTGTGGATGAATGGGTGTTCTTCTTGTAGTATATTGAAGATATTTTGTGACAATAAGTCAGTAGTATTGTACTCCAACAACAATAAGAGCTCGACAAAATCGAAGCATATAGACATCAAGTTCTTAGTTGTCAAGGAGATAGTTCAAGAAAAATATATTTTCATAGAACATATAGGAACAGACAGGGACGGACTCAAGGGGGCAAGTAGTGGCTTTGGCAACAAATTTTAAAAGCTCATATACTATTATAATAAATGTATTGTATAGAGTAAAATTTAATAGTGTAGTAATAGTAAAAAGAGTTACTATTTTTTATGTATTGTATTTAGTAATTTTTTTTAATTAAAAAATTAATTATAATTATATCTATTATTAAATATATAGCATTATATTTGATTATACAAGATTTTAATTTTTGGCCCCTCCACTCTTAGATTTCTGGATCCGTCCCTGGGAACAGAGTACATGCTAGCAGACCCATTAACTAAGGGATTGACCCCTAAAGTCTTTCATGAGCATATTGCTCGGATGGGTGTTAATATATATGTGATACCTTTGGTTTGGTGGGAGTTTATTTTATGCTATATGTCCTATGACCAATATTGAATTATCTTTCTACAGAATTAAGTTGATGGTTTATTTCATATTATGTGTAACGTTTATTTTGCAATATTTGTTTTGTATGTGTTCTCAATAAAGTTTTAAAGTTGGACTAGATGGAAATAAATATGCACGAGATCACTTGGCATGTAATTTTTATATTAGTCATCCAAATTTGATCTATGTTGTTAAATATATTGGTATGGTGATCATCGTGGTTCAGTCACGACACTAATGTGATAAAAGCTGCGGTAATTCCATAACTAATATAAGAAAGGGACTAGATTGTTAAAGTAATAAGGAAAATAGCATTCAAATGCGCGCATAAAGTATATAAGATGTGATTATCTCAAGAAAAAATATATGTATAACCCAAGTGGGTGATTATTGGAAAATTATTTAATTTCCTAATTTATTTGTGGACAATACATATATCAATTATAATCACAAATTATGCTATTTCACATTAGATGACTTATATAATAGTGATATCATCTATTGTCATAAATGCTAAATTGAATAAGTTATAATTACTTTTGATTTGAAGTTAAATGAGAATAAAACCAAAGATACTATTTTTATTTTGGATATTAAGATTTAATAGGTGTCATGCTCAAATATAAATAGTGACTTCAGGATTTCAATCTCTAACACACCAAAACCACCTCCGTAACTCTTTTTTCATAAGAGGAGTTATAATTCAACCTTACCAAAAATACAAAAGATTTTGGTTAAAAAAAACTAAAATACTCTTTTATCATTTTTATGAGTACAGGTACGTTTTTGTATTATTATTATTATTATTATTATTATTATTATTATTATTTTATGATTTAGAATAAACTAGCTATTGATTTTTTTTTATCATAATTTTCCTGTACTTTAGCATTGAAAAAATTTAAATAAATACTGAATTATATTTTATAATATTAATGGTGATTTCTTCCATACCCAACTAATTTGAGGGTATTATATACCCTTTTTACATGTTCCAATTAATTGGTGTCAAGTGTATTCATTAATTCTAATTAGCAAATGAATTTTTAAATTTTAAAAATAAAAAATAATGAATTTAATACATGTATGAAATACTTTATATATACATATTTTAATACATTGTACATACATTTACCTCTGATTAAATCAAACCACCATATGTGATAAACTTTTTTTTGGTATTTTATGTGGTAAACTTTAAATAAATTATTTAAAAGAAAAAAAAATAGAATTGAGCTGTTGTATATGCTGTTGGAGAAAGAGAGAAGAACATAGAACCCTAATCCTTTTCATCTAATTTCGTCTTCTCTTTTTTATATTCACAGAAAAAATTTGTTTTCGTCTTCTTTCCTCTCCTTTGCTCTCAGGATATACCTTCTTTTTTCTCCTTCTAATTTTCGAAAGTCGTCAATCTTGTTGCTGTAATTCAGAACAATCTATCGTTCTTTCACCCCATGCCGTCACAATTTTATAATCATTTGGGAGGATTTAACCCAAGAACGATGAATTGTTCTGAATTACAGCAACAAGATCAACGACTTTCGAAGATTAGAAGGAGGAAAAAGAAGGTATATCCTGAGAGCGAAGGAGAGGGAAGAAGACGAAAACGAATTTTTTTGTGAACATAGAAAAGAAAAGAAGACGAAATTAGATGAAAAGTATTAGCATTCTATGTTCTTACCTCTTTCTCTATCAGCATATACAACAGCTCAATTCTAATTTTCTTTTCTTTTTTTTCTTTTAAATAATTTATTTAAAGTTTACCACATATGATGGTTTAATTTAATCAGAGTTAAATGTATGTACAATGTATTAAGATATGTATATATAAAGTATTTAATACATGTATTAAATTCATTATTTTTTATTAAAGGTTATTATTTAAATTAAATATTAGTTGATAGTATAAAATATTTGTATTGCGTTAGCACATGAAAACTAAAATATATTTTTGAAAGTATGAAACCATTAAGATAGTTTAGTTCTAGTTCTAGATAATATACATGGCAAGGATAGTACTGAGGTTGTGCTAAACACGTGGACATCATAGGGATATGGACATAGAAAACTAATAATGTTTGTTGGGGCTAAGTTTTAAAGCATGCATGATTCCTTTGCTTCCATCTTTGTTTTAATTGAAGTGAAAGTGAAGCAAAGAGATGAAAATGACAATTTATATTGCTGCTGCCACTGCCTCCCACCTTATAATAATAGTGGTTTGAAATTGCCTTACTTTTACGGTATAAATGGCATTTGACCTATTTCCATTTGTTGTTATGGTTTGACTAATATACCTAGCTTCGATTACTGGACGGCCACATTTTCAACAATAAACACAAATTATATAATGATTTTGTCATAGAAAAGAAAAAGAAAAAAAAAAAGTTAGACACCGCTGAATGCTTATTTTTAATTTCTTTTATAATTTGTTATCTTTCTAAGTATTTTATGTTTAAGACACATATTTTAATAGAAATTAATTTCTACTATACATGGCAATATATATATATATATATACATCCCGTGATTTAGTATTATTTAAATAGAAATAATTTTCTTACATATTCACTGTTTTTCTAAGCACAACTTTTTTTGTGGAGAGTAATATATATTAGGGAAGAAATAAGTTTGTTACATTTTAAATTTAAGTTTTATATTTCATTTGATTTAATTCTTTTAACCTTGGGCATTAAGTTTAAAAATTTAGGTTTTTCCTTTTATATTTATCATTTTGTCATTCAATTACGATGGTAATCACTCTAGTTAGAATCTTAATTGATTTATCTATACATATAACACTAAATTTTAATATAACTTATACTTGAGTTTAAATTTTTTATTTGAAATAAAGACAATCATACTATTTCTAATTTTCTAATATTAAATATGGTATTCTTTAAGAGAAATTCAACTGCCTTTTATAATGTTTCCAAGCATATAAAGATGTGCTTGAAAATAATTTATCATTATTTATCAAATTAGTAACTTTCAGCTCCTTTCTGATAATCTGTATCTTTTGAGATACATGTATGTAACTTATTGAGTAGTTTAAATTTCTTTCACAAAAATCATTAATTATCTCCTTAGCTTGTTTTACAAAGTTTATCCAAATTTTTTGTAATAAAAACTCATTGAATGAGCTTACAATGAGATATAATAATATTTGATCATAATTATACAAATATAATTCATTAGATTAAATGTAATATATTTTATTTTTGGCCACAAAGATAACATACTTTGCAAAAGTAGTCATAAAAATCTACAAGTTATTTATACTAATATAAAAAAAAAATACTGAATACCGTTGAATTTAGCGTCGGAGGTTAATGGTAGGGTTATCGACGGATTTGACAACAAATTCGTCGAGAAAAAAGTTATTGTTGGATTCTGTTTTTCGACAATAAATTCCCCGATAATAATTAGAAGAAAAAAAAGATAAATTGGCGCCAAATTTACCGCAAAAAAATCTACCCGGTAACCCTAATTAGTGTATCGTCAGATTTATCTGACGGAAATCTTGCCTTAAATTCGAATCTCTCTCTTTCTCTCTCTCCAAACTACCTCCGGCAACCCCCTGTGCCAGCATCGGGCACCACTAACAGTCTCTAAAGACTGTGTGGACTCAATTGGTTTTCATTGCGTTGTGTTGGTTGCTGTCGCTACTGTTTTCGTCGCTCCCACCATCGTTGCTGTCGCTGCTCTCTATGTCGCAGAAACTGCCTCCTTCCTCTCTTCAGGTAGGTTGTCCTTTTTCCTCTCCCTATTATTTCTTTCAATTTATTTAAAAAAAATTTCTAATGCATCTTGTCTGTTGGTCATTGTTGCTGTGTCGTTCGTGCTGCTACTACCTTAAAAAAGTCCTCCATTCTACCACTGTCTTCAGATAATTTACTCGCTAGTTAGTTTAAAATAGTTAAACTCTAAACTCTAGTTTAGCGTAGCATTACTTGCACAGTGCTTACCTAATAAGTTATTGCCTCATGATTATACTTGACTTGTTAAATCTTCTCTAGTTTTTGTCTTTGTTTTCCTGGTCCTATTTATGATTCTTATTCTTATTTTATGTCTATTATTCTAAATCTAGTTGATTATCCCTTTGATTTCGCAGAGAAGGATGCCAAAAAATCGCCATTCATCTAGCAGCACAGGAAGTAATTCGCCATTCACTTTTCTCATTACTATAATCTGCTAATCCCACCGTTTTCTTCTTGTTTGTGTTGATCTGTTTGTAGAAGAATAATGATAGCACAAGAAATATGTTCCTTCAACATGGTGTCTACTTTTATGTGCGTTTATGTGCCACCTCTTCCTCATTTTTAATAGTGTTTGTGTTAGCTTTTGTTGTGTTTAAATGAATTCTATTAATTTTTTTTATTTTCTTTGCTTAATTAAGAATTTGGTTTGTTATACCTATTAGCATATATATACATATGATTCTATTTTCTATTTTTTTATTTTTTTATTATGTTTTATTTTGTTTTGTTCTAAAATACTTGAATTATTAAATTGAGACTTATTTTTTGTTAAAATTGTTATTTGAAATAAACTGGATCGTATTGGACCAGATTGTTTAAAAAAAATTTAAAATTTAAGTTTATCAACAAATTTACTGTGAGTTATATCTGCCGATAGTTACTAATTTAATTATTAGTAAAAATATATATTATCGTAGGATTTACCAGGGAATAAATTCGAAGGTCATTAACGACGGACAAAAAAATCTGTCGGCAAACAATTACCAGTGAAGTTTATACCATTGAATTTATTTCGATGTTAAATATGATGATAAACATATTATCGATAGATTTTTTTGGTAAATTCGCCAGTATCCGACAAATTTCTTATAGTGTACACGATTTTGTAGAATATGCACATTTGAAATAGTTCATTTTCCACGAGTCCATATTGAGTTTAATCTGAAACCACATATAAATACATAGATATACGGAGAATTTTAAATTCTCAGTAGATATGATAATTATAAAAAGGGGTCTACTATATAGATTGAGATTGTATAGAGAGAGAATTAAATTCTTTTTATAGTTATTTTTTATTATTTTATTAATGTTCAAAATATAGGTCCTAATATTTTCAATTTCTCTTTTATTACATAAAAGAAAAGATCTGTAAACTTACATCTTTACCATATAATTCACCTTATAAAAAAATATCAAAACTATTACAATCATATAAAAATAATTCTTTTGACGCAATACAAATATGTTTTTTATGATATTTTTATTTTTTTTATTTTTTTATTTTTTTATCTGCTTCTCTCACACATAAAAAGTCTTTATAAAAAATTTTCATCTCTTGATATATGTTATAACATTCTGACAACAAACAAGAAATTATGACATACTAACTAAGGCATCGAATTTTCTTAACGATTGGCAGACTGTCTTACATATTTATTTTTTTTTTATCATAAATAAGTAGAAAATAATATTGTGTTATGCCACTTAAATAATATAATAAACAA